>NC_053442.1:24456675-24792101 GCF_007990345.1 Gossypium hirsutum | reverse complement strand
CGTACCTAAAGCCACTTGTAACTTCTTCCAAAATCGGGATGTAAACCGCAGATCTCTATCTAAAATAATAGAGATCGGCACTCCGTGTAATCTGAAAATCTCAAAAATATACAACTCAGCTAGTTTGTCAAGTGAGAAGTCTATACGTACCAGAATAAAATATGCTGTCTTCATCAGACGATCAACAAGAACCCATATAGCATCTTTCTTTTTCAGAGATAGGGGTAACCCCGATTCTAAATCCATCGTAACTCTATCCCATTTCCACTTCCGTATCATCACTGGCTGTAACAGCCCTTAAGGCACCTGATGTTCTGCTTTAACCTGTTGACAAATCAAACCTATGGACACAAAGTCAGAAATGTTGCGTTTCATCCCCGACCACCAGTACATCTGTCTCAAATCACTGTACATCTTATTACTCCCTGGATGAACAGATAAGCTACCACTGTGATCTTCGTGCAAAATTTTATGTATAAGTTTTGTATTCTTCGGTACAATAACTCTTCCTCAGAACAACAAACAATCATCAGATCCGATCTGAAGTTCTGAATCAATAGTCGACTCACACTGTACTTGTTTAGCATGCAATTCATGGTCACATTTATGAGCTTCGTAGATTTGTTGAAGAAACAACGGTTTCACTTTTAACTCAGCTAAGGTCGAGCCGTCATTAGAAAATGTCAATCGTGTATTCATCGCTCGTAAAACCAATAAAGATTTTCTATTCAGAGCATTCGCGACTACATTTCCTTTCCCTGGATGATAACCAATCGCTAATTCATATTCTTTCAACAGTTAAGGCCATCTTCACTGTCTCAAATTCAGATCTTTTTGTGTCATCAAATAGCTCAAACTCTTGTGATCGGTAAATATGTGGCATTTTTCTCCGAAAAAATGGTGTCGCCAAATTTTCAATGCAAACACAATTGCGGCTAACTCTAAGTCGTGTGTCAGATAATTCTTTTCATGCGGCTTTAATTGTCTGGAAGCGTACGCTATCACTTTGCCTTCTTGTATTATAATACATTTGAAACCGTTAAATGATGCATCACTGAAAATCACAAATTCTTTACCCGACTCAGGCTGAACTAATATTGGTGCTTCGATTAATAGTGTTTTCAACTGGTTAAAACTCTGTTGGCATTTCTCAGACCACTCAAACTTTACATCTTTCTGCAATAATCGAGTCATCAGTGTAGCTATCATTGAGAACCCTTTTACAGATCTCTGATAATAGCCTGCTAATCTCAAAAAGCTTCTGACCTTAAATATGTTTCTTGGTGGTTTCCAATCAACAGTTGCTGAAATCTTGCTTCGATCAACTCTGATGCCTTTTGCCGAAACAATGTGTCCTAAAAATCCAAGTTTTCGGAGCTAAAACTCGCATTTGCTAAATTTAGAAAATAGTTGTTCATCTCTCAAATTTTGTACCACAATTCTCAAATGCTCGGCATGCTCAGACTTGTCTCGGGAATATATCATGATATCGTCAATGAATACAAGAACAAATCTGTCCAAATATGGTCTAAAAATTTGATTCATCAAATCCATGAATACTACAAGAGCGTTAGTTAACCCAAATAGCATAACAAGAAATTCATAGTGCCCTTACTTGGTTCTAAACGCAATTTTCAGCACAACTGAATCTTTAACCCGTAACTGATAATAACCGGAATGTAAATCAAACTTTGAAAATATCGTGGCACCTTTTAGCTTATCAAACAAATCATCAATTCACGACAATGGATACTTATTCTTAATCATAAACTTGTTAAGCTGTTGATAATCGATACACAATCTCATTGATCCATCTTTCTTCTTTACAAACAAAACTGGTGCACCCTAGGGCGAGAAACTCGATCGTGCAAAACCTCTATATGTTATTTCTTGCAACTGAGCTTTCAACTCTTTCAAATCTATAAGAGCCATTTTGTACGGAGCTATCGATATCGGTGATGTTCTCGGTACTAACTCAATAGCAAACTTAACCTCTCCGATCGGTGGGAAACCGGGTAACTCTTATAGAAACACATCTGGATATCCTCTAACCACTGGCATTGATTCAATCTTCAATCCAGACACTTTTGTATCTAGTACATATGCAAGGTAAGCATCGCAACCTTTTCTCACATACTTTTTACCTAACATAGCCGATATCACAATAGGCAACCCACACGAATCATCTGGTTCATTATGAAAAGTCTCATCGTTCTGACATTTCAACACAATAATCTTTCGTCTACAGTTTACAACCGCATCATGCAAAGCCAGCCAATCCATACCCACAATCACATTGAATTCATCAAATGGTAAAAGCATCAAATCGATCGAAAAACTATAACCTCGAGTCATCAAAGGACAATTCTTGCAAACTTTATCAATTAGGACATACTGGCCTAAGGGGTTCAACACTTTAACCACGAATTTAGTGGACTCAACAGGCAAACTCTTACTAGACACTAAAATCGTACGCACATCAGAATGGGTTGATCCATGATCAATCAAAGCAGTTACATCATTGTTATAAAGAGAAAAAGTACCATTGATAATATCTGGTGCCGGCACATCTTCGCGAGCGGGAATAGCATAAGCTCTGGCTGGCACTCGTGCCTCAGATCTCACTATAGAATCTCTCGGTGCACCTCGACTACCACTAATATTTTTAGTATTTCGGGGTGGTCTCCCTCTAGCAGTTGTATTGCTCAGCCTCGTAATTTGAGATTTTTCTTTCTCAAACTTCTTAGGGCAATCTCTAAGGTAGTGGTAAAAGGAACCACACCTGGAACATGCTACGCTTTTCACTCGACAATTGCCATAATGTGGCCAGTTGCAGTGTTTGCACTCAGGTCTAGCATTTCTAACACTACCCACACTCGATACAAATGTAGCCTGGGGTCTAGGACTGGAGTGTCTCACATCTCTATCTCTATTAGAATTCCCAGCAAAAATAGTAGAATGGTAGTGATGTTCTTTAGATTTTTTCAGTGTTGATTGATGTGACTTTCCCGTAAATCTCTTTCTCAAATCTCTAACTTCAAATTCAGCTTTTCTCTTTTCTTTACTAAGTTCTTCGGCTTTGTGTGCTCTGTCGACTAACAAAACATATTCTTTCAGTTCAAGTATTCCAACTAAAAAGCTTAATGTCTTCATTCAACCCATATTCGAAATGCTTGCACATAACCACTTCGGTCAGAATGTACTCTCGGGCATATTTGCTTAATCTGACAAACTCTCTTTCATATGCAGATATGGTCATACGACCCTATTTTAGCTCTAGAAATTATTCACTTTTGATCGAAGAATCATTGACTTATATGCTTCTTTCTGAGTTCTGTCTGAAAGAATTCCCATATAACCCGTTCCCTTGGTACTACAGAAATTAAAGTGCTCCACCACTGGTATGCAACATCTTTTAGAAGAGATGCAACACATTTAGCACATTCCGTTGGCGTACAAGACAATTTATCAAAGACCTAGATTGTATTCTGTAGCCAAAACTCGGCTCTCTCAGGGTTATAATCAACAGTACCCCTAAACTCTTCAGCCCCATATTTTTAAATTTTATCAAGAGGCGGTTTGCTCATGCATACAGGTTCTAGAACTAGAGCAGCTACGAGGACCAATTGGGGAAAAACGGTGGTAGAGGTTGCTGAGTAGTCGCATTAGATTGGACAAACTCAGTGAACCACTCGTTCATCATATGGAAGAAGGCTTCCTTAGCCTCTCCTCCATGACCCTTAGATACGAGTCCCAATTCAGATGACGCTGCTCCGCGAACGGAGGTGGGCACGTTACTTTCAAGATCATCGGAGTCTGCTTGATTAGAATCCATTACTATATGAAAACATGATTTAAATTGTCAAGAGACATCACACTATCACAAGTTATAAAATGACATGTATACCTAGACTCAAATATGCTATGTTAGTATGAGAATCGACTAAACCATAGCTCTGATACCAATAAATGTAACACTCTTAACCCGTATCCGATGTCAGAACAGGGTTACGGAGCATTACAGGACTTATAACTCAAATGAACAAACATCTCATGTACAATTCACATTTAAAATATTAACCATTCAAATTCATTCATATAGTCCTTAATACGACCCCTCGAGGCCCAAAATATGATTTTTTGAGTGGTTCTTCGTTCTGGACCAAGCTCTAGCATTTGTTGCGGACTCGAATATACATATGACACATATTTAGCCTGGACTGATAATTTTTTGTCATTTTAACGGTTTAGCCTAGACTAGTAACCTTACATGTATATATAGCTTTGGCCAAGCTATTTTTCTGTGTTGTCATTGGTTTAGCCCAGATGGGTAACCTAACACATGTATTTCTATAGCCCACTAGCTTGAACGAGCATTAAATGTTTCCTGCAATCATGTATTGAGTTCTTTTGCAAAGTTCCATCAAAAAATCGAAGGATATACTCTGTGTTGTTAATGTGGACAAAATATGAATTCTGACTATCTATATTATCGTTGTTTCTTGATTCAGAATAATTGAAATTTTTCATGATAGGGATAATAATTTGAATAGCGATTTGCAATTAGCTATTAAATGAGTAAGGTAAGTTATTGGATTGAATTGGATAAGCTTATTAAGTATTTTACATATTTACTTTTGTTATTATGTTCTATAGATTTTGGATAACCTGAATGTGCCGATCGAATCAGTAGGAGCTCACACCTACCATCTTTTGACTCGGTAGATTTTGAAGTTTGAACTTGTGGTTACTTGTGGCATGTATATAGGATGTTTACTTTGCAAATGTTGAATATGTTTTGGTACTTTACTTGTAAGTGGTCTTGTATGCAAACTTTATATATATAATGAATATTTGATGTTTTTGTAATGTGTGGTTATAAGTCAAGTTTGAATAGTGTTTTAGATTTTTAGGTGATAGCAGGTTTTGGTATGAATATTGGAAGTTTTTTTATGTTAGAATGAATGAGTTGAATGATTTGGATAATTGTTGTTTTACGATTGTAATGTGGTGCCATTGAAGGCATATTGGTTAAACACTTAGGTTGAATGATTTTGGTATCTTTTGGGTATGTTTTATTGTGTTTTGAATAGGCAAAAATGTTTGGAAATGGTGTGGCTTGAAATTGAAGAAATGGTAGGTGAAAAAAATTTGTTATGAAGTTATTTTAGGTACACTTGGCATGGGACACGAGTTGTCGGACGACCCTCGTACCACACACGGTCACCCACACGACCGTGCTGTTGTTTGATTTTAGATGCAGAATTTTCCACATGGTCATAGGTTGTTGCACTGCCTAGCGACACGGTCGTGTGACCCTATATTCGAATTGTACATGGTTTATACGTTAACTCTAGCAGACACTTAATGGAAGATACTTATTTGTAAGTACTTTGAAGGAAATACCCTTCCTTTTACGTAAGCAACGTTTAAGGAGCTTTTAACAGTATCTCTTACCTTTGTGTTTTTGATGGATCCTCTTATTAGCATGCTTGCTAGAGTTCTTAAACACGGAATGACCATCTTGTCAGACTTCTTGTCGCATGAGTCATATAGTGACTTCTTTTTTATGCCTTGACAAGCTTTCCTATTCATTGTCCTGGCAGACCAATTTTTGCGATAAGTATACCTGTTCACCAGTACACCATGCTATGGCTAACCATAGACTTTTGATTCTAAAGAATCAATAAAATCCTTTTGAGGTGTCGCCCCGAAGGAAATGTATACTTTTACAAAGTGTCACCCTGTAGGACTTGTATACTATTTACACGGTGTCGCCCTGTAGGACCTGTATATCTTTTACACGATGCCGCTCCAAAGAGCCTATAGATAATCACACAACCATATTTGGCATCCAGAGAACACACTTGTAAGCATCCATATATTTACACAGCGTTATGCATGCATAGCATACTCTTTCACCGTATTCACACACAACCATAGAATTCAAACTGAACTCAGGACAGATGTATGAGCAGATCATTCAATCAGTAAGCACCCAAAGTGGAGTACAGAAACTCACCTATTATCCTTCGTCTTAGCCAACTTAGCTTTTTCAAATGCCAGAGCCTCCTTCATTCTGGCAGCTAAGCTCGACAACCAAACATACCGGTCAAATTGAAGGCATCCAAGCTTTAAAATCCAGAATCCATTATCATGCTGAAGCTTTTCAAAGATTCTAGAAATCCTTACTTCTCCTTTATTCAATCCAAAAATACATAAAGATTGAGAAGCTTACCAGTTCACCCAGTTCACCCAGTTCACTACATTCCAGACTTAAACCTCACAATCATTGCCTCATGTAGGACTCTCTTTAACTTTCTCTCCTTCAGAGCAACCGAAGAATACAATGCATATGAGAGGAAAATATATACAGAATTGAGAAAAAAAACTCATCTACTGAATAAGGCTTCTCACACATATATATTGTTAGGAAATGTACCCATGTTGTAGTAAACATGTAATTGTTTTCTATGTATTTGAATGATGGATGAATAAATAATTTTAATTTCACATTTCACTATTATGTCTTTTATATTTTTGTCTTTCATGTTTTGCATGCATACAAAAAATGTGACAAACAAATATTAGCTTATTGATTGTTTAAGTTCAAATTGATGATAAGTGGCACTATAAGATAATTTACATTACACTAAAGAAAACTTACTTCAGTAGATAATCTAAACGAGTCTGTAATCCCGTAAAAGAATCAAAGTGAACATTTTATTCAAATATTTAGAAGGATTATTATGTGGTCTATAATTTCAATTAGGGAGATGGCTAGTCTTGGCTATTGAAGCAGTTGACTCCACGGGTAGAGACAAAGATATAATCATTAGAAGAATGATACATTGGACTAGACCCAAGTTGAATTAACTTTCAATACGTTTGTAAATTAATTCGCTTGTGATGTTCATAGTGTGATTTACCTAAATCCTGAGTTAGTCACTGATCATGCGTATCCAACTCATGTATTTCGATATAAGTAGAGGCTTATGCTCTAAAGATGATCGAGCCCATAGCTAGTATGTTGGGTACATTACTTGTGTATGACATGGCTTTATTAGCAATAGTGGAATTCATATCTCGATTAAAGAGTTAATGATATCCTCTCATTGGCATTCCGTGGATTGATAGATATGGAAAATAGTCAGGGGTTGCTTGTTCTCAAACAAGCAATTTATCATAGTCATTTGTTGAGTGATCATGGTAATCATTAAGAAGACACTATGATGACAATGAGATAAAATAGAATTGTATTGAGTGAACAGGTTTAACTTAAAGAAATCAAGGATATCATATGAAGGTAACACACACATGAAGAGGTCATTGGACAAAGTAGTTGGATGAATTGCTTTTGTGAAGAGTATACAATAAGGAGTTTTCAATCATGGTACTTCTTGTGGACTGACTCCAAGATTAAGTAAATTGCAAATTATCGGAATGATGTTTCTACATATAATTTCAATTACCCAAGCCTAATTGTATATGTCCGATTGGTCCCTCCACTACCTCAACAAAATCTTGATCAGATTGTATTTGAATAAGAAGAAAATTCTATGACTTTTGAAATAATTTAATTGAGACGATTTATTCGATGTGGAATTAAATTAGGTGATCATGAGAATTGTTAAACTAGAGAATTAGATTAAACAATTTTCTAGAAAAAAATAATTTGGAAAATCTAAGTGATTTTTGGGAAAATTAATTTTGATCAAGTAAAATTAAATTAATCATATTAATTAAAATTAATATGATATTTTTGGAAATTGATTTTCAAGTTAGACAATTGATCTAATGGGTAATTGAAATTGAAAACTGAACCTGGATAGAAAATTGGGCCTAAAAACCCAAAACCAAGATTGAGATCGAGAAACTGGTCGAATAGAGCCTGGTATGTGAAACCAGGTCGACAATTCAACCAATGGATGGATTGCATCGATCGGGTCATCACTAAGCCTAGGCCAAACTAGAAGCAGTCGCATCGGCTTGGGGTGTCGTAAGGGTGTCGCGCTTGTGATGACACCACCAGACATGACGGTGCCAACGACAGCATTACGATGGCTGATGGGTGATCCTCTGATGGTTGAGCAATGGAGGAATGACGTTCCTACAGAGACTCTATCGGATAATTTGATTTTAGATTAACTATTCCAAAAATAATATTATTTTAATTAATTTAATATTTTTCTTATAGATAAATATTATATTAATTTAATAGATTTAATATTAAATTTAATCTAATATTTATCTTGATAAGTATTATATTAATTCAATATTAAAGTGATTAAGTTTAATCATAGTTGAACCTTCTAAACTCTCTTTACATAAAAAGACTCATGGGTCGTTATTTTACACACACTTCAATTCAAGAGAAAGCTGTTGAGAGAATTCTCTAAAGAAATTCTTTCAGAAAATTTCTAGAGATATTTTTCATATTTACAACTTGACCCCTAGAGTTTAGATAAATTGCAAAATTTCCCCACTAATAATTTCGTTAAAAATTTTTTGATTTGAAGTGAGCCCACACTCGAAAAATGTGAGTTTGAAGATAACGGAGAATACTACTCGGTTCACGCGTTAGTCATAGGCGAATCGAAAATGTACAATTTTGATTAAGTGTTTATTACTTTAAATATCACAACCAAGTTCTTTTTTTTTGGAAAAAAATTAAAACTGACTTTTCCTCAAATCTGTTTTCCACTACGTTTTTCAAACCCGATTTTCCAACATATATAACCCTTATCGCACAATCATCAAAGCCCCAATTGAGTCATCCATCGGTAACCATTTTATCTCCTATTAAGGAATCAACCGGTTCCAACTTAACAGAACCAGAATTGAAACCCAATTATTTACCAATCAGCCAATAAAATTTCTAGATTTTACAGTAGAGTCTGCCAAATGTGATGTCTCTTTCAATTAACTCCTAAATTTTCCTTAAATTTGGGATCTTAATGGAGAAACAGGTGTATGTTCTAACTCTCTTTTTAATAGAATATCCTTCCTTTCTTCACTTGTTTTCCACGTTTACCTTATTTTAACTTTCCTTTTGTCGTTCTTAAAATATATATCATCAAACTCGTAAAACTCTACCAACCTGTATCACTCATAATATCCTTTCTGTAGCCTAAGGGACTAAGCCAAATGTAACGACCTGATATTCACGGGTGTCAGAAAGTGCCTTTTCGAGACTCCGTTACCGTAAATTGGACTAGTAAATATTTATTAAAAATATTTATGAAGCTAGTTGTGTAGTTAATTAGGTTTTTGTTAGGTGAATTTGCATGAATTAAGATAAATTAGGTATAAGGACTAAATTGCATAAAGGGTGAAAGTTGAATTATAGATTAAAGAAAAATTAAAGGGACTAAATAAGTAATTATGCCATTGTTTATAAATGAGGTGGCATAAGATAGATATTTATAAAACTTAAATTTAAAATATATATTATAATATTATCATATTATATCTTAATTATTAAGTATATATTTTATTATATATTATAATAAGTAAATATAATAAATAAAAGAAACAAAAAGAAATAGAAAGAATATAATAGAAATGAAACAGGGAGAAAAAGAAAGAAAAGAAATTAGGGTTTCAAAGTTCAAAGCTTAATTGGTAAGTCAATTCAGTCCCTTTTCATGTAATTTTTATGTTTTTAGAATCCTAGTATTAAATACCATTTAACCTATGTTGAAATTTTAGAAAATATTGAATTTTTAGATGTTGTACATGTTGAATAATTTAAGTATTTTGGATTAAATTGATAGAATTTTATGTTAGAAAGGAAAAAGGGGATTGAATTGTAAAATAAATTATAAGTTTTGAGTATTAGGGACTAAATTGTAAAAATTTAAAAATTTAGAGATTTTAGTGAAATTATAGAGTTGAATTTAGTCTAAAGTGGAAATTGAATGAAAATATGGAATTAATTTTGAAGAAATAAAGTTAGTCTCGATTTAGGGACTAAATTGGAATTTAGACAAAAGCTGAATAAAAATTGAAATATTCAATGTGAAATTGTATTGTATTGATAAATTTTAATTGTTTTAATTCCGTAGCTAACATCGTACCAAAACCCTCGACTAAAAAGGGAAAAGGTAAAGTCGACAAGGAATAGCTCGGAATTTCCAGTATGTATTTCTATAATCTGAATTTATTTGTTAATTGTTATAATTCAATTTGATGTATATGTTAAGTGTTGAGGTGAGAATTATTGTGTTTTGCAATTGAAATGGATTGATTTAGTATGTGATGAATTTATTAAATTTATATTGATTGAATTGGTATATATATATTGATTATTTGAATTGAATTGAATATTAATTGTATTTGAAAAGTGAAATTAAACCCTATTCATTGTATTGGGCTAAGTCGGATATAGATGGCATGCCATAGGATTTGAAGAGTTCAGGGATTTCTTCGACTTCGTGTCGATGAGACACTAGGTGTCAAATTATTGCTTCAGATAAATTCAATGAGGTACTGGGTACCAATTTACATTGGCATGGCCAATAAGACACTGGGTGTCAACTTATTGCTTCAAATTATCCGATGAGGCATCGGGTGCCAAACTGGTGTTATTGAATAAAATAGTGTTATGATTGATATTGAGTGGTGATTTGAAATATGGTTAGAGACATATTTATGTTCATACTGTGAAAAGCTATCTGGTATAGCAAATAGGGATTTAAATTGCGGTCGCGGTCGCGTTTTCGGTCGCATTGCGTTTATCGCGGTTGCGAACATAACAGATGCTATTGTGGTCATTGCGGGTATCGCGGTCGTGAATTTAAAAAAATTCACACAACTTATTGTAAAATATAATAGCGGTTTCGGCAGTAGCGGTTTCAGACGGTACCACTACCGCTATATAACGGCCACTATTTCGGTAACAGACCGCTAATTAAATCCCTAATAGCAAATGATAAAAATTGAATGTGTTATAAATACATTATTTATGAATTGAATAATTGTATGACTATAGTTCTTGTATGTTATATTATTTTACTTTTAAGCATTCGGATTATAGAAATACCACTGAGTTTGTACTCAGCATACAGTTTGTTTTCCGTCGCAGGTTAGGTCAAAGTTAGATTGTCGATTCAGCATGCATCAACGATCCCGAACTCAAAACGTGGTGATGTATATTTCTTTTTGTATCAGCATGTACCTAGGATGTCTTATGCTTGTCATTTTGGGAAGTGAATGTAAATGATGTTATAAGATGATATTCATTACTTATATACATGATTATACGTGTTAAGTTAAGGTTTAATATGGAATGTTTAAGTTAATGCATAAGTGAGTGATATACGCAAATTTGGGTTGAAATTGGTATGAATTTAGAATTGGATTAAATGGTGTTTTATTTTATTCTTTTGACAATATATTTGAAGTACCTATGAGGGTACATTGGTTAGGAAAGTAGGATGCTTGTTTTGACATGTTTTAAAGGTATTAAATCGTGTTTTAAAATGATTGAACGATTGGTTTTGAGTTGCTTGGTGTTCAGGGTTGCAGAGAATGGTAAACTTGATGTTTAAGGTTCATTTTGAGTCCACACGGCCAGAAACATGGGCGTGTGACTTGATCGTGTGAGACACACAGCTAACACATATGCGTGTGTCCCTTGCACCTAGGAAAATTTTTGAAGTTTTGCAAAAAATTCCTTGAGTACCTGATTTAGTCTTGATTTGTTTCTAACACATATTTTGAGCCTCGACGTCTCATAAAAGGGACAATATGATTAAATTATGATGTGTATGCTAGATGATTATATAATGTTCATATTTATCTGAAAAGTTCAGTAATGTTCTGTAACCCTGTTCCGACGATGGATAAGGGTTAGGAGGTGTTACACCAAATCTAAGGTAACATGCACATAAGGGATATTATTTACTTTCTTACATCCAGAAGAACGACTAAATTAAAGCTCTGATACCACTAAATTGTAACACATTATACTCGACCCGATCACCGGGTTCGAGAACCAGATATCACAATTAAATCGAGTTATTAACAGAAATTCTAATTGATTTATTTACAAATTAAATAACACCAGAATTGATTCATATTTATCACATAACATTTTTCTAATTTCTTTAAATTTCAATAGGTTTCGAAATATAACTACAAATAAACCTCCTACAAATACTAAGGTTTTTACAATAAATTGGCCATATTGAGCATGTATATGTTAATATATATACAGCAACTTGGAATTTAAAATTCTAATAAAAGTTTACAACAACAAATAGTCCCCATAGGATATTCCCACTTCATACCATCTACCAAGATACTCCTAACAACAAATAGTTCCTAGTGGACTATCTGTTTCTTGGATTGCTCGTGGTGGAGTTCCACATTTGATAGTCCTTAGTGGACTTCCTTGCGCTGGATAGTCTTATCGAGCATCCACTTCTGTTTTTTAATTCCCAGCTGACATTCCACCTAAGATAGTTATTAACGGACTTTCTTCTTAAGATAGCCGTTGGAGGGCTTTGCACTTCTCTGGCAACCTATTTATCAACAAACACTTAGCATTTAAAACATGAAGAACCTTTCCATTACCTCATGACCGTTGATGGTTTATACGTCAACTCTGGCGTACACTTAATGACAAATACTTTTTTTCATATACTTTGAAGGAAATACCCTTTCCTTTCACATAAGCTCACATTTAAGACACTTCTACCAATACCTCTTACCTCCAAATTTTTGGCTAATCCTCTTATTAGAACGATTGCTTGCATTCTCAAATGCACCAAGACCATCTTGTTAGATTTCTCACCGTGCGAGTCATACAGTGACTTCCTTTTTTATGTCCTGGCAAGCTTCCCAATTCATTATCCCAGCAAATCCGTTTTTGCCATAAGGTGTACCTATTCTCCATTAGACCATGCAATAGCTAACCATGGAATTTTGATTCCGAAGAATCAATAAACCCCTTTCGAGGTGTCGACCCGAAGTACCTATATATCGTTTATATGGTGTTGTCCCATAGGACTTGTATACCGTTTACATGGTATCGCTCCATGTAAACTCAAAATTTTATAGGATTTTTCTATATATTTTTACCACATTTTGACTTAATAAATATGTTAATCTCGAGTAATTGTTATTGAATTAAGTAAATTTTACTTAAATATTAATATTAGACATGAATTTATAAAGTATGCGAAAATATATTTTATTACATGATTTTTATGCATAATTTATATTATTTTCATGTTGATTATTAATATGCTAATTTTCACTATGCAGTGGGACCATGGAAAATGAGGTTAATATAAATGTTGCATGAACATGTACACATCCAAACTATTTGGATGCTAAGACCGTACAAAACTGGGTCATAAGAATATTAATTTGGCCCAGTAAAAGTGTGACTACATGATGGACATGTCTTATTAATTATTGGACTAAGAAACCCATTAACAAAGAGGAGTCAATCACAATTTCGGAACAAGCAAATGGCTGTCAAAAAATCAACTTTGGGAAAATAATATCAAAGATTTGAATTCAAAATGAGCAACCAAAACCACCTCTTTCCCCACAAATTATGGTCGACCAAGCATGAGAGAAAATGAAGGATTTTTAAACTCTATTTTTAGTAAACTCTACCCTTATCTTCACTTATAAATACCACACACCTTTTACCTTTCAAAGCATCCCTCATCCCTCACATCTCTTAATCAATTCATTCATCAAGCATTCTCTCATTTTCCTTCTCCACTTACACGCCTAGCCACTCTATTTCCCTTTCCATTCTTTAACCAACAAAAGCCTTCTCAAGACCATCTCTTGGCCGACCACCTCGAGAAACCCTTAACAAAGGAGAAATGGATGCATCAGAGAAACACCTCAATCAGAAAGATCTGAAAGGCTGCTGAATTGAATTAGAGTTTACTATTTCCTCTTTGTTGTTTAATTTAAACATATTTGCTAAGTGTTTATTGATCTTGCCATCAACAATGATAGCTTAATTTCGTTTAGCTAGGATGATTATGTTAATTCAATAATTTTTGTTTGATTCATGTTTAATGTGTTTGTGCCACAATCGATCATGTTTTCAATTAAAATCAAGATGTATTTCATTCATACGTGATTGGATGCATTCAGATTAGTTGAGCAATCCTAACCAGATGACTGCTAGTAGACACATAATTGAAAAGTCCAATGCTCAATTTAAATCATTAAACCCGACCAAATTAGAGGTTCATAATATCTTTAGTTAGCTCTATTATCTTGCATAGTTTTTAGGTTTATGTGATTAAACTATTTCAAACTTAATTGTCCCTATTACCTTACATAAATACTAAGAAACCCTTAGATTAATAAGATCAGTAAAATGCATTTTTCACTAAGTAAAAGATCCGACAGGACTTAATTTGGTTTCCAAACTCATGAAAGATCGAGTTGCCATGGAAAGTTTTCCAAACACTGTTAAACATGATGAAAATGAATTAAATTGATTAATATGAAGATCATATCCTATTCATTAATTGTAGAAAATGTGTTTTTGTTACTAAAATCCATTCATTCATTTAGATCATTTGCATTTAGATTCAATTGCATTGGGATCTTCTTCCATCTAACATAATTTAATTTAATAATCCACCACTTAGAGTATTGTGTTTTTACCACCAAATTGCTAACTTATAAGTTTACAAATAATCAATTAACTTACACAATCCTTGTGGAGACGATAACTCATTTTACTTACTTATTACTTGAACGTCTGTGTACACTTGCACAAAAATAAAGTGACAAGTTTTTGACGTCGTTGCCAGGGACTATTGCTTGAATCATTCTTTGTGAAATTATTTTTGCAGTTTTTTTTAAATTTCTAACATTACTAATTTATTCTTTATTCTTTATTTGTGATTTATTTATCAGGTGTTTATGAGCATAGATCGAATCATTGATCTATTACCTGTAGACCTTGAAATTGAGCAGACATTTAGGCAGAGAAGACGTGAGAGATTAGCTCAAAGACAAACCGAGATGGACCTTGGAAATCAAAATGATGGACAAGGTAATGGAGTTGATCATGTGCACAATCTAACCCTTATTTCTAATGATAGGGATCATGCCATAAGACAATACGTTTTCCCACTCTTCAATATATTAAATCTTGGAATCAAGAGGTCGGATATCGAGGCACCCCAATTCGAATTGAAACCAATGATATTTCAAATGCTCCAATCTGTGGGCCAGTTCAGTGGTATGCCCACGAAGATCCACATCTTCACCTTCGACTATTGATGGAAGTGAGTGTTTCATTTAAGATAGTCGGTGTGACTCAAGACGTATTAAGGTTGAAGTTGTTTTTGTACTCGTTGTGAGATCGAGCACGAGCATGGTTGAATTCATTGCCACCAAGTTCAATATCTACTTGGCAAGAATTAGCAGAAAGGTTTTTGGTAAAGTATCTTCTACCAACTAAGAACATAAAGTTGCGAAATAAGATAACTACTTTTCAACAATGACGAGTCCTTATACGAGCTGTGGGAGAGATTCAAGGAATTGCTTCGTAAGTGTCCTCATCATAGCATTCTACATTGTATCCAATTGGAGATGTTTTATAACGGTCTCAATGCACATACAAGATTAATGGTAGATGCTTCTACGAATGGTGCGATATTGTCTAAGACTTATAACGAGGCTTATGACATCATCAAAAGGATCGCTAGCAAAAATTACCAGCGGCTGACAAATTGAGCAGTTTTTGAAAGCTGAGTAGCTGGAGTGCATGAAGTGTATGTGCTGACTTCACTCTCTACTCAGGTATCTTCTATTTCCTCAATGTTAAAACAATTTACCACTAATGGGTTGAATAATTTTACAGCTCAATCACTAAGTCAGTGAGATGTTGTTTCTTGTGTGTATTGTGGGGATGGTCATTCTTTCGAGAGTTGCCCTTCAAACCTCGAGTCTATATGTTATGTAAGTAATCAGTATCAAAAAAATAAGTGGACAAGGACCATAGTCCAACTTCTACAATCCATCCTGGCAAAATCATTCGAACTTCTTCTAGAGTAGCCAAAAAAATTAACTGAATAATCATATGCAACATAGACCCAATAAATCCCAAGGGTTTAGTCAACAAGCTCCAAAACCATCTCAAGCTGAGTCATCAAACAGTTTAGAGGACTTGTTGAAGGTGTACATGGAAAAAAATAACGCTTTGATCCAAAGTTAAGCAACAACACTGAACATTCTAGAAAACCAGATGGGTCAGTTAGCTACTGAGCTTCGTAGTAGACCACAAGGAGTCTTGCCAAGCGGCACAGAAAATCCAAGGAGTTCAGGTAAGGAACATTGCAAGGTAGTTGCATTACGAAGTGGTAAAATTTTGGAACCCAAAAGGTTTGTGATTGAAGATGAGCCTACTGAAAAGGAAGGAAATCAACCAAAAGTTGAAGTTCCTACACTGAAAAAATAAAATGCTAAAAAATCTGATGAGGTAAATCCTAAACTAGTGAATTCTAAAAAGCTAACACCTTCTTTTACAGATTTACCTACTCAGAAAAATTATTCATTTCAACCTAAAGTTTCATATCCTCAAAGACTCCAGTAGCATAAGCAGAAACAAGAGGTGCAATTCAAGAAGTTCTTAGATGTTCTAAAGCAACTTCACATCAACATCCCGCTGGTGGAGGCTTTAGAGCAAATGCCCAACTACATGAAGTTTATGAAAGATATTTTGTCCAAAAAGAAAAGACTTAGTGAGTGTGAGACTGTTGCTTTAATGAAGGAGTGCAGTACGTTCTTACAGAACAAGCTACCACTGAAATTGAAAGATCCTTGAAGCTTTACGATACCCTGTAATATCAAAGAATCTTACTGCAGTAAAGCTTTGTGTGACTTAGGAGCAAGCATCAACTTGATGCCCAAATCTGTTTTCAAACTGTTGGGAATAGGTGAAGTAAGACTCACTACTGTGGCACTTCAACTAGCGGATCATTTGTTAGTATATCCCGAGGGAAAGATCGAGGATATTTTGGTAAGAGTTGATAAGTTAATTTTTCCTACTGACTTTATTGTGTTAGACTTTGAAGTAGATAAGGAGGTTCCGATCATCCTTGGGAGGCCTTTCCTAGCTACGAGAAGAATGTTGATAGATGTGCAAAAAGCAGAACTCACAATGAGAGTTCAATACAATCAAGTAACATTTAATTTTATCATAGATTTATCAAAGGTTTTTAAAAAATTTCTAAACCTTTGTGCATGCTTTTACAAAAAGATATTATTTTTTTTATTTTAACAAAGCATGTTTAGAAGCTTTTGAGGAATTAAAAAGTCAGTTAATGTCAGCCCCAATAATTGTTACACCTAATTGAAACTTACCTTTTGAGATAATGTGTGATGCAAGCGATTTCACTGTTCGACATGTGATGGGTCAAAGAAGAAATAAAGTTTTCACCCTATCTACTAAGCAAGTAGAACTTTGACAGGATTCGAGCTCAATTATACGATAACTGAAAAGAACTCTTTGTTATAGTTTTTACTTTTGACAAGTTCTGTTCATATCTTATAGGTACCAAAGTTACAGTGTTTACCGATCATGTGGCTATTAAGTATTTGCCCACGAAGAAAAATGCTAAACCAAGGCTAATCCGTTGGATACTTTTACTCTTAGGAATTTAAACTTAAGATTCAAGACAAAAAATATGTTGAAAATCAAGTAGTTGATCATCTATCGAGGTTGGAACAAAATGAGATAACGTCTTCACTTGTTACAATTAATGAGAATTTTCCTGCTGAGCATATCTCCGAGGTAAGTCAAATTCATGAAACACCTCGGTTTGCTGATTTTTCCAATTATTTAGCATGTGGAATAATTCCTCGAGAAATGACACATGAAAAAAGGAAGAAATTCCTTCATGATAGCCGATATTATTTCTAGGAGTATTCATTTTTGTTTAAACAATGTACAGATAACATAATCAGGAAGTGCATAGCTAGAAGTGAGATTGACGAGATTTTGTACCACTGGCATTCATCTCTGAGTGGGGGACACTTTGGTGTTTCTCACACTACAGCAAAGATTTTGCAAGTAAGATTCTTCTGGCCTACAGTGTTAAAGGATGTGTACGCATATGTGAAAAAATGTGAAAGATGCCAAAGAACCAAAAACATAATAAGGAGGAATGAGATGCCCTTAACAAATATTTTAGAGGTTGAAATATTCAACGTATGGAGCATTGATTTTCTAGGCCTCTTTCCTTCTTCTTATGGGAACAAATATATTTTGGTAGCTGTGGATTATGTATCCAAGTGGGTTGAAGTCGAGGCATACCCAACAAATTATCCTAAGGTAGTCATGCGATTCTTACATAAGCATGTATTTACACAGTTTAGGACTCCTAGAGCTGTAATTAGTGATGAAGGATCTCACTTTGTAAATAAATGGCTTAAGTGGTCGCTTGACAAGTACCACGTGAAACATAAAATTGCTACTGCCTATCACCCATAGACAAATAGACAAGTTGAAAGGGTGAATCGTGAAATCAAAGGTATTCTTGAAAGTGTAATGCGCCCTAGTAGAAAAGATTGGTTTCGAAGGCTCGACGATGCTCTATGGGCCTATCAAACTACTTTTAAGACACTGTTAGGAATGACTCCCTATCGACTAGTTTTTGGAAAGGCATGTCATTTGCCGCTTGAGTTGGAAAATAAAGCTCACTAGGCCTTGAAACAATTAAATTGTGATATTAAGAAAGCCGGTGAGAAAAGGATGTTACAAGTTGATTATTTGGAAGAGTTGAGGTTATTTTTGTACGAGAATGCCAAGATGTGTAAAGAAAAATCTAAAAGATGACATAATAATTGTATACAACCTTATGAATTCAGAGAAGGTCAAAAAGTGTTGTTTTTTAATTTGAGGCTAAGGTTATTCCCTAAGAAGCTCAAATCTCGATGGGAGGACCTTATACCATCTACAAATTTTATCCATATGGAGTTGTAGAATTATACGACAACCACGGAGGTATGTTTAAAATTAATGGTCAACGCCTCAAGCACTATTAGGATGGTGTAGTGGAGCGAATTAAAATTTCGTTCAAATTTATAGACCATTAATTTTAAGATCTTAATTTTTAATAAATAATTAGAAATTATTTTTTTAAAATTATCACATTTAATTTATACTATCTAACGAGATTGGAACTTAAGCGGGACCGTTGTGACCCCTCTAACCTTTCCTAGAAACTAATTTAATGTAATATTCTGAGAAGAAATTTTCTAATTAACTTCAAAATTTTTATTTTCATTTTACTTTTTGTTTTCAAATTTTATTTGTTATGCTTAATAAGAGGGCCAAGTACTAATCAATTTATTTTATCTTAAACAATCTAATTTGTTAATACAGTTTGGGCTCAAGGCTTAAAATAGAAAAAGGAGAAAATTCACCCCATGTTGCCATCCACAAGGTTCTCCAAAACCCTAATTACGCCGCCCCATCGTTTCCTCTATACTTGCCGCCCAAGTCACCTTTTGTAGCTAAATTTTTGCTACAAGTTTGCCCTAATTCATCACTATATAAACCCCTCTCTACCACCATATTTTTCACAACCCTTCAAGCAATTATCCTAAACCCTAGCCACTCATTCTATTTCCTCTTAGTCGTCAACCTTGAATCCTAAGGAATCTCTACAAATTTCCTACCCTTGTCGCAAAGCCTTCTCATTGTCGCAACAAGTCTTTTGACAGAGCACGCTTATCGCCGCCGCACGCCTATCACCGACACAATCCCATTGCCGTCGCAAGCCTATCACCGCCACAAACATCTTGCAACCACCCATTGTTGATTTCTTTTCTCTTCCTTTTGTCGAAATTCTACCTATTTCGTGGGAAAGATCACCATGTATCGCAAAAGAACTAGATCTTCTAAGACCTCTAGCGAAAATCCATTTATGATCCAAGATGAGGAAGCAAAAGAAAAGTTTGATTCCATCTTCAAAAATCAACCCATAATGCCGAAAAAAGGTTTCAACTTGAAGATCAATGATAAGATCGTTGTGTCATGGCCAATACGAAAGACAATTGATGCCCTCAATTGGAACTATTTTTGCAATGCATGATCATTTTTCAAAGAGGAGTTAATTCGAGAAATCTATGCCAATTTAACTACGCCAGGTGCTACTGAAGTTCCTATTCACAAGAAGAAGGTACCCCTAACTTCTAAGTCTACTAATGATTTGTTTAACCTACCTGATGTTGAAGAAGATGAATACTTTTCCATGATATATAAATTGGGATTTTCTCTAACAAGTGCTTAATGTTGTGACAAATCAGGGATCCGAATGGATTATAAGAAAGTATGATAGTCATTCTTACCGAAGGGAATATCTAAAACTAGTGGCTAAGGTATGGTTCTACTTTGTTCAATATTGTTTCATGCCTATCTCACACAGTTCCACTATCTCGATGGAGCGAATACTTTTGTTGTATGCAATTATGATAGAAAGGTCTATCAATGTTGGGAAGATTATTCTCAAGGAGATCAATGATTGTGCTAGAAAGAAGACATGAAATGCCTACTTTCCATCATTGATAACTTCATTTTGCTTAGGGGCCCAAGTTAAAACAAAAGCAAACTTGAACGGCCTGTATGTTCAAGGTTGCATCACAGCCCATGATCTTGAAAGGTTAGTGGAGAATGTCCATGAGCTAAACTTAATTGAACCAAGTGAACCAACCGAGCCAGAAACTGACAAGTCATCAAACAAATTCAAACCGGAAGCTAACTCAATTGATGAGACAGAAAAAGAAAAATCTTAAGAAGAACCAAACAATCCAGAACTGATAAATGAACCAGAAATTTATGAACCAAGAGTGGAGACAAATGCTGATTAGCCCTTTAAACCAAGTGATGATCCTGAGTTGACCATTCCTTTGCCCACTTTTTAAAATACCATGAAGAAATTAGAATTTTCAATTATGATGGATATGATGAAATTTATGCATAACCAACAACAGACTTATTGGAAATCTGCGAAGATTAGAGCTGATTTTGTAAGGAATACTTTCAAAAATATCTCTAACAATTTTATTCCTGAGTTCCCAGATTATATCTTCGAGTTACGGAAGGAAGATGAGGATGAAAGCCAGGATGAAGCATCAAAGAAGGAAGATAAGTCAAATAAATAAAAGGGGGAATTGTGCTAGAAATAAGCATCAAACAATCTTGAGTAATTGTTATTGAATTAAGTGAATTTTACTTAAATATTAATATTGGACATGAATTTGTAAATTATGTGAAATTATGTTTTATTACATGATTTTTATGCATAATTTATATTATTTTCATGTTGATTATTAATATGTTAATTTCCACTATGTAGTGGGGCCATGGAAGATAAGGTTAATATAAATATTGCATGAACATGCACACATCCAAGCTATATGGACGACAAAACCATACACAATTGGGTCCTAAGGATATTAATTTCACCCAATAAAAGTGTAATTACATGATGGACATGTCTGATTAATTATTGGACTACAAAACTGTCCAACAAAGAGGAGTCAAGCCTAATTTTGGCACAAGCAAATGGCTGCCCAAAAATCAAATTTGGGAAAATTATTTGGAGGTCCCTACAGTTGGAAAATATCATAAATTGACACACCAACTTTATCTTTGAAACCGTCCACTTCATGTCTAATAATAGCAAGGATTTGAATTCAAATTGAGAAACAAAAACCACCTCTTTCTCCACAAATTGTGGTCAGCCAAGCATGAAAGAAAAGGAAGGTTTTTTAAATTTGATTTATAGTAAAATCTACATATAAACTCACTTTCCATGCTTCCTCCTCGCCAACTTAGCTTGTACAAATGCTAGAGCCTCCTTCGTCCTGGCAGCTAAGCATGACAACCAAATATACCAACTAAATTGGAGGCATCCAAGCTTTAAAACCCAAAATCCATTATTATGCTAAAGCTTTTCAAAGATTCAAGAAATCCTTACTTCTCTTTCCTTAAATCCATAAATATAGAAAGATTGAGAAGCTTACCAGTTAACCTGATTCACTACATTCCAGATTTAAACCTTACAATCACTGCCCTATGGAGGACTCTCCTTAACTTTCTCTTTTTCAAAGCAATCGAAGAAAATGATGCAGATGAAAGGAAAATATAAACAAAATTAAGAAGAATTTCATTTGCTGAATAAGACTTCTCACACATATATATAACCCTTCTCGCATGGTCATCAAAGCCCCAAGTAAGCCATCCATCAATAATCATTTTGTCTCCCACTAAGGAACCAGTTAGTTCCAACTTAACCGAACCAGAATTGAAACCTAAATATTTACTAATTAGCTACTAAATATGCAGATTTTATGGTAGAGTCTGCCGAACTTGCTATCTCTTTCAATTAACGCCCACCTTTTCCTTAATTTCGAGACCTTAATAGAGAACTGAGTACGACACAAAGGAGAAAGAAGGACTACTAGATGAGTTAGGAATAGAAGAATTCATCCAAAATTGTGGTGATTGAAAAAGCTTGTGTAAATGATCTAGTTGTTCCTTAGTGAATGGAGACCCTTCTGGAGAACTTTGTAGCTCATGATTTTCATTACTCGTTTGGAAAGCTCTACTATCCCTAGAGTCTCTTCTTTCTCCCATTAATAGGTTTTCGATAGAGCTTCCAACACGTGTCTCGAGTGTATCAATATTTTTTGTAGTGGTCACGCCAATGTTTCTTCCTTTTTTTTCACTATCGTCATCATTTTTAACAGTCACAAGAGCAAATTAATCATCTTTAGCTTCAAATCTTGGCCTTAACATTACTTTTCTCCTAGTCATCTCTATTTTAACCTCAGAAAAAATATCACGAAGTGTTGGGAATGATTTTTTCCCTAGGATCTGATATCTCACTTGATCAAATTCTCTATTTAACCGTGTTAGAAATAAATAAGCTCGCTCATTCTCTTCTTTTTTCATAGCTTTTACACTACCTCTAGGACACTCTCATTCATCATTATTACATTGATCTAGCTCTTTCCAAAGAGACATCTTCTAGTTATAATAAAAAGTAACCTCCTTTTCCCCTTACCTAGCCTTCTAAAGTTTTATTTTAACTCAAAGATCTATGAAGCATTTTCTAAATCTGAATAGGTGTTTTTCACAGCGTCCTAAACATCTTTAACAATCAGGAGAAAAAGAAAAGTTTTCCTATGGATGCTTCCATGGAATTAGTAAGCCACACAATTATCATAGAATTTTTTAAGCTCCACGTGTTCATACTTCGATCGCCCACCTGTGGTTGCTTGACTTCTCTGGCTAAATTACCTAGCTTGCTATGTCCATTAATTGCTAATTTCACAGACTAAGACCATTCGAGGTAATTCTTGCCATTCAGCTTGTGAGATATCAACTGAAAAGAGGAGGTGAGACACCTCTATTCCTTAAGTCATTGCACTCTCAGTAGTTGTTCTTACTACAGAACTTTCTATCTCTGTTTGATTGTTGGATCTCTTAACTCCAGTGAAGTTTGTTTTAACCATGGTGTTACTAGAGATTTAACTTAGCTCTAATACTGTGAAAGTTTTCAAGAGACTATTCAATAAATCTATTCTAATTTTATTAAGCAAAGGATTGAATTTAAATAAAAAAAGACTCGCAACATAACTGGGAAAATAATTTCCTTATTCTAGTAAATTAATTTCCTTATTCTAGTAAACTAGTAAAATATAAAAAAAAATATTCCTAAAACATCTCAATTGATTATTCTAATATTTATCTACCTAAATAACTTTAAAATATCTCAAAATATATGGGGCTTCAATACACATTTCAACATTATGCAATGGGAACATGTGAGGGACATGGAACCCTTTCTTCCTCCCAGGATTAGAAGGCCCCTAGAAAGTCCCAAACAAACGAGGAAGGAAGTTGATGAAGCAAGAAAGAGTGAAGCAAAACTTAGTAAGACAGGACATCAAACTAACTGCACCAAATGTCGCAAACCAGGCCATAATACAAGGACTTGCAAGGGGATTATTGGGGGAAACAACATGGTTTACATTATTAATTGCATATAGTCTACTTTCCTTGACATAGACTTACTATTCAATGATTTTTTAATGTATGACCAAATGACAAACCAATCATTGAGCCAGCAAATTTCGAACCAAGTCACTTCAATGGATAACATTTCAAGCCAACCACCCACAACCCAACAAAACTCAAACCCTACAGCAACTTCTAGGGTCAAATTACCTTTCACAAGGAAGGATCCACTTGGTCAACCAACAATAGTCAAGTGGATGCCAAATCAAAAGATCAATGACTCCACTCCAACACAACTATCACTATCCGAAAAATGGCCAATGATGGATTAATTGTGCTGACTGAATTGGATTTCATTTTGTTGCACAGTCAGGAATATATTTTCTTTAGGGAAATTTGATTTGTGGACAAATACTATATCTTTTGGGAAGGGTTGTTGAACCATGTTAACAATAGTCAAGATGAAAAATTTTATCTTAGTTTAGCGTCTGCAATGTAACACCCCCAACTTGGCTTGAAAGTTATGGTCGAATCTTGAGGCATTACATAAACTTATTTTAAAATCTAGAAATTGAATTTGAAATCGTGTGCTTTGACAATATTAATTTTGGAAAATCACTTCCAAATATTTTATAAAATATTCATTAAAACTATTCATTTTATTATAGAAAAACACTTAAATGATTACTTTATTTTGCAGCGGAAATTTTTGAGTGTTAAATTTTGAAAAACGTGACTTAGTTTGTAAAACACAAAACTTTGTATTGTTCAAGTAATAGTTACTAAATCCAACAAAAACAAACCAAATGAAAAACAAAATCCAAAAATAGATTTACAACCCGAAAAAGTCTAGAAAGTCCATAATAGTTTAAATTCATGAACCATCATACTTAAATAACTAAGAAACCAATCTGAGCTCCCACATTCCGTCTAGTTCTATGTTTGATGATTACCTAAGAAGATGAAAAAAAAGGTTGAGCAAACAATCTCAGTGTGTAACTCAACTTATACAAACAAAATAGATACATATACGATAACAAATATGAATACAGATACAGTTCAGAAATAGATACAGTTGCAGATTCTGATATAGACACAGATGTAGATGCATATACAAACACAGATGAAAATATAGATGCAAATGCATATAAAGATACAAGTCCTACCCTCATCTGCTACACACCATCTCCATCTATCCCTACACACCAATTAGGGTAACGAATACCCATCCAACCCCACCCACCTATAAGGGACTGCTTGTCACTTTTCAGGATAGCGTAGTCAAGTTGCAAGATATAATACGGTAATCCACCAGAATCAAATAAGTGTAGTCAAACCCCCACATCAGATAAGTTGTTAAACCAAAAATTTAGTCATCTCTGGTTGCTCAGAAACAATAACCCGCCACCCCGGGTTTCCCAGTAACGATGGCTTACTAATATCAATATGCAATTAAACTGCCAGAACACTTCATCACATCAACATCCCAACCCAATGCACATGTCAGAACCTATTACCTATTAAAATGCACATAAATGAATCATTCTTAAACATGTTCTCAAATTACAAATCAAGAGAAGAAATTATACCACAGACATGCTCTCAAATGTTACATATACAATACCAATATTTGATATCAAGCTTTCAGAAATCATACTAACAGAGGCATAATATCATATTTATATTCATAATACATACATACACATTTTGGAGCCTACAACATGACTAATTTCAAATTGCACTTCAAATACGGTCCTTACGAAATTTTATAAAAAATGGGTTCACACAGCCAAACTGGCCCAGCCCTTGTGACCCACACAGTCTGCCACATGACCATGTAGCTCATATGGTCTGGCACACGACCATATGGCGTCAACAGTGAGTTTTCTGATTTTGTGTTGTTTGCTATTTTTTGGGATTTTCGTTACACACCTAACTATTTACAATTGTAAACTGAAAAATATATAGGATTTTTCCTATATAATTCATAATCTTTTTACTTCAATTTGTTGTTAAAACCAAGTAATTGTTTAATAAATTACTGAAATATGTGAAAATATGAAATTGGGACATGAAAATTATTAAAATGTGATTTTATGCTTTATTATGTAATTTTCATACACAAAATGGCTCATTTTATATTAGTTTGAGCATATTATATTTTTAAGCTATAAAGTGGGTCATGCATGATTAAATTAAATAATAAAATATAAAGTTATATTTAACAATTCATTTTAAATATTTTATTAATAAATTGGGTTTTAATTAATTAAGTAAATTAATTAATTGAACTGGTTAAAATTATATTATTTGGTCCTCTAAACTATCTACTATTTTTTGACAGGTCTAAGAGTTTTCTTCTAATTGCAAAACCGTCAAAATTGGGGACCAAGTCAACCAAAATTTTGGCTGCACATGGCTGATCATAAATCAATTTTTGGTTTAATTACACAAGGTCCTTGAAGAGTTAAAGAAAACAGAGATTTTCCTGGAGATTTGCTGGTGACCGAGTCTTAGTCCTTAGTTGTGGTGGCACTCAAATTGACCAAGAATCAAACAGAATCAGCCACATCTCCTCAATTCATGGCCGACCATCATTGGAAGAAGTTCCAAAAGATGGAAACTCCTATTTTTAGCAAACTAGCTCCCTTGCCTCACACATAAATAAGAGCTCATTTCTCACTTTTTCAATGATCTCTCACTCATTCATCATTCTCTCCTCTCTCAACTCTCTTAGCTATCTTTCCCCCTCACGCCTATCATCATCCTTGCATAAGGATTTATAGCAAAATTAGCCTCTTAAAGAACCCTTGGTTGACCACCTTGGAGAACCATCAGCAAAGAAGCAAAGCAAAGAAGCGAAAGAGCCTCGTCAGTCAGAGTCTTGGGTGACAGCCACTCTAAATTGGGTTTAATCTTTCTTTTCTTGAATTTAATCTAAAGATGTTTGCTATGTTTTTTTGTTTTTATTTACAGCAGTTTTAGCTTAATTTCATTTACGCTAGGATGATTGCTTTGATTAAATAATATTTATTTGATTCATGCTTATAATTTTTGTACCTCAATCAATCATGTTTTCAATTAAAATCAAGTCTGTATTTCGTTCATATGTGATTGGAATGCACCTGAATTAGTTGAGTGATCCTGACCAGACGACGGCTAATGGACACATAATTGAAATGTGCATGCTCAATTTAGATCTTGACCCAATTAAATTATAGGTTGCATAACAACTCTGACCAAGCTCTGTTATCTGCATAGTTTTTAGATTTGTGTGATTAAATTGTTTCAAACCTGTCACGTCCCTATTACTTCACACAAATACTAAGAAACCCTTAGTAAATAAGGATCAGTAAAATGTGTATTTACTAAGTAAAGGATTCCGAAAGGACCTAATGTGGTTTCCAAACTCATGAAAGATTGAGTTGCCATGAAATGTTTTTTCGATTGTTATTAAGCATGTTGATAATAAATTGAGTTTAATTAAAGTAATTGTCCTAGTTTATCTATGTTATAATTATTGCAAATTGTGTTTAATTTTACTAAAATCTATTTCATTCATATAGTTTGCATACTTAGGATAATTTGCATTAGGGATCATTGCATTCAGTCTCTTATATTTTAATGGCCACTTCTCAACTATATTGTATTTTTATTTACCAAATAATTAATTTAATTTTACAAATTAAGTGACTTAGCACAAATACAATCTCTGTGGAGACAATAACTCGATACTTACTTATTACTTGATAACGATTGTGTACACTTGCACAAACCTAAGTGTTACAAGTTTTTGGAGTCGTTGTCGGGGATTGTCAACTTTTTTTGTGAAATTATTTATTTTCAATTTGATTTATTTCTAACATTACTAACTTATTCTTTTTAAATATTTGTGATTTTCTTTTCAGGTGTTTATGAGCATAGATCGATTTATCGATTCACTCCCTATAAACCCTGAAATTGAGCGAACTTTCAAACAAAGAAGACGTGAACGAACAGCTAAAAGACAAGTCAAGATAGACCTTGGAAATCAGAATTAAGAACAAGGTAATAAAACCGATCACATACGAAATCCTATCCTTATTGTCGATGATAGGGATCGATGCATCAGACCATATGCTGTGCCACTTTTCAGTGAGTTAAACCCTGGTATTAGAAGGCCAGATATTGAGGTAACCCAGTTTCAATTGAAACCAGTGATGTTTCAAATGCTACAAACGGTGGGCCAATTTAGTGGTATGTCCACGGAAGATCCACATATTCACATTCGATTGTTTATGGAGGTGAGTAATTCATTCAAAATAGTCGGTGTGACTGAAGATGCACTGAGGTTGAAGATGTTTTCATACTTGTTAGGAGATCGAGCACGAGCATGGCTCAATTCATTGCCACCAAGTTTCATATCTACATGGCAAGAATTAGTAGAGAGATTTTTGGTTAAGTATTTCCTACCTAGCAAAAACGCTAAGTTAAGGAACGAGATCACAACTTTCCAACAATTGGATGACGAGTCTTTGTAAGAGGCTTGAGAGCGATTCAAGGAGTTACTTTGTAAGTGTCCTCCTCATGGGATTCCTCATTGTATCTAGTTGGAGTCATTCTATAATGGTCTCAATGCAAATACAAGATTGATGGTAGATGCATCCGTGAATGGTGCAATTTTGTCTAAGTCTTGTAATGAGGCTTATGAGATCATCGAGAGGATCGCGAGTAATAACTATCAATGGCCAACAAATCAAACAGTTTTAGGAAAAAGCATAGCCAGAGTTCATGAAGTTGACTCCCTCACTTCGTTATCAGCTCAGGTATCATCTATTTCCTCTATGTTAAAAGAGTTAACCGCTAATAGTACTAATAATTTTGTAGTTCAGCCAGCAAGTTCGTTTGAAATAGTACTAAGAATTGTCCATCAAATCCCAAGTCAGTGTACTATGTGCGGAACCAATACCAAAATAGAAGTGGACAAGGACCCTAGTCCAACTTCTACATTCCTTCATGGCGTAATCATCCTAACTTTTCTTGGAGCAACCAAGGTAATGAACCAAACAACAACTTATTGAGGTAAAGACCCAACCAATCTCAAGGGTTTAATCAGCAAGCTTTAAAACCACCTCAAGCTGAGGCATCAAATAGTTTGGAGAACTTGTTGAAAGCATACATGGCAAAGAATGACGCTTTGATCCAAAGCCAAGCAACAACACGGAAAAATTTGGAAAACCAAATGGGTCAGTTAGCTATGGAGCTACGTAATAAACCTTAAGGAACCTTGTTGAGCGATACTGAGAATCCAAGAAATTTGGGTAAAGAACATATCAAGACAGTGGCATTGCGGAGTGGTAAAATTCTAGAAACTCGATTGATTGATGTCGAAGATAAGTCCGTTGAGAAGAATTAAACAGCTGTTGAAGTTCCTACACCAAAAGAATCAGAATCTGCAAAGTCTGACATGGTAAACCCTGACTTAGTAAATTCAAATATTTTAACATCTTCTTTGGATGCAAATTTACCTACTGGGGAAAGTTATCTGGTTTAACAGAAAGTTCTATCACCTCCATATCCGCAAAGACTGCAGCAACAAAGCAGAAACAGGAGGTGCAATTCAAGAAGATTTTGGATGTTCTGAAGCAGTTACACATCAATATTTCGTTGGTGGATGCTTTAAAACAAATGCTAAATTATGTGAATTTTATGAAGGTTATACTGTCCAAGAAGAAACAACTGAGTGAGTATGAGACTGTTGCCTTGATAAAGGAGTGCAGTGCGTTCTTGCAGAACAAACTACCCCCAAAATTGAAAGACCCAGGAAGCTTTACTATACCCTGTAACATTGGTGACTCCTATTGTGGTAAAGCATTGTGTGACTTAGGAGTATCAACTTGATGCCTAAGTTTATTTTCAAAATGTTAGGGATAGGTGAAGTCAGACCTACAACTGTGACGCTTCAGTTAGCAGATTGATCTTTAGCATATCCCGAAGGAAAGATCTAGGATGTTTTGGTAAGAGTCGACAAATTTATTTTTCCTGAGGATTTCATTGTCTTAGATTTTGAAGCAGACAAGGAAGTATTGATCATCCTTGGGAGACCTTTCTTAGCCACCGGAACAACCTTAATTCATGTGTAGAAAGGAGAACTCACCATGCGAGTTCAAAATGATCAGGTAACCTTTAACATTCTTAAAGCGATGAAATTTCCCGATCCGGTAGAAGAGTGTTTAGTTATGGAAGAGATAGAAACCTTGGTTTCTATGGAAAGCAATTTTGAAGAATATCCATTGGAGAAAGCCATAGATCTTAACCCTTTGGAGGATGAAGAAGGTGAAGAAAACATGGCTTTGACGGAAGCCAATCCGAGAAATTTTCTTCAATCCACACAGTTTGAACCGTTGGAGTTAGAAGTTAGAGAATTTGTGCAACCCAAGTTGTCAATTGAAGAACCACCTAAACTCGGACTAAAGATACTTCCTTCCCATTTGAAATACATTTATTTAGGTGACTATTCTACTTTGCCTATATTATTTCAGCGGAACTGACGAAAGATCAAGAGGAGCAACTAATTGTTGTTCTAAAGAAATTTAAGAAAGCAATTGGTTAGACCATAACTGATATTCGAGGTATAAGCCCTTCTTTTTGTATGAATAAAATTATTTTAGAAAAAGCTGAAAGCGCTCGAATTGATGGGCAAAGAAGGATCAATCCTATTATGAAAGAAGTTGTGAGAAAGCAAGTGAACAAATGGTTAGATGCAGGAATCATCTATCCTATTTCAGATAGTTCGTGGGTAAGTCCGGTGCAGTGCGTGCCGAATAAAGGTGGAATCATGATTGTTGAAAATGAGTGTAACAAATTAATTCTAACAAGAACTGTTACCAGTTGGAGAATCTGTATTGATTACAGAAAGTTGAACAAAGCCACTCAGAAGGACCATTTTCCATTGCCTTTTATGGATCAGATGTTAGATCGACTGGCAGGTAATGAATTCTATTGTTTTTTAGATGGCTATTTAGGATATAACTAAATAGTTGTAGCCCTGGAGGACCAACATAAAAAAAACCTTTACTTGTCCATATGGTACGTTTGCTTTTAGCGAATTCCTTTTGGTTTATGCAATGCACCTGTAACTTTTTAACAATGCATGATGGCAATATTTACTGATATGGTTGAAAATTTTGTTAAGGTTTTCATGGATGATTTTTCAGTTTTTGGTAACACTTAAGATATATGTTTGAGTAATTTGGCTTAGGTACTAAAGAGATGCGGAAAGACGAATCTTGTCCTTAATTGGGAAAAATGTTATTTTATGGTCAAGAAAGGGATTGTCTTAGGTCATAAGATCTCAAAGAAAGGAATTGAAGTCGATAAAGCAAAGGTGGATGTAATTGAAAGATTACCAGCCCCAATGAATATGAAAGGAGTCAAAAGTTTCTTAGGCCATGCCGGTTTTTATCAAAGTTTTATCAAATATTTCTCAAAAATTTCTAAACCATTGTGTTTGTTGATAGAGAAATATACAGTGTTTGATTTCAACAAAGCATGTTTGGAAGCTTTTGAAGAGCTAAAGAAGCGGTTAATCTCAGAACCAATAATCATTACACCTGATTGGAACTCACCTTTTGAGTTGATGTGCGATGCAAGTGACTATGCCATTGGAGCTGTGATGAGTCAAAGAAAAAATAAAGTGTTTCACCCTATTTACTATGCAAATAGAACCTTGACGGGAGCCCAACTCAATTATACTGTAACTGAAAATGAACTATTTGTTATAGTTTTTGCTTTTGACAAATTCCTCTCATATCTTCTAGGTACCAAAGTTACAGTATCTACTGACCATGCGGCCATTAAATACTTGCTCACAAAGAAAGACACAAAATCAAGGCTAATTTGTTGGATACTTTTACTCCAAGAATTTGACCTTGAGATCCAAGACAAAAAAGGTGTCGAAAATCAAATCGCTGATCATCTGTCGAGGTTGGAGCAAGATGAGGTAACTCATTCATGTATGCCCATCAACGAGAATTTCCTAGATGAACACTTATTTGAGGTGAATCAAATTCATGAAATACCCTGGTTTGCTGATTTTGCCAATTATCTTGCATGTGGAATAATTTCTCGAGAAATGACATACCAACAAAGGAAGAAATTCCTTCATGATAGTCGGTATTATTTTTGGGAGGATATGTTTTTGTTTAAACAGTGTGTAGATAATATAATCCGAAAGTGTGTAGCTGAAGTGATATTGCTGAGATCTTGTATCATTGCCATTCATCTCCAAGTGGGGGACATTTTAGTAGTTCACGTACTGCAACAAAGATTTCGTAAGCAGGTTTCTTTTGGCCTACACTATTTAAATATGCTTACGCTTATGTAAAGAACTGCAATAAGTGCCAAAGAACCTGAAATATATCAAGGAGGAATGAGATGCCCTTAACAAATATTTTGGAGATTGAATTATTCGATGTATGGGGCATTGAATTCTTAGGCCCGTTCCTTTAATCGTATGGGAACAAATACATCTTAGTTGTTGTAGACTATGTATGCAAGTGGGTTGAAGCTGAAGCATACCCTACAAATGATGCTAAGGTAGTCATGCGATTTCTACATAAGCATGTGTTTACATGATTTGGGACACCAAGAACTATTATTAGTGATGAAGGTTCTCACTTTGTGAACAAATCAATTAAGTGGTTGCTTGAAAAATATGACGTGAAGCACAAGATTGCTACTATCTATCACCCCCAGTCTAATGGGAAAGTTGAAAGAGTGAATCACGAAATCAAATGTACCCCTGAAAAGGTAGTACGCCCTAGCAGAAAAGATTGGTCTCAAAGGCTCGATGCTGCATTATGGGTCTATCAAATAGCATTTAAGACTCTGTTAGGAATGACTCCTTATCAGTTAGTCTTTGGAAAGGCATGTCATTTGCCATTAGAATTGGAGAATAAAGCTCACTAGGCTTTGAAGCTGTTAAATTTTGATCTTAAGCAAGTCGGTGAGAAAAGGATGTTATAACTGGATGAGTTGGAAGAGCTGAGTTTGTTTTCCTATAAGAATGCCAAAATATGCAAAGAAAGATCGATGAGATGGCATGATACTCATATACAACTTCGCGAGTTTAAAGAAGGTCAGAAGGTGTTGTTGTTTAAGTCAACGCTGAAGTTATTTCCTGGGAAGCTGAAATCCCGATAGAAAGGACCCTATACCATCTACCGAGTTTATCCTTATGGAACTATTGAATTATACAATAATTATGGAGGTACGTTCAAAGTTAATGGTCAACGTCTCAAACATTATTGGGATGGTGAAGTTGAGTGAGTTGAATCCTCGTTCAAATTAAAAGACCCTTGATTTTTTATGAACTCGTCTTGTAAATAAATAAATAATTAGATTTTATTTTCTTAATTAAGTACATTTAATTAATTCTGTCTAAGGAGATTGGAACTTAAGCGGGACCGATGTGACCACTCCAACCTTTCTTGGGAATTAATTTAATGTAATTTGTTAAGAAGAAATTTTCTAATTAAGTTTTAAAATGTTTTTTTTTCTTCTATTTTAGTTTATTTTGATTAATTTTAAATTTTTATGCTAATAAAGGAGGTCAAATTTGACCCAAGTACTAATCAGTTTCTCTTTGTTGAATAAGTCTATAAATACAAGTTTGAATTTGAGGCCCAAGACAGCAGAAAGGAGGGAAAATCCACACCTAGTGCCGCCACTTCCATTGTTTGCTGCCCAAGTAACCTTACTGTGGTTAAATTTTGCAACATGTTGCCCTAATTTTTCCCTATATAAACCCATTTCCATTCTAATAATTTTCATAACCCTCAAAGCAATTTGCTTACACCCTAAAAAAATCCCTAAATCTTCCTTTTCTGTAGTTAACCTCAAATCCAAAAAAAACCCTAGTTCTCTTCCCTTTTTACCAAAATTCCCTATTGTCGCCACAAAGAGATTACCCAAGCACCGCTGTTGCTGTCGCACGTCATCGTCGTTGCCTCACCATTCTTGCTATCGCAAGATTTTTGTTGTAGCAAGTTCTACCCACTTTGCCGATTTCTCTTTTCTCTTTTATGTAGAAACTTTGTCGAATTTTTGGGAAAAGATAAAATGTCTCGGAAAAGAACCAGATCTTCAAAGACTACTCCTAAAAACCTGATTTTGATCAATGAAGAAGTGAAAGGGAGATTTGATTAAATCTTCAAGCATCAACCTATGATGCCAAAAAAAGGTTTTGACTTGAAGAGTAATGATTTGATGGTTGTTCCTATACAGATTAGAAAGAAAATCAATGCTCTCAAGTGGCAACAATTTTGTGATGCTCGTTCGCTTCTCGATGATGAACTAGTTCGAGAATTCTATGCTAGTTTGACTACGCAGGTTGCTACTAAAGTCATCGTTCGAAATAAAAAGGTACCTCTTACTTCTAAGCCCATCAATGATTTGTTTAATTTACCTGATGTTGAAGAAGATCAGTACTACCCTATGATGAACAATATCAATTGGGATTTTCTTCAATAAGTGTTTGATGTTGTGACAAATTTGGGATCCCAATGGATTATAAGAAAGTATGGGACCCACTCTTATCGAAGAGAATACTTAAAACCAGTAGCAAAGGTATGGTTTTATTTCATTCACTTCAGTTTTATGCCTATCTCACATAGTTCCACCATCTCGATGGAACGGATGCTTTTGTTATATGCAATTTTGACAGAAAATTCCATTAATGTTGGGAAAATTATCTTCAAGGAGATCCACGATTGTGCTAAAAAGAAGGCAGGAAGTGCTTATTTCCTATCATTAATCAATTCACTTTGCTTAAAGGCCTGTGTTAAAACACAAGCAAATTTGAAGGGATGATATGTTCAAGGGTGCATTACAAATTATGATCTTGAAATATTAGTAGAGAGGGTGCATGAACTGAATTAAGGCGAGCAAAAAGAGCCAACTAAGCCGAATACAGAGGAGTCTACAGATGGAACTGAAACTGCAGCTAATTCAGTCACAGACACTGACGAGGAAGAATCTGATAAGGAACCAAACATTCCTAAACCAAAGGTTGAGCCAAAAGAAGAACCAGTCAAGCTAAGTGTTGAACCTGAATATACAACTGTCATGCCGACTTCTGCAAGTACTTCAAGGAAATCGGAGTTGTCAATTTTGATGGATTTTTACAACTTCATGCACAATCAACAACAAATTTACTGGAAATATGCAAAAATTAGAGATGACTCAATTCGAAATACTTTTAAGAATATCTTTAATACTTTTTTTTCCTAAGTTCCAAGATGCTATCTTTGAGACATCGACGGAAGATACTGATGATGCAAGCGGAGATGGAGCAAAAGAAGATAAGGGGAATAAGTCAAAAAAATAAAAGGGGGATTCTTGTCCTGTTATTTATTCAATTATTTTTAGGTCTTTAGGAATTTATTTCTTTCGTAATTAGGATTTAATTTCTGCAGAATAAAACATAACAATCATGAACAAACTTAGAACTTCTTTAGAAAGAATAAGACTAAGTGATATGGTAATAGGAATGAACATGTCTAGGATTGGGTTATTAGGGAAGACTTGGTACTTAAATAGTCTTAATGACTCACCTCTCTTTCTTTACAACCTTACCTAGTGTTCAGTTTTAATTCATTACTTTGTTCTTGCAATAAGGACATTACTTCTTTTTAAAGGGGGTAAGGCAAATTGCTCAAATTTTTAAAATTTTCAAGTATGTTTCAAATCATTTCTTTCATAAGTATGTTTTTATAAATGAATGCTTAGAGAAATTCTTTTTAATAAGATAGCTTGTATGCAAGTATGAATGATGATTTTATCTAGGTGATTGTATGTTATCATGAAGAATGGAATGTTTTTATGATCTTAGTCTTAGGTAATGTTTGCAATGAAAACTTAGTTTCTCTTGAGATTACACATGCATGAAGGTTTATATCTTTAGAATTGACTTAATAACTTTCTTGAGGTGAAATCCTAGGAGACATAAAAATCTAAAATGATATAGGCACCATTTTTCTTTGGATCGTTTGAGCCTTTTCAAGCCCACCTTACTATATTAGACCCTTGAAACTATAATTTTGAGCTTAAAGGTCTGTTCATTGTAATAAACCTACATTACAAGCTGTATCTCTATCTTTTGAAGTTATCTAACTAAAGTTGTCTTGGTAATTAACATTTGAGGGAAATTTTCAAAAGATGTATGTGATCATGCTTAAAAAAAAAGACAAAGTGAAGAAAAGTTTGTTCAGTCTCCAAAAAGAAAATATATGAGTATGGGTTCAAAATAAGTTTGAGGGAGTTCCAAAAGTTCATTTGAAGAAAAAGGTTGAATTTTGAGAAATCTAAGACAAGTTAAAGTTTCAGATTTTGAAACCGAAATGTCTCATCTCTTAAAATCCCTACCTTTAACCGAGTCTCATTACAACCTTATAAAAGACCTATTAATTTGATAATTATGTCACCTACATCAGTGGAGAGAAAGTGTTAACTTCAACATATGAAGATCATAAATAAGTCTTATGATTGTTTTGCTTCAATGATGAGAAATTGTGTTGAATGAAGAATATTATCTATGGCTATAACATACATGCAAACTATGAATCATGTTGGCATATCTTGAAACTTAGAATAAAATTTTCAAAATGTTTGTCTACGAGTTACTAGTTAATAAAGAAGATCTATGAGCATGAATTTATTAATGCATGATTATGAGATGAAGATTGATGCTACTTACACTCTTAGCAAAATTTTCCTTAGCACCACCTTGTGTTGTGCATGAACATTACTCGGGACGAGCAATGATTTAAGTTTGGGAGTGTGTAAACTGAAAAATATATAGGATTTTTCCTATATAATTCATCACGTTTTTACTTAAACTTTTTGTTAAAACCAAGTAATTCTTTAATAAATTAATGAAATATGTGAAAATATGAAATTGGGACATGGAAATTATTAAAATGTGATTTTATGCTTTATTATATAGTTTTCATGCATAAAATGGCTTATTTTATATTAGTTTGAGCATATTATATTTTTAAGCTATAAAGTGGGCCATGCATGATTAAATTAAATAATAAAATATAAATTTATATTTAATAATTCATTTTCAATATTTCATTAATAAATTGGGTTTTAATTAATTAAGTAAATTAATTAATTGAAATGTTTAAAATTATATTATTTGGTCCACTAAATTATCTACTATTTTTGGACAGGTATGAGAGTTTTCTTCTAATTGCAAACCCGTCCAAATTGGGGACCAAGTCAACCCAATTTTTAGCTGCACATGGTTGATCGATCATAAATCAATTTTTGGTTTAATTACACAAGGTCCTCAAAGAGTTAAAGAAATCGGAAATTTTCTCGAAGATTTACTAGTGATCGAGTCTTAGTCCTGAGTTGTGGTGGCACTCAAATTGATCAAGAATCAAAGAGAATCAGCTACATGTCCTCAGTTCATGGCCGGCCATCATTGGAAGAAGTTTCAAAATATGGACACTCCTATTTTTAGCAAACTAGCTCCCTTGCCTCACCTATAAATAAGAGCTCATTTCTCACTTTTTCAATCATCCCTCACTCATTCATCATTCTCTCCTCTCTCAACTCTCTTAGCTATCTTTCCCGCTCACGTCTATCATCATCCTTGCATAAGGATTTTTAGCAAAATTAGCCTCTTAAAGAACCCTTGGTCGGCCACCTTGGAGAACCATCAGCAAAGGAGCAAAGCAATGAAGCGAAGGAGTCTCGTCAGTCAGAGTCTTAGGTGACACAGCCACTCTGAATTGGGTTTAATCTTTCTTTTCTTTAATTTAATCTAAAGATGTTTGTTATGTGTTCTTTGTTCTTGTTTACAACAATGTTAGCTTAATTTTATTTAAGCTAGGATGATTGCTTTGATTAAATAATATTTATTTGATTCATACTTATAATGTTTGTGCCTCAATCTATCATGTTTTCAATTACAATCAAGTCTGTCTTTCATTCATACGTGATTGGAATGCACCTGAATTAGCTGAGCGATCCTGACCAGACGACGGCTAATGGACACATAATTAAAATGTGCATGCTCAATTTAGATCCTGACCCGATTAAATTGTAAGTTGCATAACAACTCTGACCAAGCTCTGTTATCTGCATAGTTTTTCGATTTGTGTGATTAAATTGTTTCAAACCTGTCACATCCCTATTACTTCACACGAATACTAAGAAACCCTTAGTAAATATGGATCAGTAAAATGCATATTTACTAAGTAAAGGATTCCGAAAGGACCTAATGTGGTTTCCAAACTCATGAAAGATCGAGTTGCCATGGAATGTTTTTTCGAATGTTATTAAGCATGTTGATAATAAATTGGGTTTAATTAAAGTAATTGTCCTAGTTTATTTATGTTATAATTGTTGTAAATTGTGTTTAATTTTACTAAAACCTATTTCATTTATATAGTTTTTATACTTAGGATAATTTGCATTAGGGATAATTGCATTTAGTCTAATATATTTTAATCGCCACTTCTCAACTATATTGTGTTTTTATTTACCAAATTGTTAATTGAATTTTACAAATTAAGTGACTTAGCACAAATAGAATCCATAAGGAGAAGATAACTCGATACTTACTTATTACTTGATAACGACTGTGTTCACTTGCACAAACCTAAGCGTTACAACAATGCCAAAAAAACAGAAGCAACAATTCCATAACATAAAACAACACCCAAATGAGTTGTTAGCATAAACACATCAAACTCAAAACAAAATCGACCCTTCCTTGATTACAGATATTTGGTTACAACACCAAAACACTCAATCACTTACCCCAATGAAGGAACAGTTCCTAACAATCTTAACTTGTCGATAGATTATTTGCTTCTAAATCTTCACCTGATTCAAAAGATATCGAAACCGATAAGTCAAACTCACAGATTAAACCAAACCTTCTTAGACCTTTCGTGAAATAAAAGAAAAAGATGAACAGCATCACATCCAAATTTGAAATCACTTACTCAAATACAAACTTACTAACAAAACGTTTATAATCTGTACAACAACAAATCCAAGAGAGAGTGACGGCTTAGAGCAAAACGCCTAGATACGGCAAGAGAACATGAATTAAGGGAAGTCTTGGAAGAAAGAAAAATGGATGAAACAGGAAATAAAAGAAAATAAAAGGAGAAGACAGAAAGAAATCAAAGAAATTTTTAATAGTCAGTTATGTGAAAACAAAAATGGAAGAGTAGGGTGAGAGAGAGAAAAGGACGTCACTAGTGAGGAGAGTGGGAGAGACGATTGAAAGGAGAAGAATTAGAAGAAAAACCTTCACTAAAAAAACTACCCACTAACTCCTATCAATTATCCACATCAGAATTTTCTTCAGAGTTTAAAACAAATAATTTCCACTTTGCACACATAGGATTCGAACACAGAACCTCTGGGTAAGCTAAAGCCTTACCACTAAACTAGCAGCCTTATTCTTATCATCAATTGAGTGAAAATAATTTATAAACCAGACATTCAAGGATAGGAGTTGGACAAAAATAGAAAAAATTTCAAGGAAAAAATTTCGAACCTAGAGCCTCTCACAGACAAGCACAACACCTAACCACTGAACTAGATTAATACACTTGGCAAAATTTTCACAACTGTAATTGAAAAATAGAATGTGACCACTCTTGGTTTCACTAACTCAATTTCTACTAACCTAGATTTTGGGATGTGAAAACTCTCTCCTTAAAAGAATTTCATCCTCGTAATTCTCATTGCCACACCTTTCACTTAACCATAACATCTGAAACTCCTCATTCCAAACTGACCACCACGCTACTGTTGTGCAACTCTGATTTTAATGCAATCCAAACAATATTTCACTCCCAATCCAAACAATACTTCTAGCGAACTTCCTATTCATTATCCCGGATTGTCTCCAAAAACTCTCTACAGAAATTCACTAACTATCCTTCTACCCTAGATTCTTAGAAACACCATTTACAACAACCACTTGGGTACAAACAATTCTTAATCAATGCAAGGTACAACTGAAATGGATCACAAAAGTACCTGTATTGTCGCCATATGTGTCTCGATCCTCTCATCGCCTAATTGCATAGACTAATCTCTAATTCCCTTCTTGAGCTAAAGCATGCACCTGTCTAAGAGACTGTTGCAAACAATCCCTAACACAGTGCTCAATAGATCCACATCTAAAACATGCATCCGCTTTCCTCCAACACTCACCCAGATGGCACCTATAACAGGAAGCACAATTCGGAGCCCCATCCACACCCATAGCTGCCTCAACCCACTAAGGTTTGTCCATTCTGACTCTCTGAAATTTGTTTTTGTACGGATTCTGAGCATTATTAGCAACCTCTCTCTGGGATTTTCCAGTAAAAAAAAGTTACAAACATGTGGTTTCCAATAAAGGCAACTTAATTTTCATTTCTTTTTACTCTCACAACAACCCCCTTTTTACTATAAAGCAACCTTTAAACCCTACATACCCAATGCAATACAAGAAACACAGCAATTACAACAATCTAAATCATTCTCTCCTTTCTTTTTTTCCCCCTCCAAGTTTCTCACTTTCCTTAATGGTCCAACAAGAACCACCTTTACACGAGGTGTCACAGGTGGATCAAACTAATAGAAAAAGCCAATAACACCTTATCCCATTCCCATATTTGGAAACCCAAAAACTCCCCTACCTAGATTTTCATTCGACCATTAAGTTCTCAACATAGCTGCACAACCGCATTAGCAAGCAAGTCTAGACGTTGGTGTGTCCATTTCTTCTTCTTCTCCTTCTCCTTCTCCTTCTCCTTCTCCTTCTTCTTTTTCTTCTATGTCGTTCTACTCTTCTCCTCTTCTTTCCTCTGATGGAAACAAAAAAACCAAATTGTTGTTTCTTTTTTTAAACTGAAGAAAATTGGGTTTTAGGACAAAATTTTGTATTTTATTTTCATTAAAAAATTCAAATTTTCTCATCCCAGCTAAACATCCACATTGGCATTTAAAACCCATTTTAACTATCACATCGTACTGTCATTTAGGAGGAAACAACTCTTAATGGCAAAGTGATCATTTCATAAAAAAACTATAACCTAACTGACTAAAATGTAACCTGAGGCAAACAAAAGTGATTATTTTAGTAGTTTACCCTATTAATATATTATATTAAGAGAAATTTTGTAATTATCCAGAGATAGAGTGGGGACCAAAATTAAAAATTACCCACCCTAATCCGTCTCAAATCTAATTTTTAAAAATCAACATTATCGGGTCGAGTCAGAATTGATCAAATATAGGTTTTTTTTTGTACAATCCTTAATTTTAAGTTTCAATTTTTTTATTAATCCAACACAAAAGCATACCACTTATTCTAAGAAAGTACTGTTTGAGTTTCCATTATTTTTGGTTGGTGTTATGCCTAATGTGATGCTCATTCATCAACAAATGTAGTTCTAATTGATAAATAAAATTAAAATAATTAAGTAAAATATCAAATATTGGTATACTGTATCGTATTAGGTTTCTTAAAAAATTCTTTAATCAACACATAGTAATAGATAATTTTTAAAGTATAATGATCATCAAAATCAATCATTAAAGGCTCTCTCTAGGAAATTTCTCATCCTTCTCTCTAGAATGTTCCTTTTCTTTTTCCCTCAAACCTTTTAGTTTAGATTGACTTTGAACAATCGCTCGGCAACTGGGTCGATGCCAGTTTACTCTACAAATCAATATTTGCCTTTGGTCATTCGTAAAAGGCAATGTCTTGGAGATCTATGGGTGTCTCCCATCCTTTTCCTTCTGCTGTCTCTGATGACAAGTGAATCCCTGTTGTTGATCTTTTATACTTAGACGTCGACGTTTCTTCAGTCTTCTACTAGTTCCAATCCTTAATGGTTGTTGGCGTTATCACACCAAGCTATGTTCTAATGGCTATCATGTAACACCCCATACCTAACCTGATTGACGGATTCATACTACAGGGTGCTACACTCAAATATACAAAATTAATTAACTAATTCTTATTGCAATTCAAAATTTTTTATCACATAATAAAAGTAATATGAAAACACAATTTATCAAATTAACCTCTCAATATTCATGAACTTAATTACAATTATTTTTAGAAAGTAAAATTTTACAAAGTAACTTCAAAATGCAGACAGCTTTATGTAAATTTAAGAAAATGAATCTTACAACCCTGTAATATTTTCAACTTATGTCTAACTTGAGACTTCGCCTCTGGGTCGCCCCACTGTATGCATAGTACAACAAAAAGTAAACTGTCTAAGCTCAGTTGTTTCTGGCCTAGTCCCTCCTCGAACTCTCAAATTCCCTTAATACCTGCAATACAATATAACACTTGTAAGTTCTAATGAACTTAGTGAGTAATCATAACTGACATTAGCATAAATCTACTAAGTTTGCGCTTCATTAGCATATTATTTGCAAACCTTAAACTGACTTACTTGTACTTAGTACATTGTCTTCCAATACACCATTACTTATTTACTCACACACCTTGGAGAATGATTCAATTTACTCAATTTCATTCAGTCTACCTGACATCTTGAACACAAAAGATCGCATATCCGGCTAAACAGAGCCTTTCACACATAAAGCTTTCACTTATGGAACTTCATATATGTAATACCAGAATACGGATTTTATAGCGATTGACCTCTTGGTGGATTATCCCTGTGGATTTTATCTTCACTAGTTTCCTTTGTAGACCTTTAAACATATATTTCCTTGAAAGGAAATCGTTGTGAATTATTACTTGTAGACTCGTAAAAAAAAACCCATAAACGATACCCATAATGCGTCTTGCACCAATAAATACAGAACTAGATAAGACCAATTCTGGCAAATGGTTTCTATTGCAGACTATTATTAGTGGTTTGTCCTAATAGACCCAGATTCATATTACGATTCTCACAGATTCTTGTTTCTGACCCAAGTCTGCGTATTCATTGTTTAGGAAACATACTGGCGAATTCATAAAGATGTTCCCTATTATAGTTAAAAGAGAAAATCAACTTATTTTGATAAAGCAAAAAAATCATACGGACCGTTAAATCCTTCCCCTTTCTCGTAAAAATGAATGACCCGTTCTACGCAGTTTACTTCTAGAAACAGATAACATGTAAGAAGATTCTTAAAGGCAAATCCCTATTGCAGAGTCATACACGTAAGATAGTCCTGACAAACTTCCCCATATAAGATACTCCTGGCGGACTTCCACATATAAGATAATCTTGACAGGCTATCATATTTTGCACATACAAACTCGCATATACAGATAGCTCATTCTTGGCAAACTTACTAAATCTGGCAGACTTCCATATCTTTCATAACTTTCATACGCCACAGCCATTAACTTGCTTACACATATGAGGCTTAAAGCCTTAGACTCCGCAAAGTCTCATACATTCATAGAACTCACGTTGGGTTATCATATTCATATGCACATATATTTTCGTATAACCCAATCAAACCCCCATAAAGCCGAAAACCATGCATATACATTCTCCTTACTATCCATTCGAACATCCGCAAAGCCAATTAACATGTGGCACAGAGTGCACAACATGACATTTCTTCATCTTTCATCCGCCAAAACATCCATTCACACTCCAAATATCAAACATGCATTTCATACACAAACATTCTAACAACACTACTATTTAAGCACGACACACATTACGCCAACATTTCATGCATTTTTATATCAACACAACAAACCTCATGATACATCAATATTCAATTAAGAAGTAATTTATCAATTACACATCATTCAGTCATAGGACGATGTATCATTTGCTCAACACTTAACCGACATAACCAGCAAACATCATGCCAAACATCTCAATTATACCTCATAAATAGACTCACAACCAGCCATAAATTTTCATATCTACACACAGCATGCGTCTCGATATATCATCATTCAGCCATAGAATTCATCATCTTAGAACAAAAGTTACAGACTGAGCAAACACTACCAAAGCATAAACATCTATTTAAAGCTTAAATTCTGGAACTCACTTAGAGGTTGATGCCAAATTCATCGATTTAACTTCTCCCTTGCTACCCGAGCTTCCAACTTACAAAACATAACAACCAATTCAAAATTTTCAGTGAAGATAACTCATCATCATAAGAATCCTACTTTGCTTACATGTAGAGGCCATTTAAAAGATTATCCTCAATTTTTAACCAAAATGGATAGAATCGATCAATGATTAAAATCCTTAACTTTCTTTCTTTTTCTGAACTCTGTGACACATAAAAGTTAAAAAGCTTACCCGCTTGGTAAATTATCAATTGCTTACATACGAACTTTAGCTTCTGTCTTCCATGCAGACCGTTCTTAATCTTTCTCTCTTTCAACCAGACCAATGAAAAAGATAAAGAAAGAATGAAAGAACTATATTGGAGAATAATATCTCTCCCTTATATACTAACGCACTTCCTTTACCGATCTTAATTTCAACAGCCAAGTGTGCAAATTTATAATCATCTTGTCTCCCACTAAGAACTCTCTAGTTCAAATGTAACGGAACCAAGGTTGACTTCCAACCTTTCCACAACCAGTCCATCTTTCTTACTTATTTCCATTAGAGCCCGTTCAATTTGTATTCTTTTCAAATTAATCCCCAAAATTACCATTCCAACATAACTTAAGAATTTGGGGTGTGGCATATCATGTCAACATCTAAGGGGTGATGTGTAACACCCCTTACCCGTATTCGATGCCAGAATAGGGTATAAGGCATTACTAGAACACATACATTTGCATACGTATTAAACCGAGTTACAAAATTTCATTCAAATTAAGGTTTTCCAAATTATTAACATGCTTTTATAAATCTTTACATTATAACTTCAAAATACTATAATTATAACAAATAAGGCCTACGAGACCCGATACTTACTCATGTAATTCAATGCTTCATTTTTGTTTCATTCAATTCATAATTTCTCATGTTCACAATTCAAATCAATTTCTCAATCCAATATACATTTCAGTACCACCATAATTCTTTTAATTCAAAACATATCACTAGAAAATTCCATTCAATTCACATACAATTCAATATCATTAAGTTCAATACTAATACGTATTCACCATTTAACTCAATGTTTATCGATTTTACCCTTTATTAACACATTTATAAAATTTTTAGTATTTCAATGCAAACATCACTTAAGCTTAAATAACAACATCGAATCAACTCATCATCCTCTTTTTCGTCATTTTATTCTTCAAGTATGAACTTAGTATTTCATTTCCTTTCTACACCCATTTCCTATGAATATTACACAAAACAATAACATATCATTCAACCATAGTCGCAAGCTAGTGCATTTAATCCATACACCATTCATGGCCTTGCTTCATACCAAATCATATACCAAATATACCATACATACATACTATGAAACTTTATTTTCCAATATGAGCTTAAACCATGATCAATAACATACAAATGTAAGCATCATTTCTATTTCCACGTTTATCGATTATAATCAATCATATAACCAATTATATATATATTTAATTTTCCTCCTCCTCCTCTCCATTCCACATCCTTAGTGTACTTAAAATTCTTAGAAATAACATTTTCTATAGTTTCTTTATTCACCCTTATGTATATTCAAAGCTATCTATCCGAGTCAGTATCACTAAATTATTTTTATCTGGAGCTACAGAACTCCAAATTAATAACTGTTAATTTCCCTGAAACTAGACTCACATATCTTCTTACCATAAAATTTTTAGAATTTTTTGTCTAGCCAAATAGTATAGTTTATTGTTTAAAGTTTACCCTGTTATGCAGTCTGACAGTTCTGACCACTATTCACTAAAAATGAATTATCTAATTGTACAGAATACAAATGGTGTTCTCGTTTGTTTCTCTTGAAAATATACTCATTAAGGATTCTAAGAATATAAATTATAACTCATAATTATTTTTTTACAATTTTTAATGATTTTTCAAAATCAGAATAGGGGATTGCGAAATCAATCCATCTCTGTCTCACTAAAATTCAAATATCTCAAAATATATAACTCTTTTGCATTCTCTGTTTCTTTTATGTAAAAATAGACTCACTAAGCTTTCATTTCATATCTTATTCACTCTCTAAATCTATTTCCACCATTTTTGGTGATTTTTCAAAGTCACATGATTGTTGCTGTCCAAAACTATTTTGTTGCTAATTCTACTTTTTCATAATTTCACTTTTTCACTTTCAATCACTATTCAATTCAAAATTCACTTTGCCATTTTCAAGTCAATATTCAATTCAATTCCACACATCCCTCATTAACATAGCACTATAACCATTTATTTTATAACACAATACAAGACTTCATCACTTCAGTCACTCTTTTGCAACTTATCACGTTCCAATCACATACTCATATCTCATTGAACATGTGGGTATAACAACAAATATTTGGGTTTTTCACACAGTACTACCCATGTTACTTTTATCATTCGATACACTTAGTAGCCTTCACATAGTACTACACACGTGATCAAGTTTTACTGTTCACGTAGTAGCCTTCATATAGTACTACACACATGACCAAAGCTTTTCGGTACACATAGTAGCCTTCACTTAGTACTACACATGTGACCATCATTTATCGATTCACGTAGTAGCCTTCACACAGTAGTACACACGTGACCAAAGCTTCTCGGTACACATTGTAGCCTTCACTTAGTACTATACATGTGACCATCATTTATCGATTCACGTAGTAGCCTTCACACAGTACTACACACGTGTTCATCAATACCTTATTCAAATCTTTACCATTCCGGCAATTCCACAAAGATTCTTACTTTCCAATAATTTACAATTTCTCCATAGCACATTATAATATCAATCTTTCCACCCAACTCCATAACCAATTTAATAATTCGATTTAAATCACTTCAACCATTACTTGCAGTTGGTATATCCATAAACCAAGCTGATTTTAAACAAATCAACTATCAATTTCAAATTTCTAACTTTAATATAACTATTTCATATCCAACCCTTTAGCATATATTGTCACGAAATATAACAAAAATAATTATAACAATGTATTAATTACATACAACTTACCTCGATACAAAATGTAAAGATTTTGGAATTTAATCCCCAATCTTCTCTTTTCCCCGATTAAGGTTGACTTCTCGTCTTTCTTGATAATCGAGCTTGGAAGCTTGAAAACCCTAACCATGGCTTCCCCCTTACTAATTTCGGCCATGAGGTTGAAGATGATGATTTTTGGCCTATTTTGTCTTTTTAATACTTTTTAATTACCAAATTACCAAAATGCCCCTAACTTAAAAATTTCCTATTTCACTAATCTCATGTCCATTTTTTTCCACAATTTAACCAATGGTCTAATTACCATTTAAGGACCTCCAATTTAAAATTTCATAGCAATTGGACACTTCTAACATGTAGAACTCAACTTTTGCACTTTTTACAATTTAGTACTTTTGGCTAAATTGAGTGCCCAAACGTCGAAATTTTCGAACGAAATTTTCACGAAATTTTTCTGTGAAATTGTATACCATAAAAATATAATAATAACTATATTTTCCCTCATCAGATTTGTGGTCCCGAAACCACTGTTCCGACTAGGCCTAAAATCGGGTTGTTACATGATGTTTTAACCTCAACTCATCCATAATAGATTTCTCTCCAATGTCATGGAAATATTGGCATCTCCTTTTGGGTTTCATGTTAGGTGTGGCCTCCCCAAGATGCTTGCTTTCTGATCAAGCCAATTGTAGAGAACAAGTGCTAGATTTTGGCTCTCCCTCCCCCTCCTCATGTGATGGTGACGATGATAATATGGATGTTAACTGGCTTTTCTAAAATGAATGAAATTTTGTTTGAAAAGAAAATTGAATAATCAACTCAAAAAATAATTTAACTCAAATTAACCCATCCAAACATAGTTTACTAGAGAGCTTGAACACAGAAGCTCAAAGTCTAGAGCTTCACTTGTACCATTTCAACTAGTCTTATTTGCATACTTTAGATAAAAAAAAGAATAATGAATAGATTAATTTGCTCTCTTATGCTAATTAAGAACTGTCAATATTGATTATTGAGAATTTGTAATCTCTACCTTATATAAAAATTCTCTCCAAGAGAGGAGGCAGCTACAACTGTCTTTTTTGTCTTTATAAGTAATGATCTATTTTCAATGTCGAGGCCTCTATTATATTCAAATTTTAGATTGAGTCATTGCACATTTATTCAAATAGTTTTATTCTCTTACTTTTGTAATTTAATTATTTAGTTCAAATTATTTGTCATTATAAGGTAATAATTGATTTTCAGTTTTGGTGCATCTATTATATTCAAATTTATTATTTAGTTCTTACACTTTAATTAACATAATTTGATTTTCTTACTTTTATAATGTCATTAGGTGTTGTAAATAATTTATATTAGTAACTATTCTGGTTAAAATGCTAATTTGAAATTTTCTTAAAACATCGTTCTAATACACACGAAATATAATTAACATGATGAGGTTTGAATTTGTGTATGTTAAAAAAGTTTGCGTAAGCATTTTAACTATAATACTAAGAGCATGTTTGGTTGGGTGTATTGGCTATACCAATACACCCATAATCAGTGGGCCCCACCTGTGCATATGTTTGGTTGAATGTAATGCCCTATTACGGGTCTATTACATTACGTCTGTATTACTGATGAATGACCCATTTTTATTCCCTTCAAAAAGTTCAGATTAGCTCCGCTTAACTCTCCCAATTGTGATTTGCCCTGTTTTACCCTTCCAATACAAGAGCCATCTCCAGCCTCTCCCTCCCAACATCAAGAAGCTCCCGATTTCTCTTCCTATTTCATCCATCGGCCTCTTCCTGTTTCACTTTCAGCCTCTTCCTGTTTCATTTCTTACACCTTTTTAGAACTCTCCCGATTTCTTGCACCTTTTCAGAGCACTGTTTTGTCGACCAAAACAGACTTGTGTTCTTCAAATGCAGTGAGTAGAGATCAATCCCAAGTATCTCCAAATAAACCCTCAAGAAAAGCTTTCCAATTCAATCAAGGTAAAAATTGTTTACCCTAACATTCTTTCAACATGTTTTCCCTTTTATGTTTTTTTATGACGAAAGATTCAACATTTCTAGAAATTGAATCATGCATTTACCTTTAACATGAGGTTTTAGAAAGTTTAATCATGTAACTCTGCTGGTGTCGAATTTCTTACTCAAAGTTTAGACCCAGTTTAGGCTTTTCTTCTCGGTACCGTACCTGCTCTTTCTTCTCAAATTTTTTTGCGCCCTGATGCACGTTCCACATACAGTTCAATATTTATGTGAGACCTTTTTTATTTGTTTACAGATTCTGCCCGTCGAATAAGGCCAAAATCTGGCATATATGTTGTTCTGCCCAATTTCCCAGTAACATATTTTTCTAACTTTTCTGTTAAACTAATTGCATACCTGAACTTATCATGGTTTCTCTTTTCACCATAAATTTGGGTATTCTCTGCCTCTGGTAGTGATGCTTTCCAATTTGCAATAGCTGAAGCCAACACCTTTATAAAGAAACAAAATTAGACCCATTGTTAAGTTCCAAAGTGAACTTCATAAAAAGTTGTGTTTGTATTACAAGCAATGTTTTAGTTTTTTTACCTTAAAAATTCTAATGAGTGGACTACCTCCGGGGCGTTTGTATCTATAAAAATTCTAATGAGTGTGACCACAGATATCTTAAAACCCCAATTCCAGCCCAAGTTTTCTTGAATCAGATCGTGACAGTGGAGGCGATGAGGCCCCTTAAACATAGTGAAAGTGTCGACAGCTTATTATATGATAATAGCCGGTTGCAGCTACCATAGTTCTATTAATTATTAGTTTAAATATGGTTCTTTGGCTATGCATCCACTTACTGTGTGGACTTATCATATGATCTAGATGGTATATGCTTGAAATTTCTTACTTCTATTATACATCCTTAAATGATGATGCTCTTTAATTACCTTCTGGATTTGCATATTGGGAATCCAATGTTTCTCTATTTTGTTGCTCCTCATTTTGTTCCGTAGGATGCAAATGATGGTGCTCATTTTGCTCATCATTTTGTTTACCTTCTGGATTTTGTTACTTAATGATGGTGCTCATTTTGTTCCTCATTCAACGCTTGAAATTGTATTGTTGTTTATTAATTGGAATGATTTGAAGAGATGTAATTTTGTTTTACATATTTAGTTATTAGCTATCTATTATCCAGCTGAATCAACCTTATTTAGTCTTAAGCAAGCAGTAACCATTCGGAGAATATTTACATGGCGTATTGTACTATTTCTAGATAATTTGGCACCTTTTTAATTCATGTTAGTCTCTTTTGTGGTACCCTATTTCTAGAAAAGAACCCAACAGCAGAAACATATACGCAAACCTCAAAAAAAGAAAAAAGAAAAAGAAGGGATCGAAAAATAAAGAAGTAGGCAGGAAAGACCAAACCTGAAAAGTGACAGATAAGGGCCGCTAGTTAAGGAAGAAGGGAAAGAAAGGAATATGGTGTGCTGTTTTGAGTTTTGACATTACCCATGGTTGTATCCATGTACTTTTTTACTCCCAATTTATTTTGGTTAAACTACATCATTAGTTGTTCAAGTATGTGTAAGTTTTTTATTTAATCATTGCCTGTTAGTCTCTTTTATGGTACCCTATTATATTGAATAGCCTTGTTTTTATACATATCTGTGTTGTTGAAGTTACTCTTTGTTGCAATGTACTGCGTATAGAGTTTAGATTCCCTTAAATCCAATGTACATATAACTTTCAACCTAGACAATGACATATAATTTTATAGGTAGTTAATTTGAACATGTTTAATTAAATTCTTTTTTCTCTAATTTAAAAGTCGGGAAAGGTTTTAAGATAGAAATAAGTATTGTATTAAAAAAAGTTAAGTTGGTCAGTTATCAGAATATAAATTTTCATAACCAAATTGATGAACTTAAATGACTTTTAATATATATTATTTTTAATTTTTTAAAAATATATTTATAATATAATAAATATATAATACATATAAATTTAAATCAAAAAGTCAAATATATTTCTATACATGTTTTTTATACTTGAAAACAACCAATTCCCCCTTTTTTTAACAAAAGAAAATGAGTTTATTTAAGAAATTACTTAATTTTGTGGTTTTTTTGAATGAAAATTTCCCAGAAAATTAAATAAAGGTAATAAAAACCACAGTTACCTATTTGTCACCTTTGTCACAAAGCAGTATTCCAACTTTATTCAACTTGACCATATTCCTGCATTTTTGTTTCTTACAAGTCATAAGTTTCATATATATATATTTATATATATATAATCACTTTGTATCTTTGATGGAGAGCCACAACTAGTAATTAACTGATCACACTCATTAGTTAGTCATCATTAGTTGTTCAAGTATGTGTAAGTTTTTGATTTAATCATTGCCTGTTAGTCTCTTTTATGGTATCCTATTCTATTGAATAGCCTTGTTTTTATACACATCTGTGTTGTTGAAGTTACGCTTTGTTGCAATGTACTCGTTAAGATTCTAAATTTGTATTGTTCATTTTTCTTTGATAGTGTGATATTTCCTACTGAAGCGGCTTGTTTGATTGCTTCCTCCACCCACAGTGTACCGTCTTCTTTTCACACAATCACTGTAAGTTCTTTGGCAATTAAATTATTTAATTGTATTTTACTGTTATTGAAATTATGATTGGAGAAATGTGACCCTTTTATTGTGATTTGACAATATGAAACACATTAATATATTGCAGTAATGGCCCGTCTACCTTTAATTGCACAAAGTGTGAGGCGTAAAAGAATTGGTATTACAGTGACAATATGGTTGGAAATCTGTAGAATTGCGATTTGGTTCTTATTTAGAATGGGTGCCAGCCTTAGCCTACATACTTATAGACCAATGATTAGGTCCTATACCTTAGATTTTTATGCAAAATGGAATTATGTGAAAAGACTTGTATATACCAGTGACGAGACTTGTATTGAACAAACTAGGATGAATAGAACTGCCTTTTTTAAACTATGTGAGATGTTAGAATCGTTAGGGGGATTGAAGTCGTCAAGAAACATGCTTGTTGATGAGCAAGTGGCAATGTTTTTACATATCATCTCCCATCACCTTAAAAATCGAGTTATCAAGCATCACTTTAGAAGGTCCGGGGAAATTGTTAGCAGAGCATTTCATAGTGTTTTAAATGCTGTGATATGCTTACAAGATGTGTTATTTAAAAAGCCGGAGGCAATTACAGCCGATTCTTCTAACACAAGGTGGAAATGGTTTAAGGTATTGGACTAAGTTTTATATATAGCTTGTACAACATTCAGTTGATTTAGATTTAAAATAGTATTCTAACTCAAGGTTTTATATAATGTGATATAGAATTGCTTAGGTGCTCTTGATGGAACCCACATCAAGATTAGGGTTCCAACAGTTGATAAACCTAGATATCGAACGCGAAAAGGTGACATAGCAACAAATATGCTAGGTGTTTGTACACCTGATATGCAATTTGTTTATGTTCTTCCTGGTTGGGAAGGTTCAGTTGCAGATGGACGTGTTCTTCGAGATGCCATTAGTAGAAGACATGGACTAAAAGTTCCTCACGGTAAAGTGGATAGTTAGAGGACTTTGATATTGTTCATTAAGATCAAACTTTTTGTGTTGAATTAATCATTTTAAAAAAAATTAATTTTATAGGTTGTTATTATCTAGTTGATGCTGGATACACAAATTGTGAGGGATTTCTTGCACCTTTTAGAGGACAATGATATCACTTGAACGAGTAGCGTCAGGGTTATCAGCCAACTTCTCTGCAAGAGTTTTTTAATATGAAACATGCCTCAGCACGTAATGTTATTGAAAGATGCTTTGGGTTATTAAAACTTAGATGGGGAATACTTAGGAGTCCATCGTTTTATCCTGTAAGGGTGCACAATAGAATTATTATTGCATGCTGTTTGCTCCATAATTTTATTCGAACCCATATGAGTATTGATCCCATTGAAGCGGAGGTGGGAGAAGGATTACCTACTAATGTGGTGGATGACGATGAACCGAATATCACAAATATTCATCCATCGGATGCTTGGGCTACTTGGAGGATGGAACTAGCCAACCAAATGTTCGATGAATGGCAAGCATCTAGAAATTAGTTAGGTTTAGGGACAAATTGAGTTTGAATTGATTTGTTGATGTTATTTTATGTATCTAGTTTATGAAACTTTGGTGGTGTTTGATTAAAATTCTGTATTGTACTAAACTTTGTTGAATTATAATTTAATTATCTTTTCATTCAGCATGTGTTATAAATTTAAATTTAGTATTGAACTAACGATATAATATTATAAACTGTTCACCTTTTGATTCATGATATTCAAAATAGTAAATAATGTTAATTTGTTTTTTTTTCTTAAGATAAATATGTCAGGTGTTCCACAATCACATGCTTCTTCTCAAGCTTCTCGAGAAAGCAAAAGAAAATGGGTTCCAGAAGAAGATGCAGCCTTGGTTTCTTGCATGGTGGATTTGCACAATGTAGGAACATTTAATGCTGATACCGGGTTCAAAGCCGGTTATTTGAACGAGCTAGAGAAAATGCTAGAAAAGGCTTTACTAAGAGCAATGTTGAAGGTGAAACCAAATATTGAATCTCGGATTAAGTGCCTAAAAAGGGAATGGTCAGTCGTCTATGACATGCTTAATGGCCAAAACAACAGCGGTTTTGGTTGGGACGAGTATAGGCAACTCGTTGTTGCTGAAGATGCAGTTTGGGAATCCTATGTAAAGGTAAAATGTATTTCAAGTATTTATTTGTTTTTTTACAAAACTTATAACTAATATGATTTCCTCATTTTTTTTAGAGTCACAAAGAAGCCGCTCAGTTCAGACATCGTTCTTTCCCTTACTACAACCAGCTTACGGCCATATACGCAAGAGATCGAGCGACTGGGAAAGACGCTCAAACAGTTGCTGATGTTCTTGAAGAAATACATGCTGAGGATGTACGTACTACAGATATGAATGAAGAGAGAAACACATTCTATGACTGCGAAGCTGACGTCTCTTTAGACGACATGGATGTTTCTGGTACGGATCCGCGAGGAGATAGAGACCAAGGGGGTTCCTCATCTTCAAACAAGAGAAAGAAGAAATCTAATGCTTGTGATAATGTGTTTTCTTCATTTGATGAGGCTGCCACTTTGTTGGGGGAAAAAATCCAGGCCGTTGGCGATCAAATCAGTAAGAGTATTGCCTCCGAGGTGGTAGTTCAGCAGAAGTCAGAAGAACATCAAAAGATGGAAGAGAAAGCTTCAAATTTATATTCAGCCTTATGGTCAATTGAAGGTTTAACCGACGATCAGCGGTATGATGCTTTGAGTAAAATTCCCGATCATCCAACTCAAATGATCGTTTTCTTTAGTTTACCTTCTGTTGCCCGATTGGAATGGGTCAGAAGATTTCTTTCTCACCATTAAATATCAATGTTCAAACTTTTTGATGTTGTAAAATTATATAACATATGGATTATGATGTACAATTTCATTTTCATCTAACCTTTTCTTAATATAAGTTAATTATGTTTATGCAGAATATAATTCTCAAGTTATATATTGATTTTAGTAAATTCATATAAGAACATTTTATTATTAAGAATTTTATGAAATTATATATCACTATTAAATTATATTTAATATTAATTATTTTAAATTTTATAAATTCATATAAGAAAATTTATTATCAAGAATTTTATGAAATTATATATTATTATTAAATTATATGTAATAATTATTTTTTTAAATTATACAAATTCATAAAATATAATTTATTAGTTATAATTATTTTAAATTTTATTAAATCATATATTTTAATTAAAATATATTTAATATTAATTATTTCAAAATTTCATTTATAGTATCATATATTATGATTTGAGTAAATTCATATAAGAATATTAATTATTAAGAATTTTGCTCCATAATTATATATTTTAATTATAATATATTTAATAATAATTATGTTAATTTATATTTTACAGTATCATATATTATGATTTGAGTAAATTCATATAAGAATATTAATTATTAAGAATTTTATTAAATTATATATTTTAATTATAATATATTTAATAATAATTATGTTAATTTATATTTTACAGTATCATATATTATGATTTGAGTAAATTTATATAAGAATATTAATTATTAAGAATTTTATTAAATTATATATTTTAATTATAATATATTTAATAATAATTATGTTAATTTATATTTTACAGTATCATATATTATGATTTGAGTAAATTCATATAAGAATATTAATTATTAAGAATTTTATTAAATTATATATTTTAATTATAATATATTTAATAATAATTATGTTTAAATATGATTAAATTATTTATTATTGATATTAATAATCTTATTAAAATTTAAATAACAATAATAATAATAATTTACCAACTGCTAATTATTAAGAATTTTATTAAATTATATATTTTAATTAAAATATATTTAATAATAATTATGTTTAAATATGATTAAATTATTTATTATTGATAATAATAATCTTATTAAAATTTAAATAACAATAACAATAATCATTTACCAAAACAAATTTATGCTAAGGGTATTCTAGTCATTTTAGTTTTTTTCATTATGCTATTACACCTCTATTCCATTCAACCAAACACAAGATTACTATTACGCCTCTATTCCATTACATTCAACCAAACAGTTGATTTGCATACACCTCTAATCCAATACACCTTTAATCCAATACAGCAAACCAAACGTCACCTAAGGGTATTAATTAGTCTGACTAACCAATAATATTATAAAAGTAGAGTGATCAAATTATATCAAATTAAAATATAGAAATTAAATCTCAAATTTAAGCATACTAGAGAGACTATAACAATAATTTTAGCTAAAACAAGACAATATATGCTTTTATTTATATAAATACATACCATCATTAAATGTATAATAAAAATTTAAATATTCAACATCATTTGATCTATTATCATACATATTTGAATAGTAGATTTGTTGTTCAATGTTGATTTTTAGTGAACGAATATCAATCACATAATATAAATTACTTAAATTCATTTTAATTTTAGTTTAAATATTTAGATATTTGAACTTGTTACTGGATAAGAATAAAAAATATTGATATTTCTTATAAAAAATATATTGATATTCAAACTGAATATCTATTTTTATATATTTGAAATTATTGTTTAAGCTTAAATTTGTATTTGAAGAAAAAGATGTGATAAATTTTAGTATTTTCAAGAATTTAATTAATGAAGTATTTTGTGTTTAGTTGTATAAGTATAGCAAATTGGGGAGACATTATGATAATATGACTAAATATAACATTTATTTTTGTTTTTATTTTATTTAAATCTAACTTAATAAAAAAAATAAGTTTAAGTAGATTACAATTTTAATTAAAAATACAGAAATTGAATATATGATATTGTCATGAAAAGAAGGGTTAGTGTCACCCAAAAGAAAAGATACAAGAAACGTAAAGCTGATTATTTGAAAACCCCCATCATTTAACGCGTCTTTCTATTTATTCCAATCATCATTATGGGAGCATTTTCGTGAGATTTTCATTTTTTGCTTGCGGCAGCTCCAAGTCTCTCATAATACTAATACCCACTACTCTTCAATGGCTTCTTCTCTCAGTAATCATCTCATCTAATGGAACCCTTCAATATCTACATTTCCGCTATCCTTTCCTGGATTCCCTTACATAACCCCCAAAACAGATTTCAGTAGCTAGCACCACACCACTGCCAAAAACATCACCTTTTTTCATTGCCATGGAGGAAACCCATATTTTGTTTGGGAAATACGAGATGGGGAGACTGTTAGGGAAAGGCACTTTCGCCAAGGTTTACCATTGCAAAGACTTAACAACCGGCGAAAACGTGGCCATTAAAGTCGTCAGTAAAGACCAGGTGAAGAAACAAGGCATGATGGAGCAAATCAAGAGGGAAATCTCGGTGCTGCGCCTTGTTCGTCACCCAAACATTGTGGAGCTCAAAGAAGTAATGGCGACCAAGACCAAGATCTTCTTCGTTATGGAGCACGTCCGTGGGGGCGAACTGTTTGCCAAAGTGTACAAAGGCAAGCTCAAAGAAAATGTTGCTCGTAAGTACTTTCAACAGCTGATAAGCGCCGTTGATTTCTGCCATAGCAGAGGCGTCTCGCACCGTGATTTGAAGCCTGAGAACCTCCTTTTAGACGAAAACGAAGACCTTAAGGTCTCTGATTTTGGGTTATCGGCTTTGCCCGAGCAGGTCCGCAATGATGGGCTCCTCCATACGCAGTGTGGCACGCCAGCTTATGTTGCCCCAGAGGTACTGAAAAAAAGAGGCTATGATGGACCCAAAGCTGATATCTGGTCTTGTGGGGTTATCTTGTATGTTCTTCTCGCTGGTTTTTTGCCATTTCAAGAAGAGAATGTTATGAACATGTATAGGAAAGTTTTCAAAGCTGAATTTCAGTTTCCACCATGGTTTTCGACCGAATCCAAGCGTTTGATCTCGAAACATTTAGTGGCTGACCCCGAACAGAGGATCACGATCCCGGATATAATGCGTGTTCCTTGGTTTCTAAAAGGGTTCAAACATCCTCTCTCATTTTCGATCGAAGAACCGGTGCTGGATCACGTAGAGGATGACAAGCTACCGTCTCCGAAATTCTTCAACGCGTTCGAGTTCATTTCGTCCATGTCGTCAGGATTCGATTTGTCGAGTTTGTTCGAGAAGGAGAGGAAATCCGGGACTATGTTCACGTCTAGGTGTTCAGCTAGTGATATCATAGCTAAAATCCAAGGTGTTGCCAAGGGGTTGAACTTTAAGGTGGGGAAAGTAAAGGACTTCAAGTTGAGATTACAAGGACCGTCTGAGGGAAGGAAAGGGAGACTTTCGGTGACGGCGGAGGTGTTCGAGGTGGCGCCGGAGGTTGCAGTGGTTGAATTCTCCAAGTCGGCCGGGGATACCTTAGAGTATGCCAAGTTTTGCGAGGAAGAAATTAGGCCCGCATTGAAAGACATAGTTTGGACATGGCAAGGTGACAGTTTCAACCATTGTAGCAACGTTAAAATTGATGATGAAGGATGTAAAATGCAAGTTCTACCCACAGCCTACCCTACACATAATTTGTAAATACGTACACTGTGATTAAAACAGTGATATAAGACTGGATTTTGCATACATAGATGCATATAATAGATGCTAGCCATGGAGTGTGTGTTTAGGATTCTTTTGGATGCACAGAGGAAAGATGTTAATTAAGACAAAATTGCATCTTCAAAGTTTCAAGTGTATTGCAATGGCTTCCTAAGCTACCATTAATGCCAAAGGGAGGATAGAAATTAGCTGAAAGATTTTTTTTTTTATACTTTATAACATTGTTTTCTAGGGACTAAAATCTGGGTTTATTCTTAACTTTAATTTCTTCTAATTTGATATAGTAAGTGTAAGATTTTAGTTCAATTATGTAGTCTAAAATAATGTGGCTCACTTTAAAAGAGATAAGAGTTTTATTTTGAATAGAAGTTAAATTCTATCCATTTACTAATCAGTTATTTGATGGACATACTGGATTAAAAATTGATCGTTATAAATTGATTCTTCGTCTACTTATTAGGATTACACATACAAAACATATTAAAGATTAGCCTCCATCATTTAAGGTTTATGTAATTAAGGGAAAAGATTAAGAGAAAGAAATTAATTTATTAAGTGTTTTCTGTCAAGTTTAAGAACCAGCCCTAATTTTGCATCAAATATTTTTTAATATTTAAATATCCTAAAATACATAAATCTAAAAAATGTAGATCAAACTTAATAACGTCCTTGTTTAAGTTTTTTATTAAACTTAACTCGTATTGATGTAACTATAAAGTCTCATTTCCTAATGAATTTGGGTAAAAAGCTTGCACTTCCTATATTATTGTGATAAAGTCAGGAATCATTATATTCTATAACCCAAATTACAGACAGAACCGAACAGGTGATTTATTCTTTTATATATACAAGTCTAAGATTGAGGCACATGAGAATGTAATGTGAGACATGGACAAATCTTAAAAAAGAAATAAAAAAGACAAGGACAAATGAGGTTGCAGCACGTTAGAGTATGAGATAGATGGCACATGGTGGTTGGAATGTAGCACAAATGCTAGAAGATTTGTTATGCAATCATTGTCACCTATCCCTCTCTGGTGGCCTAAATCGTGACAGCTGCTCAACTCACCAAGTTACTACTAAACTAGGGTTTGAGTTGGGGTTTATTGGACATCCTCTGTTCATACCTACACTAACCATCGCATTTGTATTCTAACTTTACTCATATTAATAATACTAGTATTCTCAATTTATATAATAAAGGTATTGTATACAAGAAAATTTTTGTTTATATTAATAAATTTAATAATTTAATGGTATAAAGTTTGGTTTAAGACTAAACCCATTACTTGAAGTAGTGTTTCCATTTGCAATTATTAAATTATTGACCAAATTAAAAGTTAAAAATATATATATTTAAAATAAATTATTTCAATTTTAGGTCATATATAGGCATGTTACCTGCTACAGTGTTGCCATTTGACAAGGGCAGGTTTTCCGGGAAAGCAACAAGGATTGGTCATAGCTCTTTTGTTTATTCATGACAAAAGAATCTTTTAGATGATCGCAAGATCCTAAATTCATGGAGCCTAAACATTATGATTTAATATTATTTTTTAATTATTCATAATCTCTCTAATCTTTAAATAAAAAGATAAACACGTTTTAGTATGTTTAAACTCACGTCTTTTTATACTGATAATAAGATCGATGTCAATCGAATTAAGGTTCAATCTTCTTATTTTTTTTAATATTTGAACTTCTTTTTATAATTTTTTCTTCCTTACAAGTTACAATTAATTAAATGCCCTAGCTTTTTTGTAATTCAGTTTTAGTAATAAAAGAAAAAGCAAAAAGGAAAGGATTATTATGAAACTTTAATTTTAATTCAATTATATAAATTTAAATAAATAAATACATTAATTTAATTTTATATTGAATAAATATATTTATTTGAGTCTGCAACATATAAACGGAAAATAGTGTTATAGTGATCATGGTGTCAATGATTTATGAAAATTGAATCAAATCAAAACTCCATATATAAAATTATATAAAATTAAAGTTTATGTAGTTTTGATATTTATCCCAAAAAATAATTAACCAACCTTCTATCGGAAGGAAAAAAATCAAAAGGACTAAAGAGAGGATTTACCATTTATGGTATTGGAAAGGCATAATGATTTTTTTTGCCCTCCAACTTTATAAAAAATCATTTTAGCCCTCCATTTAATTTTTCACCTCTTTTAACCCTTGAATTTGCATTTTTGTCAAATAACCCCAAAATGGATGGAAAAGTTAACGTTTGTTAACTTTGCTCATGCTAATTCTTATATTTTTTTAAATTTTTAAATTTTTTGAAAAAATTAATTAAATGTTGACGCATCCACGTGACAATCCACTTGTATGCCACATTAGCAAAGTTAAAAACATTAATTTTTCCATTCTTTTTGGGGTGATTTGACCAAAAAATGCTAGTATAAGGGTTAAAAAAGCGGAAAATTAAATAAAAAGCTAAAATAACTTTTTTTATAAAGTTGAAAGGACAAATAAATCACTATACCCATTAGAAATGGATGATTTTCTTCTTTGATCTTTTTACATAAAAAAAGATTGATTAAAATATGATCACTCATTTATTTTTTTGTTTTGATGGAAAAATTTTAAGATATAGATATATTTTGGTTAAATTTGAAGAAAATGTTGTTTTTAAAAAATATGTAAGGATTTAGGTCAATTTTTTCGATATTTAGGGAAATAGGTCGATTTTAGAGAGATAAACAGACACTGAAGTTTTTAAAAACGCATTTTTTTAATAGCTTAGCATATTAGTATTTTTGGTTAAATGATTAAATGTTAGTTATTTTGTCATTAAGTCTTGGGTTCGATTCCTCTCCTACTCACATTTGTATTTTTTATTTCATGTTATTTTAAACTTTTTTTAAGTTCAATTAATAATTAATAAATATATTGTTCTCAATTTTTTTAATTCATCTTTTTAATTAATAAATCTTTCATTTATATAAATAAAATAATAATTATATAATTATATAATAAAAATATATATTATATATCATTATGTTAAAAGTATTTTTAATTAATAACTCCTTTATTTATATATAATAAAAATTAATTTTAATTTTATAATATTAGAATTTACCATACCCACAATGTAGGTGGAGAAAATAATATTTAATATATAAAAATTATATATAAATAAAAATATATATCAAACAAATTAGTTAATAATAAAATATATTTAACACAATGATAAATATAAAAAATATAATTTCATTATAAAATTACATATTTACTAATTTATATATATAAATAAAGAAGTTATTAATTAAAAATATTTTTAACATAATGATTTATATAAAATATATTTTTATTATATAATTACATATTTATTATTTTATTTATATAAATAAAAGAGTTATGTAACACCCTTATACCCAACTTGACTATCGGATTAGGTATAGGAATGCCACAATGATTGTTAGAGTAAAAGACTATTATGTCCTAACAATAGACAAAATATTATATACTTATTATTTTTATTTAACTATCATAATTGTATTGGTGCTACATAATGGGATGAGCCTGCATGAATCTTTCAAGCATTCATGCAATTAAAATAACTTACGTATGAAAAACAGGGGTCAAGTATCGATACTAGGCAACAAGTATCGATACCATTGTTGTAGGTATCGATACTCTTGTCAAGTATCAATACTGTTTTGAGCTTTAAAGTTTTAGAAAATCGAATTAAATTCATTAGTATTTATATAAAAGTGTAAGTATAGATACTTGTCATTAAGTATCAGTACTTTGGTTGTGGTATCGATACCAAATTGGGTTTTTGTCGTTTGGGATGCAGGGTAATTGCTAACTTCCAAACTTTATACATTTAAGTCTCTGCACACCAATTTCTTTAACATATTCAAACCAGTCCACAATTGCAAGCATATAAATCAATTATAACATCAACAATTCAAACCCAACGCAAACATGTTATAGTTTTGAATTAAATTCAAAAAATAGGTCAAGTTTATATATTAGTCCTTTAAGGAACACCCCAGATCTAGTGGATCCAAAGTTTCAGTGTATAGCCGTAAATAGTATATCTAGTGTACTGGTATCCACCCAAAAGATTGTTTTGGCGTATACACGTGGGCGTATAGTAACCGCCACAAAAGTAAGTAAGAATTTAATTTTTTGATATTACTTCATGTATTAAGGAGTAGTCCGTGTTAAGAGATTAAGGGTAAGTATAAAAGGAGTTTTCACCAAAAGTATTGTATGTTTGGTTTGTATGGAATACTATGCTAGCTAGATTTTAAGTAATGTGGTTATAAATCAACTAAATAGCCAAAATAGATAATTGTGATTGTAAGGCATTTATTAATATACCTCTCGAAAACTGTAAGCTATTAAGAAGGCAAGTCTTGAAATGTATGAAACTTGTTAAATTCCACTAAGTAAGTTGATTCATATTTATATGTAAGAGATGAGTTCTGAAAGGGTTCTTCCTTTTCTTCCGCTTCCTTAAGTGGTATTTACTGATACCTTCCTTAAGCCTGAATGTATATTACATCCATGATCTAGAAGCTATGGTTCTTTCATGATCAGTGGTTACTTCGTATCAAGGTGAGTATTTCAGCTCTAAATGTTAAATTCTGAATGAGTAAATTTGTATGTGGTGATTGAACAGTAAGACTGTAAGTATAAGGTTTCTGCATGAGATTGTCAGCAATTGAGATGATAAGTAATTTGTATGTACAAGAGTAGTAATAGTGAAATTATGTTTCTAAGCAGTGGTTGTTGCTGGTTTGAGATGGATATCTAGATCTGGAGTTTTAAACTGCAGTAAGTGATAATCAGGCGAGCCTCTACTCTGACTCTTGCATGTATAGTTTTCATACTGAAGTATGTTTATATGAAAGTGATCGAACTAGAAACTGGAAATCATAGATAGTATAGTATGAATATGTTACTTATACAATTATAGGAATAAGGATATGATTAGACTAAGAGATAAGTTAGTCTACTTGAAAATAAGTTCTATGGGATGTATGAAAAGTATTATGAAATCGTGGGTCTGGGATGTGTCTGGTACGTAGGGTTTGTAAAGTGAGTCAAGTCACCGCAGACATTTTATCTAATGGGGTTCTCTGCATGTCCTAGGGCAATGATGGGAAAACCTCACTCAATGTGAGTTTAGGCAAATAAATATCGCAAACACGGCAGTTTCAGAATGTTTATGTGGCATCCTGCCAGCCTTTGTGGCATACTCTGTATAGATAGCCTTTGTGGTGAATTCTGATTGGATTGTCTTTGTGGCATACTCTGACTGGATCATTTTGGTGGTGTACCTTACATGATTTCCTGTATGGCGTGTTCTGTTAGGCCTATATGGCATGAATTGTCAAGGAATGTCTGCTAAGATATGGATCTGAATATTTGTCTTTATTTTAAGATATGATGAAATTTTCTTAGTTTTGTATTAAGTAAGGCTAAGACGAGTCATAGATATGTTCTAGGTTAAGAATGAATAAATCTTAAGGGTTTCCACGAAAAAGATATGTGTATCTATATGTTAAGAAGGGTATCTGCTATGATGGTCTATGAATATGGAAAGTGAGGGGTATTGTATCTTCTTCCAAAACTATTCCGAATCTGAGTTAATATTATCTTGAATTATGATATTCTGATATAGAATGATATGGAATTCATTAGAATGGTCTATGCAGTAATTTATAAGTATGGATGTGTGTGGTGTTGAATTAAGGTATGTCTGGATATAAATTGATGGTATTATATTTTGCATAAATATTTGCAAAACATATATATATATGCTCGTGATAAATGTCAGTAAACAATTATTGTAGATAAGAGTATTAGTTAAGGCAAGGATTATTGGAAGTGGTTTTTTAAGGTATGAACTGTTAAGAAATTATTATGGGACAAGAGATTTATGAAACGTTTGGAAGGATTCCTCAATTAAATAGATAAGGAAGATGAAGTATGACAAGAGCAGGATAGCTGGAGTTCAGAGAATGGGTACTCTATGGTGGCATCCACCGAAATAAATGATGCAAAATAATTGGCACTCAAAAGTTTATACAATAGTGCAAAGTATCCATCAAGGTAATGTTACAATGAGCTCACTGGCAGGATAGGTTATTATGCATAAAGTGGAGTTGTGGCGTAGTTTAAGAATACGCCTTTAGAATTTGTCTTAAACAAACTTCTAACTTGTAAAGATTTGTATCAAGATTGATGTAACCAAATATATTTTAAACACTTCCCTTATTTTCTTGTAATAAGTTTTTAATTAAAATGCCAAAAAACATGTGTAAATAAATTAAAAATTTTGTAAACTATTTTTTGTTAATGAATAAGTTTTGTGTAGTAACACCTAAATTCGGACCCGGTGAATTAGGTCGGGTTTAGGGAGTTGCACTTTATATCTATATTACGTGCCAAAATACCTATGTACATGCTAAATTATACCAAAAGTTAGTATCATACTCCTCTCCAAACTTGGTGATATGATGAGATGAGCAGCTTCCGATCTTTGTTCTAGATTGTTTGATTAATTTCTACCTATGCGTTGAAAATAAAAGCATTAAGCCAGTGAAGGCTTAATAAGTACATTAAGAATTTAAATCTTTTATTTAATAACAACTAATATATTCTTAATAAACATAAACTTAGTTCATTTCAAACTTGACCCCTAATGATCAAAATTTAATTCTTGCAAAACTTATTGTGACTTACGATGACATTTTTTTTCAATATCTTAACTCGTATTTCATATAGTAGTCCAATGTAGACTAAGCTGAACACTTAGGATATATGGAACAGATACAAAGGTGCACCAAGGTGCATTCGCATAGTAATGAGCACTGTAGTGCTTAATTGAATAGTAAGCATGCTAAACTTCCTTTATGGCATGCCATCTATATCCTAATAGTTCTAATGTCGTCTACATGGGATTCATTTTTATTGAATCATAGCATTTACTCAATCAAGAAATATACTATAACTATTCAATTCTCACAATTTGGTCATTTTCTTCACAATACAACTTGGCTTGTAAATTTACTTCATAATTACTTCACATACCATCACCATTTTATTATTTTTCTACTTAAGTCTTTCTTTTTTTGATGTCCACGAAACTAACTAAAAATTTTGAATAAGGCAAGTGCACATATCAAGTAATACTATAGCTACAATGAGCAAAGACATTGTTCCCACGAAAACTAAAAGTACTAGTAATTATCATCTTTCTATTATTTAACCGAATAATTCGAGTCATTGATTATAAACTAAAATTAACTAAATTAATCAACTAACAGACATGGTAAAGAATAAATCAGGAAAATAATTTATTAACAACCAAGAAGAGAAACAATACCTAGGAAAATTCCGCCTAGATTTCATCTGTCACTATCAATCTTAATTACGCAATTTCTTTATTTAGCATCTTGATCCGTAGAAATCCCTAAATTATACTAATATCTCTTTTGAGCATAAGAGCAACTGACTCTAAGTTGAATAATTGAAATTTCTTTCAAATTAAAACCCCTATTATCACATTAACTCGTGTTATGGATTCCCCTATTAGATTTGACTCTAATCCGGTAGATTTATATCATCCTATTTCTAAGATTCCATGCAACTCCATTCAATTACACAAGATCTAATACTAAACAAGGTCTATTCAACTACCGATTTAAGCATATCAAAAATGGATTAATAATCTAGAAATATCAAATCAAGAATTAAGTACATGTAAGTGAGAATAAAAAACTAAATATTTGTTGCGTAAAATAAAAATAAAACAACAAAATCCATCATAGGGTTCACCTCCCTAGATATTTAAAAAATTAGTTGATGCTTGAAAATGGAAACATTCAAGATACAGTATAACCGAAAGAAATAAAGAAACTCATGATAACTTCCTAAGAAATCAACTGAGAATCTTCAATCTTGATGGAAATCTGCTTCAAAGTCTGCTTCAATGGTGTTTTTCGAGTTGTTTTCTTGAATATTCTATTATGGCTCACTCTTATCTTCTTATTTTTGTCATATACACGTTTTAGAATGCCAAAAAAAACTTAAAAATCATAATTTTTCGTTGTTCGGTACGTAATCCCGTGAAATCAACATAGTCTACCACATGACCGCCCCGTGTGGGTCATACAGTCGTCTGGTCTGGCCGTGTGGAATGGTTCAACCCATAAGGCTCCTGTAACTTGCTCTAACGCTCCAATTTTCACTCATTTTTTTGCTCCTTTTACTCTCAAGTGCTCTATTAAGCATTAGAACATGAATTTAAAGGACTAGGAGTATAAAATTCACAATTAACATTGAATAATCATCCAAAAATGAATTAAGAATGAGACTAAAATATGTTACTTTTAGCACTTATCAAATATCCCCACACTTAAGCATTTACTTGTCCTTAAGAAAAATTCTCAACCCACATTCAAGTTAACTTCCCTTAATTTACTGTTTTCATCAACAATGTCTTAGGATAATTTACAGAAAATCATGAATTGGGAATTTAAACTAAAATGACACCAAAGAATCCAAGCAAATATTTTTAAAGCATAAAAAATTTAAGCATCACCCCTATCTCAATAATTACCTGAAATTGAAAAATAACAAGAATTAACACTCTCACGAAGGTTCACTCAAGCACTTAAAGTGTTTAAGGTTCAAGTAATGTGCACTCAACAATCGAACAAGAAATTTTATTACCATAGTCTTGCTTGAAAATCAAATCTCCACCACTATAAAATGAGATGACACACTAATCAAGAGGATTTTATGAAGTTGTAACTGGGCTTAAGTTAAGGGTACGGAACAGGTCAAAAGAGTTGGTTACAATTGAGAATCGAGTTGATAAGTTACCAAACCATAAAAAAAAATCAATTGTTGAATTAAAAGAATTTACATCAATAAGAAATAAAAAAAAAGTGAATATGAGCTTTTATACAAAAGATGAGACTAATGATTCAAGCTTAATCTCTTTTTTTTTTTGCATTTTGTTTTTTAATTTTTTTCTTTTTTTATATCTTTTTGTTTTTTGAGAACAAAGAAAAAAAATCAACAATGCAAATGATAAAATACAGTCAAGAAACTAATCAAATCGAATATCAACAAAAAAATGTGTCAATAAAAAGAGTGATTTACAAAATTGTGTGATTTTCGGGTTAACATGAATGAGTGATAAGTAAAAAAATGTGTTAGGATCAACGGGGTTTACTAGGGGCTAATTCAACAGGTAAGCTATTTAAAGGTTAACCGGGTTAAATCATAAGTGTCTCTATCATCTCAGTAAATCAAATCAATAATGTGGTTTCGACATGTATACTTGAAGCAAGTTCTAGAATAACAAATCAAGTTGACATACTCACAACCAAAAATTAGCACGAAATAAAATATATATGCTATATAGGCTCAAGATCTCACAAAAAGTTATGGTTTTGATGTCAAACTTGCAATTTTAAAATTTCAAAAATAGTGTTTCAATTCAAGGAGACAACCTAAAATAATAATTTCTTAAAAACAACTTATCATGTTTGACTCTCTCGTGTCTTAAGGTATAAACCACACAATGCATAAAAATCTACAAATTAATCCCAAACATAATCAATAAAAACTCAAAATTAAAAAAAATTAACTTTAATATTAGGTCTGAGAAATTTACTTAAACATAAAAAAAAAACAACAACTCAGGGACTATATCGCATAAACATATAAAATCTCCCCACACTTAAGATGTACATTACCCTCAATGTATAAACAATTATAATCACAATAAGCAAAATATCATAAAGGATTAAGAAAATTGAAACTGCCCTAAATTTAAATGATTGTGTCGGAATAGAGAAATCTAGAATCGTAAGAGATCTTAAATTAAGTACATGATTTCGAGCACACTAGTAAGAAGATAGACAAGAATAAAATAAGACAAAGAGGTGACAAAAAACGTAAAAAAAAAGTCAAAAAAAAACAAGAAAGTGCATAATAAAATAAAATAACATAAAATAAAACATATAAATCTAGAAAATAAAATAAAAAAACAAATAAAAATAAAGATGGTTCGGGGGACTTCTGAGTGCATAACGACGACAAAGATAGAGCAGCGGTTAGGTTTTGCGATTAGTGAAATAAGGTAGGAAGGAAACAAAAGAAAAAATTAAAAAAAAAAACTAGCTTTAAAATAGGTACACAGCCATATGCTAGACCATGTAGGCTACATAGCCGTGTGGCTAGGCCATGTATCTCTCTGAGGCTGTGTGGCCCATTAAAAACTTTTAAATTTGCTCTAGTGTTCACACGGACTAGGACATGCCCGTGTGTCTAGGCCATGTGCACCACATAGTCGTGTCAAAGGGTGTGTGGGTCACACGACCGTTTCACTAGGCTCTGTGGTTTACCCCAAATCGCGTGAACAATTTTTTATTTTTTAACTATTTTTTAAAAAAAATTAAGTAATAAAAAATAAATGTACTAAGCATACAACATAATTAAATTAAAATTAAAAAATTAAAAAAAAAACACTTGGGTTGCCTCCAGAGAAGCGCATATTTAAAGTCTAAGCTCGACCTCCCTTTTCAAGCTCATGATTAATTCAGATTTTGGAGTCGAAGCTCATTTCTCTCGTTATCAATATCACCACTAAGATAAAGTTTGAATCAATGATAATTTACCTTGAATGTGTCGTAATCAGGGTGTGTTACCTCATTAATTTCGTATAGGAATATGTTTCGTACCACAAATGGGTTCAACCATCTCGATTTCAGCTCTTTAGGGTACATTCATGGATCTAAAGAGTCCAGCAATACTTTGTCTCCAACTTTGAATTGGTTTGTCCTCTTTACATGCATGTCATGACATTGTTTTGTTACTTCTTTAAACGTTCTCAAGTTCTCATCAACCCTTGTTCGTGCTTCATTCTCTCTTCACTTGTCCCTTAATTTCTATCACCTTGAAAAGGATACGATTTTAACACGTATTCGTGAGTGATTTCCTGTAAATAATGTTGAGTTGCATGATTACTAACATCAACAGAATGACAAGTATCATCTCGCTCACTAGAAACTCTCACAACATCACGTGCTTGAAAAGTAACCTCTTCATCACCTACCTTAAGCACAAGTTCACCATTACCCACATCAATAATACTTCTAGCAGTGACTAAAAAGGGTCAACCTAAAATCATAGGTATCTCAACATCCTCATTCATGCCCAATATAACGAAATCAACGAGGAATATGAATTTATCTACTTTAACAAGTACATCCTCAATACTACCCCTAAGATACTTAATTGACCTACCAGCCAATTTAATACTCATACTAGTGGGTTTTGGTTCCCCGAGATCAAGTTGTTTGAACATTTTATAAGAAATTAGATTTATACAAGCACACAAATTAGCTAAAGATTTTTCAACATTTAAGCTACCAATAAAACAATGGATAGTAAAAGTCCTTGGATCTTTAAGCTTGGTGGGTAATCAGTTTTGGAAAATGGTCAAAAACTCCTTATTGAGCTCTACATTGGATAGTTCATCTAACTTTCTTTTATTTGTTAATAACTCCTTTAAAAATTGTGTATACTTGGGCATCTACAAAACGTTTTCAACAAAAGGTAAGTTAATATGCAATTTTTTTCAAAAGTTAAACAAATTTACCATATTTTTTATTGATGTGGTCTTTCTTCAACTTTGCCGGATATGGAATTGGTGATTTGAATTCTCTAACCACCAGCTTATGCTTTTTCTTACATTCCTCAACCCCATCATTTTTCTCCTCAACATCTAGATTCAGTTTCTTTTCAAGCTCGACTAACACTTTTCCGCTTAGTATAGTGATTGTATAGACTTGCTCCTTTGGGTTGTTTTCAGTGTTACTAGGTAAATTGTCTTATTGTCTCTCCGAAACTAATTTAATAAGGTAGCTAATCTAATTCTCGAGGCCCTGGATATATGCCTACTGATTTCTCAAATTCGTTTCAGTGTTTTGTAATCTAGTTTCTGACATTAAAATAAATTAAGTTAATATCTCTTCCAAATTTGGCTTCTTTTCTTATTGATAAAGTTGCTGAAAACCCAGAGGGGGTTGTGACCTTCGATTTCCTTGAGCACCCCCAAAAAATTTGGATGATTTCTCCATCTTAGATTATAATTGTTGTTGTAAGAGTTATTTTGAGGTCTAGAATTATTACTAGTAAATTCGACTTAATCATGCTCCATGTCACACTTGAAGGGCAACCACTATAGATTGATCATCCCCGTTCCAGCCATATCGCATTGCATTAGCGGATTCACCTGTTTACTACAACTCAAAGCATCTTTTTTTTTACTTAGTGCTTCCACCTAACTCGCCAACATAGCAACCACATCTGTTGCTATTTTACCAACAATATAAAACATAGAAAATATGAAAGAAAGATATATTGGAAGAACACTATAATCCGTTGTATTTTTCACATTATATACCCAAAAAAATAACAAAAACCTACAAAACTTCCTCCTAAAAAACATGCCACAAACACTTAACTTATTCCTAAAATCATGTAACAAAAATTTAAATCCCTAGAGTTTTGGTCTACAGACCTATTATTAAGCAAGTCTAAGCCACATCCTCAACACTCCTCCTTGCCTTGGTAATTGCAAAAGCCTAATTTATTTCTTAAAACTTTAAATCTAACTTTTGAAAGATCCTTGGTTAACATATCTGTAATTTGATCTTCAATCTTGCAGAAAAAAGACTTGATTTCACCAATCTTTTGTTCTTTTATCAAATGATATCCATCAATCTTGTTGTACCAAGCCCTAAAAGTTTGTTTAAGACCATATGAGGCATTATTTAACATGTAGACTTTCTCCTCATATCCCTTGACTTAGAATGCCTTGAGTTGCTTTCTCTCATTGCTTCAATCCGCTTGTCATCATTCTCAGCTTCTTTAAACTTAGGAGACTCAAATATAGTAACATTGCACCTTTCATAAATTTCAGGTAAAGATCTTGTGTCACGAAGTGGAACATCATCGATGTCATCAAAGTACTGAGGAGTCTCTAGCAATTGCTTCATTGTTGACTTCTCCTCCATTAGATTTAGAGAAAAACTTTTCGCTTTCATTTTTACTTTGAATACATTTCTACCTTTTGAGTCTTTGATTAAGCACCATTTGTCTTTAAATATGATCCTGAATCCATTTTCAATCAACTGCCCCACACTTAGAAGATTTTGGTCAATGTTAGGCACATATAGAACATCAGTTATATGTTTCAAACCTGTTAAAATTTTAATAACCACTGTTCATTTTCCCTTAACTAGAATAAACTCACCATTCCCAATTTTTATTTTGGAAATGATAGTTTTATCAAGTTCTTTGAAAAGTGTTGGGTCATTGGTCATATGATTTGTGCAGCTGCTATCGATCAACAATAATCATTGGAGAAATATGTCGCCACAAAAAGAAACTCATCTTGTTGCTCAATAGATGCTTTTGCCTCTTCATGTTGTTGAGAATTACAGACCCACTCTATATGCTCAATACTACCACATTTTATGCTTTTAATATCAGGCCTCCACCAACATTTTTTTGGCAAGTGATTTGTCTTCTTACAATGTGGACATGGTGAATATGTCTCGTTGTTGTTGTTATTTTTGGTCTCATCTTTAATCTTTTTGTTTTTGCCTTCTAAATTTCCAAACTTTGCTCAAAAAGCACCCTATACTGATGCTTCTTGTCTCATCTTTCTCCTTTGTTTTGGAGCCTGCAATGCATTCACTAATTATGTCAAAGATATACTTGACAAATCCTTAGATCCTTCTAATGAAGAAATTTTAGACTCATATTTTTCAGACAAAGTGACAAGAATTTTTTGCACTATTCAATCATCGGGAAAATCCTTACCCAACAATCTTACCTTGTTTACTATACCCTCCAACTTGTCAAAATAGTCTTTAATGGTTTCTGTCTCCCTCATTTTCATCATTTCAAACTCTCTGATCAGATTGAGCACTTGCATATTTTTTGTTCTTTCATTGCCCTGATATTCTTTCTTGAGGCAGTCCCAAATTTCTTTTATTGATCCCACATTCATGATTCTTCTAAATATTTTGCTTGAAACAATAGAGAAAAGACATGTCCTAGCTTTAGACTTCTTTGTCTTCTTCTCTTTGTGAGTCTTCAATTGATTCATCGTTGGATTTGTTGGCAAAGACAGAACATCGTAGTCTTCTTCTACTACTTCCCAAAGATCCATTGCATCAAGATAGACTGTCATTCTAACAACCCAAGCTTGACAGTTACCACCATCAAAAATTAGTGGAACAATATGAGAAAACGTTATGTCAACTTCCATGTCTAAAGCTTATGTGTTTCTCTCAACTCATAGATCCCTTAAGAGAAAACCTCTAATACCAATTGTTGGTATTTTAGCAACAATATAAAACACAAAAAATATTAAAGAAAGATATATTGAAATAACACTATAATTTGTTGAATTGTTCATATTATATAGCAAAAAAAAAATAACAAAAACCTGCAAAACTTACTCCTAAAAAACATGCCACAAACACTTAACTTATTCCTAAAATCATGTAACAAAAACTTAAATCCCTAAAGACCTGGTCTACAGACATGTTATTAAGCAAGTCTAAGGCACATCCTCAACAACATTTATATTAAAAACACTGGCTGTCTTAATAGGCTTGATAGTTACCACCATCAAAAATTGATGGAACAATATGAGAAAACGTTGTGTCAACTTCCATGTCTAAAGCTTATTTGTTTCTCTCAACTCATAGATCCCTTAAGAGAAAACCTCTAATACCAATTGTTGGTATTTTAGCAACAATATAAAACACAAAAAATATTAAAGAAAGATATATTGAAAGAACACTATAATCTGTTGTATTGTTCATATTATATAGCAAAAAAAATAACAAAAACCTGCAAAACTTACTCCTAAAAAAACATGTCACAAACACTTAACTTATTCCTAAAATCATGTAACAAAAACTTAAATCCCTAAAGACCTGGTCTACAGACATATTATTAAGCAAGTCTAAGGCACATCCTCAACATCTATATTAAAAACACTGGTTGTCTTAATAGGATTTGTTATCATAACTTGCCACTGATAGTTATTCAGTAACATCTCCTTAATAAATTCTTGGGCTTCCTCAAGTGTTTTATTATTCAGTGTTCCACTAGTTACTGCATCAATTATCTGCCTAGTTGAGGGATTCAAGATTCACACTATTGTAAAATGTTTGAACTTGTAACCATAAAGGTAATCCATGATGAGGACACCTTCTTAGAAGATCCTTAAATCTCTCACATGCATCGTACAATGCCTTAAGTTCAAATTGAGTAAAAGAAGAGATGTCGTTCCTCAACCTAGTTGTTTTGGCCGGTGAAAAATACTTCAACAGAAGATTTTCAATCATCTGAGCCCAAGCCGTGATGGAACCCCATGGAAGTGAATTCAACCATTGTTTCGCCTTATTCCTCAAAGAGAATGGGAACAATTGTAATCGTATGGCACAATCAGTAATGCCATTGATCTTAAATGTGACGCATATCTCCAGAAAGTTAGCTAGATGAGCATTCAAATCTTCATATGGCAACTCATCAAACTAAACATACTACCGAACCATCTGAATTGTATTCGGCTTAATCTCAAAATTATTTGCAGCAATTGTCAATCTGACAATACTCGATTCAACCCTAATCAGAGTAGGCTTAGCATAGTCATAAATAATCTGAGGAGCAGGACGTGCTGGAAGTTACAGATTAACAACATTATTATCCATTTCCATAGTAACGTCCTTTCGCTCTTGATTGTCTATTAAAATCTGTTGACCTTGCCTTGCTTCTCTAACATACATCTCTCCAATTTCTACAAGCAATTTTTTCGATTTCACTATAAAAATTAATGGTTCCAACGGGTTGCCTCTAGTCATAAACCAAAAGAACCTGTAAGAATCTAACAAAAGAAAAATTAGAATGTAACAATTAAATTAAAAACAGAATTATTAAAATTAAAATTAAACTGGATAAATTAATAGAAATAAAGTTTTCCTAATATTCTAGTCCCCAACAACAATGCCAAAAACTTGATGTCCATGAAACTAACTAAAAATTTTGACTAAGACAAGTGCACCTATCAATTGATAGTATAGATATGGTGAGCAAAGATATCATTCTCACGAAGACTAAAAATACTAGTAATTATTGTCTTTCTATTGTTTAACTAAATAATTTGAGTGATTGATTAAAAACTAAGATTAACTAAGGAACATGACAAAGAACAAATCAGGAAAATAATCGATTAAGAACCAATAAGTGAAACAATATCCACAAAAAAATCTGCCTAGATTTCATCTGTCACTATCAATCTAAATTATGCAATTTATTTACTTAGTACCTTGATTTGTAGAAATTCCTAAATTATGCTAATATCTCTTTCGAGCATAAGAGCAACTAATTCTGAGTTGAACAATTAAAATTTCTTTCTAATTAAACTCCTATTATCGCATTAACTCATGCTATGGATTCCCCTATTAGATTTGACTTTAATCCGGTAGATTTATGTTGTCCTATTTCTAGGATTGCATACAACTCCACTCAATTACGCAATATCTAATCTTAAATAGGGTTTATTTAACCACCGATTTATCAAACATGGATTAATAATCTAGAAATATCAAACCAAGAATTAAGCACACATAAGTGAGAACAAGAAACTAAACATTTATTGTGTAAAATAAAAATCAAAAGACAGAATCCATCATAGGGTTCATCTCCCTAAGTATTTAGAAAACTAGTTCATGCTTGAAAATAGAAATATCCAAGTTACATTATAACCGAAAGAAATAAAGAAATTCGTGGTAACTTCCTAAGAAATCAACTGGGAATCTTTAATCTTGATGGAAATTTTCTTCAAAGTCGGCTTCAATGGTGTTTTTCAAGTTGTTTTCTTGAATATTCTATAATGGCTCACTCATATCTTCTTCTTCTTTTCATATATATGTCTTAGAGTGCCCGAAAAACTTAAAAATCATTATTTTCCGTTGTTCGATGCACAATCTGATGAAATCGACACGACCTGCCACACGTCTGTGTGGGTCACACGGCCATGTGGTCTAGCCATGTGGAATGGTTTAGCCCATGTAGCTCCTGCAGCTTGCTACGACGCTCCGGTTTTCGCTCCTTTTGCTCCCAATTGCTCTATTAAGTATTAAAACATTAATTTTAAGGATTAGGGGTATAAAATTCACAAATAGCATCGAATAAGCATCCAAAAATGCATTAAGAATAAGGTTAAAATATGTTACTTTTAGCACTTATCATTTTTCAATTTTCAACATATAACATTACATATTCACAATATAATCTAGAATTTAAATCTTTTACTTAAATTTTCACTAAAGATTAATATACATATCAAATAATACTAATAATTAAATTATTCAATTAACACATTTTATGATTAATTAAGTTAAACAAGTTAAAATTCTTGAAGTACTTAAAACCAAGGCTTGGATGATGAGGTTTCCTTCTTCTTACTCATTAATCACTTCCTTTCTTTTGTCTTCAATTTGAGTCTCTCATTTCTTCTCTGTTTCTTCAATTCCATTTCAGAACATATAATATTTACATGTTAAAACCACAATCAAATAGCATTTCTATGCTATCTTATTGAAATAAACATGTATTTCAAGAGGATTTCATCATCTTTTACCTTATTTACTTGAAATCAAAACTTAATTCCTATTTTATCTCTCCTTCAATACATCTATGGAGTATCTTCCCATGGAATTAAGATGACCACTAGTCTTCTCTATTGCATTTACTAAGAAAACATTAAAGAATTTGAAAGAATTAAGTTTGGAAGGGCTTAGAAATGCTGGAAGGACCTATTTGAAATAAAAGCAAAATTTTGGTTGATGGCTTTAGGGGTGACATTTTGTTTCTTCTTACGGGGGATGAAAGCTTTCATCTTTTCTACTTTTTTTCTACATAATTATACAAAAAAAATCTCTTAATTTAATAATTACATATTAGTTTTGCAATTTGATCCTCCAATCTTCTTTTAACACAATTCAATCCTTAATCATTAAGTTTTTTCATAATTATCTAATTTAAGTCATTACTATTTAACCCTTCAACTTTCTCTACAATACCATGCATGATTCATGCTTTATTTTGGTCAAATTTCACTTCTAATCCTTCCTCTTTTCTCCAAATTCTATGTATTCTTTTCTAATATTTAATTTTTTACTTTTACCACAATACTTTCTATTCTTCTACAATTTATTCAATATCTCAAATTAATTTTCCTCATCTAAAAGCATATTCTAATATCCTATTGGCTCTAACTACTCTATATATCAACACTCAAATTATCAATATTATTTGTTTCTAAGAATTCTCTAATATTCCTAACTTGGCATAGTACTGTATCCAACTCCAAGGCATAATGCGGATGTTACAAGTTATTAATTAAAAATATGAATCAAAAACTTAAAAATAATATATTTATTAATTATTAATTAATTTTAAAAAAACGTTTAAAACAACATGAAATAAAAAATAAAAATTTGAGTAAGAAAGGAATCAAATCCGATACTCAAGGATAAAACTACTAACATTTAACCATCTAACCAAAGAAGCTAATGTATTAAGTTATTAAAGAAAATGCATTTTGTAGAACGTGTTTTCAGACACGTCAGCAGAAAACACTTCTTGCAAGACGCATTTCCTATTTCTCTCTCCAAAATCGGCCTACTTCCCATTATCTTCCAAAATCGGCATATATTGCTAATTTACCCCATATATTTTACCATTAATCCCATTAACAATGAATAAAAGTTATATTGTTTCTTCATAAATTTGAAGTACAAATTGGCTCATGTATAAAATAGATCCACCAAAGGCTGCCCACTGGACAGATTTAACCATTTTAATAGTCTGAATTAAGACCCAAACATTACATTGAAGCCGGCCAGTCTGGATGTAAAGCAATTTACATAGGCCTAACAAATGAAAACTTAGCCCTAAATTTTAATAGAGGCTACTGCTTTTGCGGGGCTTTCACTATAATAATTTCCCAAATATAGGGGCTTTTTTTTTAATGTTATTATTGAGGAAGTGGAAGGTTGGAAATTTCAAATAAAAAAAGATTAGGATTGTATGTGATTTGGTTAAAAAAATTTAAGTTACTTTAAAATATAAATCAGATTTGAGTTTAAACATTTAAGGCTTATGTTTAGATTGATTCAATTTACTTTCTAAATATTTAATATATTATATTATATTATATTTATGTATTTTGTAATATATAACATATAAAAATTAAAATATTTCATATATTTACTTTTAAAAAAACTTATCTAGAGAAATCAAAGTTGAATTTGGGTTGATCTAAGTGATTTTTAAAAATTTCAGGTCAATTTGGTTCGGATCATTTTGGATTTAGGTCAATTTAGAGTTCAAATCATTTTGTCTTTTTTGTTCTTATCATTTATATTTGAGGTTAAAGTTTTTCAAATTAACTCATTGTGTATTTAGATCATTTAAATTATTTCGAGTTTGAATTGCGAAACTTTAAATAAATTTAACTCAATTTTTACATGGGTTTTGCTAAAAACATTGAGATTTGTGCATTGCATTGTTTTATAAGCTGTATTTTTCGTTTGTAGTTATAATGAGGAAAAGTCTTAGATATGCTGTAAAATATATAAATAATTTACTAGTAGTGTTAATATAACAACATATAATTTAGGTGGCTTTTAAAAATGAACTTTCTTTCTCAAAACCGGGTTCTAAATAAAAGCGTTGCTTTTAGCTTAAAGTATTAAGAAAGAAAATCATACTTCGATATTTTTAAGAGAAACTTATAAAAATTTTAATCAATATAAATATATTCGAATTAAAAATTGGATGGAACTCACACATTATGTTACTTAAATCCAAAACAATCTAGGAGATAACTAGTAAAGCTCGAACATAGACATCAAGAATACCGAAACATCAACCTTACCATTTTAGTTAAAGCCTAACGTCACGTTTGGTTAAAGTAAATGGAATAGGACTGTAATGGAATAAAGTTGTAATCAGTAATTCAATTGTTTGGTTCATTAGAATAAAATAGAGTTGTAATAATATTCTTGTGTTTAGTTGAATGGAATAGACGTTGTAATAGCATACCTAAAAAGGCTTAAATGATCAAAATACCCTTAGCAATTTTTTTTAGGTAGATGATTATTATTGTTATTATTAAATTTTAATAAGATTTTTATTAATTATATTTTAATAAATAAATAACAAATTATTTAATCATATTTTAACATAATTATTATTAAATATAATTTAATAAAATAATATATGAATTAATAACATTCTTAATATAATTTTTATTAAAATAGGAATTAATCAAAATCATAATATATAATATTATAAAAATAATACATAACCTACTTTATTATTTTGCTAAAATATAATTAGCGAAATAAATAATTTAATTATCTTCTAAAGTAAAAAGCAAAATATTAGAAGTAATAAATAGGTTGAGAATTATATTTTACATCCAAACATAATGTTCATACAATAACAAAAAGTTACATAATGCCATTAACTTATATGACATAATCTATATGTTAAATTTTACATAAAAAAATTACAACAGTCTGTGGCATTCTATTATGTCATTATACCATCCAAATTGTAATGACCCGATAGTCACGGGCATCGGAAAATGTATTTTCGAGACTTCGTTTTCATAAAACAGATTCCTAAATATTTTTAAAAAATATTTACGAAGTTAGTTGTGTAGTTAATTAGGTTTTGATTAGGTGAATTTGCATGAATTAAGAGTAATTAGGTATAAGGACTAAATTGCATAAAAGATGAAAGTTGAATTATAGATTAAAAAAAAGTAAAGGGACTAAATAAGCAATTAAGTCTTATTTCAAGAAGTGGATGGTAACAATGACTACATGTGTAAAAATAATATACATATGTATATATTAATAAAATATGTATTACTTAATATTTAAGTAAATATATATAATATAATAATAAAAAAGTAAATATAATAAAATAAAAAAGTAAATGAAATAAAGAAAAGAAAAAGAAACATGGAGAAAAGAAAGGAAAGAAAGAAAGGTGAAACTAGGGTTTCAAGTTCAATTGGTTAGTTAATTTAGTCCATTTTCTTATAATTTTTATGTTTTTAGAATCTTGATTTTAAATACTACCTGATCTATGTTGAAATTTTAGAAATTATTGAGTTTTTAAATGTTGACTATGTTGAATAATTTGAGTATTAGGGATTAAATTGATAGATTTTTAAGTTAGAAATGAAAAATGATTGAATTGTAGAATAAATTGTAAATTTTGAGTAATATGGACTAAATTGTGAAAATTTCAAAATTTAGGAATTTATGTGAAAATAGGGAGTTGAATTTAGCCTAAAATGGAATTTGCATGAAAATAAAGAATTAAATGCGAAGAATAAAAGTTAGTCTCGGTTTAGGGACTAAATTAGAATTTAGACAAATGTTGAGTAAAAAGTTGAAATATTCAATGTGAAATTTAAATTGTATTGTATTGATAAATTTTAATTATTTTGATTCCATAGCTAACGTCGTACTGGAACTCTCGACTAAAAGGGGGAAAAATAAAGTCGACGAGGAATAGCTCGAAATTTCTTATTTGTATTTCTATAATCCAAATTTAGTTGTTAATTGTTATAATTCAATTTAATGTATATGGTAAGTGTTGAGGTGAGAATTATTGTGTTTTGCAATTAAAATGGATTGATTTAGTAAGTGATGAATTTAAGCAATTTATATTGATTGAATTGGTATATATATTGAATATATTGATTATTTGAATTGAAATGAATATTGGTTGTATTTGAAAAGTGAATTGGAACCCTATTAACTGTATTGGGCTGAGTCGGATATAGATGGCATACCATAGGATTGGAAGAGTTTAGGGATTTCTTCGACTTCGAGTTGATGAGACACTGGGTGTCAATTTATTACTTCGAATATATTCGATGAGGCACTGGGTGCTAATTTACTTCGGTTTAGCCGATGAGACACTGGGTGTCAAATTTTTATTTCGAATTATCTGATGAGGCACTGGGTGCCAAACTGGTGTGTTTCGGTTGGATCCGTGTACCTGCCCAAGTCCTAGTCGTGTTAATAGGGGTAATTAGTCGAAATTGCATTATGATTGATGTTAGATGATATTGTATGTGAAATGAAGATGGGACAGTGATTTGAAATATGGATTGAGACACATGAATTGTGTATTCATGAATTGGATATGGAATGAACAAAATTATTGTTTAAATGATATGTGTATTATATTGTGAAAAGCTATTTATATAGAAAATATGAGAATTGAGATATTGTGAAACAAATGAAATGTGATATATGGTTATTGAAATATTTAGATTGTATATTTGTGATTCATATTTTTTTATATTCGAATTATAGAAATACCACTGAGTTTTACTCAGTGTACGACTTTGTTTTCCGTGCGCAAGTTAGGTACTTAATTTTGATCGTCGATTCAGCATCCAATAACGGTCTCGAACTCAAACATGGTGATGTTTATCCTTTTTGTGTCAGCATGTACCTAAGGTGTCTAATTATTAGTCATTTTGTGGATTGATTGTAAATAAGATTATAAGTTAATATTGGTTGGTTATATATATAAATATGTGTTTATGTTTGAGGTCATAATATGGCATGTTTAAGTTAATGTTTAAATGAACATGAAATAGGTAAAATAGATTAAATTTGGCATGTTTACAAGTTGGATTTGAATGATGTTCTATTGATATGTTTTATTGATATAATTGTGGTACATATGAGGGTACATTGGTTAGGCACCTAGGATGATTGTTACGACAAGTTTTGGATGCGTTTGATTGTGTTTTGAAATTATGTTTGTTTGATCGGTAATTGTAATATCCCGAAAATTACTACTGTAATACCTTGAAAATTACTACAGTAAGAAAGTAGGTATCCTTGATATAATAAAATAAGGAAATAAAGTGACAAAAAGGGAAATTTTGAGTTATGGAAACATTGGGAAGTATATTATGATATATTAATTCAAGAAAAGATTAAATCGCAAAAGTGAGAAAAGTTTTGTTGATTAAGAGTAAATAATCAAAATTTGAGGGGGTAAAGTGTAAATATGAAAAAATTGAAGGACCAATGGTGCAAATATTTTAAGGGTTGAATAATCTAGAAACTAAGGAAAATGGATGAATTAAGACCAAATTGAAAAGGTGAAGAATTTTGAGGGACTAAATTGCAATTTTACCAAATTAAGCGATGACTCAAGGATGAAATTTTTAAAGATTATAAAGGGCAAAATGTTCAATTAGAAGAGAGAGAAATCTAGAAGGAAATGATGATGTTAGAGATATTTTAGATTAATTAAATAAATAAATATTAGTTTATTAATATTTTAATTTGATTTTTAAATATTATTTTATTATTTTATTATTATTTTATTATTTTATTTAGTATATATATAAGAAAAGGAAGATGAAGAATCATCATCCCGCCATTTTTCCCATGCACCACGTGAGAAGAAGAGAGAAAGAAAGAACGTTTTGCTTTCTTTACAATTAGGTCCTTTACTATGAAATTTAACCTTTTCTCTCAAATTCTTTGGAAATTTTCATAACCACCCAAAAGAAGAAGTGAATTAGAGACATTAGAGAGTTAAAATATCATCTTGGAAGAGAGAAATTGGAAGTGAAAGTGGAGAAAATGGTAGAAAAAGTGAGGAAATTAAAGAGACAAGGTAAGTACTTCAAGAAATTTACTTTATTTAATTTTAATCAAGTATAGAGTATGCTTAATTAGTTGAATTAATTGTGAATGTGCTAATATTATGAATGAAAATTAAAATGGTATATTGAAGTAGTAGAAAAAGAGAATAAATTGTAAAGTAAATAAAATAGGTTATGTGAATTTGAATGTTTAAAAGAGAATACAAATGAAGTGTGATGATATAAAAAGTGAATGTGTGGGAAAATTTCAAATTACATTAAATATTTATAATAAGGACTAAATTGTAAAGTGTACAAAATTTTATGTGTGAATTAAATTATTGTGTTAAGAAGTTTAAATGGAATGTTAAGTGTTAGTGAATTAGTTACAAAATCAAGTTAAAGATTGAAATCAATAAGATAAGGTAAGAACATCAAGATTTCAATTCAATATATTTTTTTAGTTTGATATTATTGAATAAGTATGAAATTGATGTTAAAATAGAGTTTATTATATAAGATTCTATGTTCTTAATATGTTAGTGAAGGGAAATAAGAGGAAGTGATGGGAAATATTGTAGAGAAAGGAAAGGAGGGTGTTATAAATTTGACTATCAACATTTTACACTAAAACAGTTTTGGATAGCTGTAGTAGTCTGAATTTGAAAAATCACCAAAAATTTTGGGAATCGAATTAGAAGATGAATAAAATATAAAATTAAATCTTATTGAGTCTGGTTTCTCATGGAAGAAACGGTGTAAGCAATGGAATTGTAAATCATGAGATATAATAAATTTTTTTAGATAAGGTCAGAATGATTTCGGGTTCCCCTGTTCTGAATTTGGAAAATCATCAAAAATTGGAGAAAAATAATTAGGGGCTTAAATTTATATTTTTAAATTATTAATGAGTCTATTTTCAATAGAAACAAATGATAATATCATCTGAATCCCGTACGATGAGATAATTAATTTTCAGTGAAGAAGGATCGAAACTGTAAGACAGTAGAACAGGGATGACTTTAAAGAATAAACTGTACTTATCGACTAAACCAAAAATTCTAAAAATTTTATGGTAAGAATATATGTGAGTCTAGTTTCAAATAAAATTAACGGATCTCAATTCAGAGTTCTGTAGCTTAAGATATAATTAATTTAGTGACCATGACTCAAGTGAACAGCTTGTTATGAGTAAACAAGTGAGCAGCTTGTTATGTATATACTAAGGATGTGGAATGGAGAGGAGGAGGAGGAGGAAAAATCTATGATTATTAAACTAGAATGAGTTTTCATTAAAAATGATTAATTTGCATGTTTTAGGTTTAGGGACTAAATTGAATAAAAGGAAAATTTTAAAGGTAAATTTGTAAAAATGTCAAAAAGTGATCAAATTGTATGAAATGAATTGTTTTATTATTTAAATTAATAAATTGAATCAAATATTAATTTAGATCAAGATTGGGTGGAAATTCGAGGAAAATAGAAAATTACCAAAATGTCATTGAATTTTGGTATTTCTACAATTTAGCCTGGTAAGTTCGTATGAACAATATTCTGTATAATTTTAATTAAAGTGAATGTTATTTGATGATGAATATTATATAAATAGTGAATGTTATTTGATGATGAATATTATATAAATGTGTTTTATTATTGGAATTAAATTATTGTTGGTAATATGTATAATTATTAGATGCATTGAATTGATTATCGGAAGCTCGATTGGGTTGGAAGCTTGTTGGAGATATATCACACTATTCATTGGTTCTATCAGTAATTTTGGATGATTTGATTCTGGTTATAATGGCATGTATAAGTTAAATTGTCCAACGTTAGCTAATTAATGTTTTGATTTTGATTGGTTATAAATATAAATGCTTGATAAAATAAAATGTCTGTAAATTAATTTGTAAACTCTGGTAATACTCTATAACCCTATTCTGGCGATGGATACGGGTTAGGTGTGTTACAGTAATGCTCCAAAACCCTATTCCAGCGATGAATGTGGATTAGGAGTGTTACAAAAATATTACATATATAAAAAGTTACCAAAACTACCAAAACATCACCAACAAAACCATGATTTTTAATGGTCGCAAAGAAATATTTTCACCCATTCCAATTGCACAGAAGAACATAGACTAAAATGAGCATTTGCGTTGGATGATTTGGAATTTTGCTCAACGCACGATAGCGTTCATCCTCAGTTAATCCTTCTACTTCACATGAGGTCGGATATATTTTTAGAGCACTTCCTTGAATGACCATTTCTGATTTTTGTTGAATTAGCACTTTGGAGTCAATACTCCTACTTATTTTAAGGCCAACAGTCTATTTATTAAAAATGATATTAATTAGTGAGATTTAAATTGCATATTTAATAAATCTTATAAATGTAATTCCGTTTATTAAAGATTTTCATTAATATGTTTTTATATAAAATTTACATTTCATAGAAATAATATATCAACTAAAATTTATTTATTAAAAATAATAGTTTTAGCAATTATGTAGTAATAATTGTTTTACATTTTCACTCTCAAATTTGGCTCTTTCTGTACTTAATTGTAAAATTATTAAAAAATAAACATTTTATGGAAAATAATAAATATTAATTTTTAATTTAATTGTAAATTTATCAAAAAAATATTATTTTACAAGATAATAAATGATTTTATAAAATAATAAATATTATAAGTAATGTGGATTTGTAAACAACATGACATGCATGTATATGTACAAATGGAAAAGAAAATGATTAAAAAATTGAAAAAAATGCATATATTAACACTAAAACAAAATTAACAACCATAGGTTTAAGTTATTTGAATACAAAACTAATGCTTGTGATAAATAGAATAGCATATAAAGAAAAGGCAATTGACAGATTCTTTCTAGACACAAATGAAATATTACTCAGTTCTAAGAAAAATATCAACAAGAATACCTGAAATAAAATAAAATGCTTGCAGTCAAGCGTGCAAACCCCAGATGGAAAATATTAGTTCTCTGAACATTAAACTCTAGACAACAATGGAGTTTATCAAGTTCTAATAAGTTAACAAGAGTTTAACATTAAATAATAAAATCAACAAATATAAAAGTTGGAGTAATAATTTGTAAAGATATTGCCAAAAAGTATACTCCATAATCCATATCAGTAATGTTCCTCAACTAAACATCGAATAGACACAAAATTGTAAGCAAAAGGGAGCAAAATGAATGAAGTTCTAGTAAGAAATTACAGAGACTTGAAGCAAACAATGCCTTTTCTTTAGTAACTCTAACCTAAAAAATCCATAAGTTCTCATTAAAAAGGTTCAAAAAAAGAGAGCATAGAACCCATTTACTTGTGGAGGAGAAGGAAGCAAAAGGGTACGTCGTTTAGTTTCAAAGAGCAAAATGAATGAAGTTCTGGTAAGATATTGCCAGGATATTTTGGTCGTAAACATGGGTGTTATTGAATAACCAACTTCTGAATTATTATTACAGGTCGTACTGTAATGGAAACTTGTTCCATTGGCCATTACAACAAACAAAACAATTGTTTATGATGGGCCCATTGAATAGAGTTGGAATGCATGGGCTATTACATCCAACCAAACAAGCCCTAAGTCTTATTTTAAGCAAATAAACTATTCTCTAAATATGAAATAAATTTAGACATGAACATAAATTATTCTCTACATAGAGTACTATGATAGCCTATACAAAACACACTATAAAACAAAAAGAAGAAGAAGAAGAAACGTACATGCATGCACATGACAAAATTGACACTATCACAATAATTCACATTTTTCCATACCATGTATCTTCGTGTTAGTCGTATTCACTATGTAATATGTTAATATTTTTTACATATATTTTAACAAATTTATTCACATACATTATTTTATATTTTATTTATTTTATTCTTTTAAGTTGATTACAAATATGATAGCATCTGCCATTTGTGTAGTTAAAAAACAAAGGAAATCTCCCACTAACTCTTAAAGGGAAAAAAAAATAATTCCTTTTCAGTGATGATTTTAGGCGTCACTGAACCACACGTCATGTTTGCTTATTTCATGTAAGGGTTTATGGAAAAACAAAGTTAAATCTTTTAACAATGACTTGGACTTTTTTTATAATTGTATTTGAGAATAAAAATATATTATTGTTTTGACTTGTTATAAAGTAGTTATGCACATAAAAACTTGTTGAATCTTAACTCTTGAAATGTTAACAACATGGTAGATAATAAAAAATTGAATTATTAAGAGGCTAAAAATATTTTTAATTTAACCAGTGATTAAACTGAATTATTAGTGTTTAAGAGAGACTAAAAGAAAAGAAAGTATAGCATTTAACCAAAGGTGTGGTGCAGTATATAGAATTATTTAAAGGTGGATTTGGATGAGGTGTGAAGTACATGTGTTTAGTTTACTTTTTTTTATCACGTTATAATATTTAATCTTACAGTCACTGTTTTTTTACACAAACCATCCAACACCCACTTTAAACATCAAACTCAAAACTAATGGAAAAAGAAAAGAAAAGATAATTAGTGTGAGACATGATGATATAAGAACCATTAGTTTCCAATCTTAAAGACGTGAAATTCAAAGCATGGGTTCGTGTTTAACAACCAAAACATAGTCAACAAAACACACATAAATGGTTTGCTACAAAATTTTAAACTAAAGATTCTATGCCACTCCCGTTGTGGAAATTTGCTTAAATAAAAACAAAATATACATTTGAATCTTCAACTCCAGGTAAGAAAATGCGCAAGCAGTGACCTCATGTCAGTCACATCCATTTCTAAGCACCACTTCATTCATTTCATTTATTCTTCTTGTAACAGCCCAATTTTCAGTAGTGTCAGAACAGTGATTTGAGATCACTAAATTCGATGAAGAAGTTAGAAATATTTTTGAATTAGTGAATTTTGTGATTTAAAAGAAATTATTAGGTAAATTGGGTCGAAAACGAGGTATCGAGACCTCGATATTATAAACTGAGCCGTAAATATTTTTATAAATATTTACGGAGTGTCAATAGGATAATATTAAAGTTTCGTTAAGAAATTTTAATGTTTCGATAGTTAATTATGAAAAAGGATTAAATTGCAATAGGGATAAAAGTTTAATTATAGATTAAAGAAAAGTTAAAAGGACCAAATAGGCAATTATGCCTTTTTCCAAAGTTGAGGCGGCATAAGTATAAAAATCTGAGATTTTTATGTGTTAAAAAAATATTATATTATAGTAATGATTATGTTTTTATATTATATTATTATTAATATATTATATTATATTATATATATACATAAAACAAAAGAAAGAATAGAAAAAAAAAAGAAAGAAAAGAAACAGAATAGAAGAGACGAAACAGAGAAAGAAACAGAGAGCAAAACGGGCAGAGAAGGAAGGAAAGAAAGAAAGAAAGAAAGAAAGAAAGAAAAAGAAAAAGGGAAATTTAAGGTTTTAAGGTTCCAAGCTCAATTGATCAAGAAGAACGAAATTCGGGAGTAGATCGGGGAAAAGAAAAAGTAAAGGACTAAATTGTAAAGTTTAGTCACATTTTGTATCAAGGTAAGTTTACAGTAAATAAATGCAATATTCTTTTATTTTACATTATTATTGTCAATTTCCAGCATTTATATATTTATGTTATGAAAATATTTAAAGTCGAATTTAAGGTGAAGTGACAGAGGAAAAGTGTTAGAAAGCTCCGGTTGAACCCTAGGAATGTTAGGATATTAGGGTTGACAGGACAGAACAGAAATGAGCCATGTAAGTCCATATTAGAAATATGGCTTTGGAGACAGGATTGAGCCATGTAAGTCCATATTATATATGGCATTGGAGACAGGAATAATTCATGTAAGTCCATGTTAAAGACATGGCATTGGCAGGATATTGATAGACAGGAACGACCCTAGTATCCTTAGTATTCCGAGTGGTTCAACGGGTCAGGGTACGAGTTAAATTACAGTGAATTAACAGCAAAGGAAAAGTAGATTATATTTATGAAAACGGAAAGGTCAGGTAAGAAAGAAGGTAAGGGAATAAAGAAGAAGATAGAAATTGAGAAGTAAAGAAATTTATGATGTTAGATGATATTATGCATAATTATCCATTATGTTGAATGTTGTGATTTATTTGCTTGTAAGCTTACTAAGCCTAGTGCTTAATCTCTTTATTTTCTTCTTCTTATAGTACTTATCTAGCCACTCGGGGATCGAAGGAAACGTCGGAGGCCGATCACACTATCAAAGAAATAACTCGGTATAATTAGACGTTTTGTTTTGTGTATGGCATGTATAGAAACTTAGCTACTTTTGGTATAATATGAATAATGAGTGATGTGTAAGTAGTTGATGATGTATGGTTATTAAAATGATTAAGGATGAAGGTGTTTGTTGTTATGAAAGATTAGGTGATAAATTATGCATGGAAATCATAAAAGGATAAAATTTTGCAAAGAAACAGAATTCAGGCAGCACAGTGACGTGAATTTGAAAAATCACCCAAGATAGTATAAAATGAATTAGAGGGTGAATGATCTATGGAATTAAAGCTTGTTGAGTCTATTTTCATGGAAAAATAACGGTGTAGGAAAAAGAAATTTATATTTTAAGATATGTGAATTTTAGTAAGATAGGGTCAGAACTGTTTTTGGAGTCCCCTAATCTGAGTTTAGAAAATAATTACAAATTGTACAAAAATGGTTATGAGTTGAAATTTACATGCTTAGATTCCTTAATGAGTCTATTTTCTATAGAAACAAGTAAGAACTTCATATGAAAATCCTATAGCGAGAAAACTTATTTTTAGTGACTAGAGGTCAGGGCAGTCTGGTGGTGACACAGGGGAGACTTTAACTAATAAACTGTACTAATTTGCTGAACAAAAAATTCTAAAAATTTTATGGTGAGTAGATATATGAGTCTAGTTTCAGGGAAAATTTACGGGATTAAATTTCGAGTTCTTTAGCTCAAGTTATAATTAATTTAGTAACTGCTGCGCGACTAGACAAATTTGCTGCGAATAATGAAATAAATTTTCAAACCTAGTTTTTATGCTCCGAACTGGTAAGATAAGCCAAGTAATGCCTCGTGCTCGACTCCAGAAACGGTCTCGGGTAAGGGGTGTTACACTTCTTTTATTTGATTTTTCAACCCCCACAAAAGGCATGAGGAAAATCTAGGGTGGGGTACCTTGTCCCATCAAAATTTTCAACTTCTTTAAAAATTATAATATAATAATAGTCTATTTACTTTTTAACCCCAAAACACCTAAGTTTACTAAACTATTAATAAGTTTATATTTTGGTCACTCAATTTTAAAAAGTTACAAAATGATTATTGAACAATTCAAAAGTTTTTATTTAAGTCACTGAACTATTTGGAAGTTTTTATCCAAGTCACTACTTTGTTAAGTTTTTTTCCTAAAAAAATTCAGCCAGTGAACTCCAAGCAACGATTCAACAAATACCTATCAACAAGTACAATAATACACCTTAGATCCAAGTTAATTAGATGGTCAATGTTGTAGATCGAAGAAGAAAGTTGTTAAAATTTTGGTTCATTGACTCATGACATTCAAAGTTGTTCCATGAAAAAAATGAAATAGTAAAAGAGAAGGAGAAAGATAACTTTCGATTGATGTAGATGGTGTGAACAAAGAAAGTTATACAATAGCGATTTTAACAACCTAATGACTTAAATTAAAACTTTCAAATAATTCAATGATCATTTTTATAACTTTTTTAAAATTGAGTAATTAAAACGTAAACCTATAAATAATTTAATGACCTTGATTGTAATTTACCTAATTTCTGAGGAAACTATGAAGGGAAGCAACAATACCCATATGCATAAGGTCTACTTTTACCATGGTACTAATTTTTAATTTGTTTAAGATAAACCTATCTTGAAAATTTAAATATAAAATTATAATTTTAACTCGATTCAATTTAATTTCATCATAAAAATCAATAGTCCAAACTCAAAAATAATCTAAAAAAACAATCTGAAAACAATATGAATAAAACCTAAAATAACCTAACATAAGTGGCTTCAAACTTGAGATGACAACAAATAAGAGCCATGACCCCTTTTAAAATCTAAAAAAATTAAAATTAATATATAAAAAATTATAATTCAATTTTAGTAATTTTTAATTGCACAAAATAATATTAACTTGAAATCTGAGTGTGTAATGCAAGATGAACAGAAGTTTCCAAGGTCTATAAACCGAACTTGTGTGCAGTGACAGAAATAAATAAATAAAAGTACATGTAGTAGGTGAGCGACAATAACGGGCTTTAATTTAGTGTAATATGACTACCACACTTCTAATATAACACGCAACTTCCTCCATCTTTGGCGGATTTGAAAGGAACAAAAAGAAGAACAACTGCCTGCATGCTTCACATTCCTTTCATTTTCCAGCCGCCTAATCAACCAACTTGTTCACATTGTGATGGGCATTTGATTATTTTGTTTCGGTTTATTTATAGTTTTACTCCCTCTGAATGACTAACAGCGTTTGTTGTTGTCAGTAAACTGATGACATTTACATAGAAATCTAATCAATCATTTTTAATAATATGTTTTATTAGTTTTACAAATTTTTAATAATTTATATTTTTGATAATACTTGTAAATTGTTTAATAGTTTTTAAAATTTTATACCAATTTTCATATATTATTAATACTAATGGATAAATTACAAGTAAGAAAGCATAATAAAATTGATGAAAAAGCCTCTCAACGTCTCATTGCAGATTAAAGAGAGAGTGGCAGCCACTTCACTTCAGGTGTTTAAATTAAGATAATAAATTTACATAAATGCAAAAACATTTGATATTATGAGTGTATTTAAAAAATAAATAAAAAATGTTAATTATTGAAAGCGTGTGGGGAGTCCAACTAATAAGACGAAGACCAAGAATTTCACTCTATGTCTACTCCTATTATATGCTTCATATTTCCTGTTTTCTTTTCCCTCATGTTACCTGGAAAAAATACCTCCTCTCGCCTCTCTTATAAATTTTCTACATATCAAGACATGTGATGGTGAGTGGTCAAGACTCTCATCTCTTATTTTGGATTCTTTCTCTTGTTATTCATATTTTTTCTTTTACTTAACCCATATTTGATATTTGAAAGTTATGTTTGATCTAAACATTTTTAGAACACTAGAGAGATAAGTTGATAGTCAAATTAAAAATAGATAGTGTCGACAGCTTTTTTTGTAAGTTAAAAAACGGGGATCGACTTTTTGAAAATAAGAAATGGGGAGTCGCCACCGATCTTTTATTGAGGTGTGATCGGGTCACCTTAAAAATAATTTTTAGGGTCTACGAACTTTAAGAAAACAGGTCCGGGAGTCGGTTACGCACGAGGAAGGATTAGCACCCTCGCAACGCCCAAAATTGGTACCGAATTGATTGTTTAATGTCTTAGTGTCAAGAATTTGGAAAGATTTTAAAAATATGATCTTTGAAGTTTAAATTTGCATGAACAAAAAAATGAATAATAAGATGGAATCATTTTGGAGAAAATAAATTGCTACGCTCAGTGAGTTAGGGTGCAGCAATTCGATTTTTGGAATTAAATGTGTACCCCTTTTTAGAAAATCAGGTATCTAAAGAAGGATATTTGATTTATTTAAGTTGATTAGGAAATCAGAACCAATAAGTTAGGGATCAATTTTTTGAAATTCTTAAACATCAAACATTGCCTTTATTTTAAAATCGAGATAACAAAACGTCATATCCAGTAAGTTAGGATGTAACATTTTGAAATCTTAAGAATTTTATTTTAATAATTGAATGATTTTCTCTTTTTTTTAAAAAAAATAGATGCTTGATTACCTAAGTTCATCGAGAAGAATCGAAGCCTAGTAAGTTAAGGCACGATTCTTTCGAGGACTTATGAACGCCACATCCCCTTTTTTAAAGGGAACATGAAATAAGACAATTATAAATCTTTAATATAAAACAACTCTTACAAAAGAATGTGATTAAACAATGATACACATATCGCAGAAGATAAATAAAAATTTAAACTTAAATTAGCAACAATTAAACCAACAATAGGTGAATACAAACATTAACTTTAATAATCATACAAACATCCACATTCAAAATTAAACAGCCCATCGATTCGTAATCTATAAACGAGTCAAAAAAAAGAGACAACAACCAATAATACAAGCATTTAAAACAATTTGGTAAGGACATATATAAAAGAAATCAAATAAAATACGTAGTGAAATATAAGCAAACAACTTGAAATCAGTACATGCATTCTAATCTATACAAGTAAAACTTAGTAAAATAATAGTATATACATAGTGATGATACATAAAAGTTAAATAAATAAATTAAAACGACAAGTGTTTTATAGGAATAAGGTTTTTTTCTTTTTACATGAAAAATATAAAATAAAATAAAGGAAGAAAAAGCGTCATTCGCAAATGATAATACATCATTATATGTGTATGCTTATTCTAAAAGAATGGAAATCATGTTATATGCGCATGTATATAAAAACATAAAGCTTTATTGTTTAAAATTAATTTTCTATAAAGACGTTAGATGATTTATATGTGAAAACAAATATATAAAGAAAATGTAACAACAAATGACAATAAGCTTCTAAAAACATAATAACAAGAAGGATTAAATCACAAACAAAATCAAAATATCAGGAAATAAATGAGATTTAGATAAAATGGAGGGCCCTACTGCAGTGTGCGAATTATATAGGGGGTCGATTGGGAAATACTCCGCTTCCCCAAATCGCAACACTTCACAGCGGACTAAATCGAAAAGAAAATGAAATAAAAGATTAGATTTAAAAATAGATAGAAGAACCGGATTGAAACACGCCAGAAAAGCAGAGGGACCCAAAGCGCAAATAGCCCGTTTGGCTTTAAAACGCGCGGATCCTTCGCCCACTAGGTCGGGTTATCAGGTTGAAGGTCAATGTAGGTCAGTACGGCGTCGTTTCGGAGCCACAGATCAGACTCCAAACGGCGCCGTTTAGACGTCCCCTGAGAAACAAAAATAAAAGGTAAAAAAAAAACCTAAAAACTAATCAGATCTTCTTCAAAAAAACAGATAGAAAAGTAGTTTTCCCCTCTCCCCTTTTGCGCCGTTCTCGGGTTAGAACCATTCATGGTTCTTCCGGTGGCCGCGACACCACCCAAAACGACAGCTGGGTCATCGAGGCAGGTAAACTCGAAACTTAAACTCCTATTTAGTTTATCACTAAGAGAATCGAAAGGAAGAACGCAACAAAATCGAAAGAAGAGAGAAATATCTACCTCTTTTTTGTTGTTTTTTTTATATTCTGATTTCCTCCCTTTTTTGAAAATGATACAACTTGGGGTTTTTATAACCCGAAAATAAAATAAAATAAAAATCAAGACAATTTTTTTCTATTTTTCTTTTATTTTCTTATTTTTTGCTTTTCTCTGCCGATTTCTGCCTCTTTCGTTTTGTGGTCTGTTTCTGCTGCGCTTTGTGCGTCTCTTGCAGGTACTGTGTGCAGAGGTTGCGGATGTGGCATGTACGGAGGCGAAGGCGCGCGTACGAGGCTCGTGCGAGCGGTGCTAGGTGCGAGGGGACGTCTGCTGCGGCGCTGGTTGGGGCTGACACTAGGGCTTCCTATCCTATTGTAATCGGGTCTGGGCTAGGCTGATTTGGACTAGTTATATTGGGTTTAGTTTGTATTTCGGGCCTTTGTATTATTTTGGTAACTGGTTTGGGCCAATTTGTAAATGGACCCTTTTGGACTGACTCTAATATTTCCTTTTTGAATTTTTGGCCTTTTAAATGTGCCCCGGGCAACTTGGGCCTGTTACAGCTGCCCCTCTTTGCTTATTGTCGTGTAACAGGAATAGAGCAAAGACTAAAAACAGATCAATTTTGCCCGGTCATGCTTGGACCTTGGTGCTCTTCTTCTTCGAGCTGCCTCATTCTATCCTACTGTATCTTCAGAGGTAAAAGTTGGTACCACAACGTCGATGAGGTAGTATTTGTGGCTTAAATCTGTTTCCCTATTCCTGGGGAATATGAGATTTGCCGTCTTCGATCTGCTCCACTATTGCTTAGGGAGATAGGATTAATGGTCTAAATCCGTTTCCCTACTCATGGGGAAGATGAGATTCGCCGTCTTCGATCCGCTCCACTATTGTTTAGGGAGATGGGATTAATGGTCTAAATCCCTACTCCTAGGGAAGATGAGATTCGCCGTTTTCGATCCGCTCTACTATTGCTTAGGGAGATAGGATTAATGGTCTAAATCCGTTTCCCTACTCCTGTGGAAGATGAGATTCGCCGTCTTCGATCCGCTCCACTATTGCTTAGGGAGATGGGATTAATGGTCTAAATATGTTTCCCTACTCCTGGGGAAGATGAGATTCACCGTCTTCGATCCGCTCCACTATTGCTTAGGGAGATAGGATTAATGGTATAAATCTGTTTCCCTACTCCTGGGGAAGATGAGATTCGCCGTATTCGATCCGCTCCACTATTGCTCAGGGAGATAGGATTAATGGTCTAAATCTGTTTCCCTACTCCTGTGGAAGATGAGATTCGCCGTCTTCGATCCGCTCCACTATTTCTTAGGGAGATAGAATTAATGGTCTAAATCCGTTTCCCTACTCCTGAGGAAGATGAGATTCGCAGTCTTCGATACGCTCCACTATTGCTTAGGGAGATGGGATTAATGTTCTAAATCTGTTTCCCTACTCCTAGGGAAGATGAGATTCGCCATATTCGATCTGCTCCACTATTGCTTAGGGAGATAGGATTAATGGTCTAAATCCGTTTCCCTACTCATGGGGAAGATGAGATTCGCCGTCTTCGATCCGCTCCACTATTGCTCAGGGAGATAGGATTAATGGTCTAAATCTGTTTCCTTACTCCTGAGGAAGATGAGATTCGCTGTCTTCGATCCGCTCCACTATTGCTTAGGGAGATAGGATTAATGGTCTAAATCCGTTTCCCTACTCTTGGGGAAGATGAGATTCGCCGTCTTCGATCCGCTCCACTATTGCTTAGGGAGATAGGATTAATGGTCTAAATTTGTTTCCCTACTCCTGCAGAAGATGAGATTCGCCGTCTTTGATCCACTCCACTATTGCTTAGGGAGATAGGATTAATGGTCTAAATCCGTTTCCCTACTCCTGGGGAAGATGAGATTCGCCGTCTTCGATCCGCTCCACTATTGCTTAGGGAGATAGGATCTGCTATCTTCACTGATCTGTTCTCTAGGGAACATGACCTGTATGATGAACCTGATTATGCCTAATGATTAGGACGGCATGATCAAAATGAAGCAAATGCTCCTAACTAGACATGTGTGAATGGTGTTTGCATGAATGCAAAATTTTATTTTTGAAAATGATCCCGCTTAGGTGGTCATTACTCGGAGTTTATTAAGGCTAACGTTGGTACAACACCTTCTTGCTCGACTGGCCTTTCTGGAGAATCCCTTAGTCAAATTGCCTCCATTGTAAACCTCAGAGTTCACTTCATTGAGTTGTATTCATTATGCAACTCAAAAAAAAATGGGGAACTCTGGTCCTTTCTTCATATTCTACCACGATTGGAGGATACCGAATGTGTAAACCTTTTGGTATACCACTCTCAAGATTTCATATTAAATGCTTATGCACGAAGAAATTTCCTTCAAGGAGATCTCTCTTTTCTAACTCATGATCATTGCTGACATTTCATCCGACTGACACTTCCGTCAACAAAATCCGAAGGAATTGCCTAAAATCAGACCTTTTCTTAGATTTCTGACCTTTAAACCTAGTTCATTCTAAACAATAGTCCTGTTTCAGATTACTGTATTATTTAGAGACTTTTCTCAAAGTAATGTGCAAAACTTTCTTTATGAAAGTTTAGTAGCCCATTAATCATTATTCTAATGTAACATGTTTGCTAAAAGATTATGACTGTGGATAAATGTTGGTTCTGAGCGCAGCTCAAAAGAGATGAAATATCAACCATAGCGAAAGAAGAATAACAAAGAAGTTGACTGAAAAATGTATTAACAAATTCAATACAATAAGAATTAGGTGCCCCAGTTATCGCAGCTTGAATTTCTCTGTACAAACTTCTGGAGACTATTCTGAGTTTAGCATGTGTTTAGGAGATCTGCAGTACTCTGTCAATGCTCCGAGATGTCGAATGCCCTTTCTTGCTGGTTCAGGTATAGCAAAATCATCGTGTGCCCTGATCAAAATTTGAATGGTTTCGATCTTCTAATGCCCTTCCCTGACTAATATTTGAGCCACCCTTTTCGGGTTTTCGACTCGAATCCCCCTTGATCTCAAGGCGCCCTTTGCGGGTTTTCACCTTGGCTTCTCTAAATTTTTTTTTGGAGCAAAGCGCCCTTTGCGGGTTTTCACTTTGGTCCCCTTCCTTCAAGCGAAGTATCTTTTGACGGAGTCTGCGTTTACGGGGTTTGGCAAACTTTTACCATCCATCTCACTTAGGATTAAAGCTCCACCAGAAAAAGCCTTTTTTACAACGTAAGGACCCTCCCAATTTGGCATCCATTTTCCTCTAAAGTCCTTTTGCATAGGAAGGATCTTTTTTAGCACCAAGTCTCCTTCGCGAAATTCTCTGGGGCGAACTTTTTTATCATAAGCTCGCATCATTCGTTTCTGGTACATTTGCCCATGGTGAATGGCTCTCAACCTCTTCTCCTCTATTAGGTTCAACTGATCATAACGAGATTGGACCCACTCGGCTTCGTCCAACTGGAGTTCGGATAATACCCATAGAGAGGGGATCTCAACTTCAATGGGTAGTACAGCCTCCATTCCGTAAACTAGAGAAAAATGTGTTGCCCCGGTAGAAGTTCTGACAGATGTTCGATAGGCAATGAGAGCAAAGGATAACTTCTCATGCCAATCTTTGTAAGTCTCAGTCATTTTCCCCACGATTTTTTTAATGTTCTTATTGGCTGCTTCCACTGCACCATTCATTTTTGGACGATACGGCGAGGAGTTATGATGTTTGATCTTAAATTGGCTGCAAACCTCAGCTATTGTGCTATTGTTTAAATTCAACGCATTGTTATATATGATTCTTTCAGGCATTCCATACCGACAAATGATCTCTTTTTTTAAGAATTTGCTGACTGCTGACTTTGTGACATTCGCATATGAAGCAGCTTCTACCCACTTGGTGAAGTAATCAATGACTACAAAGATGAAGCGATGCCCGTTAGAAGCCTTCGGCGATATCGGCCCAATGACATCCATACCCCACATAGAAAACGGTCATGGAGAGGTCATAACATGAAGTGGCGAAGGGGGTGCATGCATCTTGTCCCCATAAATCTGACATTTATGGCATCTCTTGGCGTAAATAATGCAATCCTTTTCCATAGTGGACCAATAGCACCCAAATCTCATGATCTGTCTGGCCATGGTGAAGCCATTGGCGTGCGTCCCACAGATACCTTCATGGACTTCCTCAAAAATTTTCTTAGCTTCCATGGCATCCACACATCTCAACAGTACCTGATCTTTCCTTCTTTTATATAGCACCGCCCCGTCTAAGACATATTCGACGGCTATTCTTCTCAGAGTTCTCTTGTCGTTCTCTGTTGCTTGACTAGGGTACTCCCGATTCTTCACATACTGCAGGATACTCTGATACCAAGGGTGATCGTCCTTTCCTTCCTCCTCAATATTGTAGCAATGAGCTGGGGTTTCATAGATACTCATCTGAATAGGCTTCATTACATCAAGCCTGTTTACTTGAATCATCGAGGCTAGAGTAGCCAAGGCATCAGCCATTTGGTTTTCCTCTCGTGGGAGATAACTGAAAGTGATATCATCAAACTCGTTAATCAATTCAAGAACCAGTTCTTTATAATTGATCAATTTAGGGTCTCTGGTTTCCCATTCTCCTTTGAGTTGGTATATCACCAACGCGGAATCTCCATATACTTTAAGCACTTTGATTTTCCGTTCAATGGCCGCACGAATGCCCATAATACATGCTTCATATTCCGCCATGTTATTTATGCAATCAAAGTCTAATTTTTCAGCGACGGGATAATGGTCTCCACTTGGGGATACTAAGACTGCCTCAATTCCATTACCTATAGCATTTGAAGCTCCATCAAAATTTAACTTCTAGAGGTGGTCTGATCGATAGTTTGCTTCAGTATTTGCCACACACATCAAGTCCTCGTTTGGAAAATCGAAGTTTAAGGGCTCATAATCTTCCAAAGCTCTACTAGCCAGGAAATCAGCTATTGCACTCCCTTTTATGGCCTTCTGACTTACATATACTATGTCAAACTCAGATAGCAGGATCTGCCATCTAGCCATTCTCCCATTTAAAGCAGTTGATTCCATCATATATTTTAAAGGGTCCAACTTCGAGATCAGCCATGTCGTATGATACAACATATATTGCCTCAGTCTTCGTGTTGCCCAGATTAAAGCACAACACAATTTCTCGATTGACGAATATTTCATTTCAAAGCCAGTGAATTTCTTGCTGAGATAATATATCGCTCTTTCCTTCTTTCTCGTTTCATCGTGTTGACCTAATACACATCCCATAGAATTCTCAAATACCGTTAGATACAATATCAATGGCCTATCCGGACTTGGTGGTGATAATACGGGAGTACTAGCCAAATATTACTTTATCTTATCAAAAGCCTGCTGACATTCCTCATCCCAATCACCCGGATTATGCTTCTTTAAAAGACGGAATACTGGATCACATTTCTCCGTCAATTGTGCAATGAATCGAGCACTGTAATTCAATCTTCCTAGGAAACTTCGGACTTTCTTCTGAGTACGCGGAGGAGGTAGGTCTCGTATTGCTTTTACTTTGTCAGGGTCTACCTCAATCCCCTTCTTACTAACTATGAAGCCTAATAACTTCCCTGATCTGGCTCCAAACGTGCATTTTGCAGGGTTAAGTCTGAGCTGAAATTTCCTTAATCTCAAGAATAATCTCTTCAAGACTTGGACATGTTCTTCTTCAGTTCTAGATTTGGCAATCATATATCAACATAGACTTCGACCTCCTTATGCATCATGTCATGAAACAAGGTCACCATAGCCCTTTGATATGTTGTTCCCGCATTCTTTAATCCGAAAGGCATCACTTTGTAGCAAAATGTTCCCCATAATGTAATGAATGTTGTCTTTCCCATATATTTAGGGTGCATTTTTATTTGATTGTATCCAGAAAAGCCATCCATGAAAGAGAATAATGAGTATCCCGCCGCGTTGTCTACCAAGGTATCAATGTGAGGCAACAAAAAATTATCTTTCGGACTAGCCTTATTTAAATCCCTATAATCCATGCACATCCGTACCTTTCCATCTTTCTTGGGAACGGAGACGATGTTGGCTACCCAATCCGAATATTTGATCTCCTGTAAGAACCCAGCATCGAACTGCCTTTTGACCTCTTCTTTTATTTTTAGCACAACATCAGGTCTCATCCTCCTGAGCTTCTGCTGAACTGATTTACAATCTTCTTTTATGGGCAGAAGATGTACCACAATGCTAGTGCTTAGCCCGGGCATATCTTGGTATGACCATGCGAAAACATCTTTGAATTCTCGCAGCAATTCAATGAGGTCTTGCTTTGTCTTTGCGGCGATTTCAGTTCCAATTTTCACCTCCTTTCCCTCTTCTAGGCTCACGATTTCTAATGGTTCCCTATAAGGTAGGATCTGCTCATCCTCTTGTTCTACCATTCTCGACAAGTCTGGAGATATACCACAGTCTTCATCATCTTCAAAGTCGGGAGATCCCTCTAAACACATGTCTTGTTCAAAAAAAAGCTCCGTGTTTGAAACAACATCATTCATGTCGTTGATATCTGAGGACCTATGAGGGCATATCAAAGAATATACCAAGAATATATGAATTTATGAATGATTATTTGTTCAATAAAGTTATAAATGAAAGAATTATTTGCAGGACAATCAATTAGAAAGTGCTTATTTGTATAAAAAGAAAAAGAATAATTGCTCGAATATGAATGTAAAGATGTATTTTATTAGAATAACGATGTTCAGGCTCAAGCCATTTTCACAAAAGATTTCCTGTCATTTCCAGGCTAAGACAACTAGAATGTTTTGAGCATTACTCTGAATAAGCCCTAAAGACTACAGGGATTTCTTCCACAGTCCAGTTGTTTAGCTCGCTTCCAGGTTCGCAAGGACTGATCTCCAGCAAGGCCCTTTTCTCAGATGTTTCTGTAGCATTGATATGTACATTTTTCAACATTTCTCCAATGTCTTCACTTCGGGGCACCCCACGTTCAGGATGAATAAATCCACCCGATACAAAAGATGTGAATATGTGGGGAAAGGACATAGGCTCCCACTTGACCTCTTTTCCGCTTAAACGTGCCCTTCTTCTCTCTTGTCTTTTTTCCACCTCTTTCTTCTTCTGCTTTACGTCTGGCTTGTATCCTAAGCCATAACTGTCAAACTTTTCCCTTAGCATCGGTGCTTCAATCTTTCCTTGAAGATACTTACCCAATCATTTTTCGGGTGCAGCCCCTCTTCCAATCATCAATTGCAACACCATTTCAGTGGTCTTGGATATTTTCGGTACCGGAACTCTGCTTCCTTCAGCAATGAACATTGCGTTCACGAATTCTAAAGACCAAAAGGAGCATTCTACTGCCTCATCATCAATCTCCACGTAAGGTGCATCGCCAGTTACTATTGCTATGATCTCTTCCTCGGTATTTTTGGTGATCACCCGATCCTCTGACACTATCTTCACCTTCTGGTGTAGCGATGAAGGTACTGCCCCAGCTGAGTGTATCCATGGCCTTCCCAATAAACAATTGTAGGAAGGCTTAATATCCATCACCAAGAAGTCCACATCATAAGTAATTGGGCCAATCTTTAATGGTACCTCAATTCTCCCCATAACGTTCTTTTCCGTTCCATCAAATGCCCTTACTATGCTCTGGCTCGTTTTCATGTGGGAACTGTCTACCGGTAGCCGACTGAGAGTAGATAAAGGTAATACGTTCAGTGTAGATCCGTTATCAATCAGGATCCCCGGGAGTATGCGCCCATTGCATCGGGCAGTGACGTGCAGAGCTTTAGTGGAACCTCTTCCTCCCAATGGTATTTCGTCATCGCTGAAGAATATAAAATTGTCAGCATTTATATTATTAGCCAGCCGATCCAGCTTGTTCACCGAAATATCCTCCGCCACATATGTTTCATTTAGTACTTTTAATAGTGCGTTTCGGTGCGATTCTGAACTTAGGAGCAAGGCCAATATTGAAATGCGGGCTGGCTGTTTGCGTAACTGTTCCAAAATGCTATATTCGCTGTGTTTTAAAAACTTAAAAAATTCATTCGTCTCCTCTTCTTTCACCAGCTCATTAACCAATGACTCAACTTTAACGGCCTTTCCTTTCTTCTGCTCTTTCTTCCAATTCTCTTCTCTTGACGGTTCTGCCTGAGCATCATATCGTTTCCCATTGCGTGTATAAGAACCTACTTCTTGATTTCTTTCTGCTTCTTTTCCCAAGATTGTCACGTTACATCCATAATTCCACGGTACCATTTTCTCATTCTTGTATGGAAAATTTGATGGTTTCTAGATTACGATTTTTGGTGTTGTATGGACACTAAACCCATTGTTCTAAGGGCGTGAAATGATGACCACAGGATGATTCGTCCCCGTAGTCTTTTCTTCCAACTCGGATGCGCAAATATTTCCTTTACCCTCTACTTTTTCATAAAACCTCATCTCCTTGTTGTCCATCATGCTCTGGACCAAATCCCTGAATCCCTCACACTCTTGAATTTCATGTCCTACCTCATGGTGGAATTCACAAAAGTTTTCAGCTTCACATCTTCCTTCAGAATTTGAAATAACCAACCCTCTCATCACCATTTGTCTCCAAACCCACTTCAACGGAGTTTTTACTTCAGCGATGTCATTCTTGACCTTTTCCCCCCAACTTTCGCTCATCATGTTCACTCCCTTATCAGTATGATTGGGAAGCGGATTTTCTGTGTTAGATGAGTCATCAAACTTGACAACACCCATGCTAATAAACTTTTCGACCAGCTTCTTAAAAGCAGTGCAATTTTCTATTGAGTGCCCTATAATTCCGGCATGGTAGTCACATTGGGCGCTCGCATCGTACCACTTGGGATACGGGGGCTGCAAAGGGGTCAAGTAATGGGGTGAAACTACGTGTGCGTTAAACAAATTCTGATATAGCTCTCTGTATGACATCAGAATTGGTGTGAACTGGGGCTTCTCCGTACCTTGTCTCCTACCAGATTATTGTCTCGTTGAACCCTGTTGACCAACATTCACCTTCCTCGGCTGGTTCACCGTGATTGACTTGTTGTATGCATCTACATTATTTACTTCACTTTCTTTCCTTCTCGAGGCTGGCTTTTTGTTGCTCTCTCCTGCTTCTATTTTCCCATTTCTGATGGCATTCTCAATCTTTCACCATTCATTACTATATCTAAGAAACTTTTGGTTGCACTTCCTAGCATGTGCGTGATGAATGGGGCTTTTAAGGTATAGATAAAGAGCATTGTGGTTTCTCTTTCTAAGAGCGGTGGTTGGACTTGGATGGCAACTTCCCTCCATCTTTGAGCGTACTGTCTGAAACTCTCATTTGGTTTCTTCTCCATGCTTTGTAGCGTAATTTTATCGGGGGTCAAATCCGTCACATGGTTGTACTGCTTCATGAACGCCTGTGCTAGGTCCCTCCAGGAACTGATCTTGGTACGACTCAAGTGATTGTACCATTTAGACGCTGCCCCTACTAAACTGTCTTGAAAACAGTGGATTAATAACTGATCGTTATTGACGTAGCCAGTCATCCTTCTACAAAACATAGTGATGTGGGCCTCGGGGCAACTAGTTCCGTTATATTTCTCAAATTCAGGCATCTTAAATTTAGGAGGTAGTACCAAATCTGGGACCAAGCTTAGATCTTTAGCGTCAATTTCCTGATTACTATCAGCACTTTCCAAGGCTTTGAACTTTTCTTCCAACCACCTATACCTATCCTCCCACTGTTTTGTCAATTCCGTGCTCGCTTTACCTTCTTCAGCTGCTTCATCAAAATCTGGGATAGTGGGATTGATTGGGTTTTCTCCCTGGTTAAAACTCGATCGTCCTTGAAAAATTGTGGCACCGGTTTGTAGTTGTTGTGGCATAATTGTGACAGACGGTCCTCTTGGGCACATTTCAATTTGGGTTCGTGCATTTGGTGGAGTGAAACCAGGAGGATACAACGGATCCTCGCTACCCTCTCCATGATCAGCCATAGGGCCATTTCCTTTATCTACTCCTTTCGTCAATAGATGGGTCAATTCAGCCATGGAATCCTTTTGAGCTTTGATCAACTTTTCCATCATGTCCTCTTGAATTTTATCTAGTCGCTCTTGCATTTGTGTTTGTAATCGTTCTTGCATATCCCGCTGCATTTGTTCCAGTTTTTCCAGTCTTTGGTCCATTTCCTTAGTTTTCCGTCGAGTACCATATTGATGCTTAATGGGTGAGCTTTTATCGGTTTCCAGGTTAACTGTAATAATTTTAACCAATTAGGGTCTTTTAATGGATTTTAATGCATATGATTCAATGTGATGCAATGCATAAATGGAAAAAAGACATCGATTCTAATTCAATTTCATTTAGAAAGCTTCATTTGGATAACAGCATTCTTTACATAAGATAAATTACATATACAATTTTTCCCTAATGCTCAGAATTTTAATCCTTTTAAGCAGCGAAGCAAGCTCTCTTCCCCGGTCTGATTCCAGCTCGTACTTTACGCTCAAAGTATCAGCCTGTATCACCAGGGTCTGCAAGTAATCGGCTACCTCCTGAATCTGGGTCACAGCTTCTCCCATGACGTGATCTCTGTCTCTAACTTGGCTTTGATAGTAATGGAGCTGTTCTTTCTGACGTTCCTCATTTGCTTCGAAAAATGTAATCCGCGCCTCACAATCCTGTAGGATCGCCTCTAACTCTTCCACTCTTTTCTTTGTTTCCTTAATCTTGTTCAAGCTTGCTCTTAATTCCATCGCGGTATTACGATTTCAGTAACGGTGAAGAGACCTTTCAAGTTTGACTATTCGTGCCTTTAATTCATTTGTCATGCTCCGACTTTCTAACAAATTCCTCTCCAGGGCCTGGTTTTGTACCTGAGTCTCTTGGTATTTCTTTTCCCATCCTTCAGCCTTGTTTCTTTCCTCTTGGATTTCCCGTCGCCATTGTTCTGAAGTCTTTCCTAGCCCCGCGGTTCTCATTGATACCCTTAACTTTTTGTAGTTTGTCTTTAAGCTATCCAGGTCTTCTTCCACTTTATTCTTCCCTTTCTTCAATGTTTCGGCCTCTAACTTTTGGACATCCACGTCCAGCCTCAAATGCATCTTCTCTTCTTCCAAACGCTCTATTTTCCTTTCAAGTTCTGAATTCATCTTTTCGAAGTCTTGCTTTATAATCTCCAATTCTGATGGGACAATTTGTAAATATTCCTCCATTGATCGGGCATCCTCCAAGTTTAACTCTGGGATGTTATCATTAATTCTCTTGCTTCGCCATTCTCCGTACTCTGGAGTTGCCATTGGACCCACAGTTAGTCTTTTCATCCTATGAACCTGATTCCAAGCCTGAGAAATTTCTTTCACCCTTCTCTTGTAATTGTCTCCGCGGTACGAGAACTCACATTGAGCTAAACCTTGCGTTGCCGGCACAAACTGTCTCGAATTGTATTGCCTTAGGACCAACAAAGGTGCATACCCGATGGCCCCCTAAATCCCTAGCAACGGGACCCAGTCAAAGCTTCCACAACGGTAAAGGATTTCATCAGGAATCAACCAGGGAGCTCTCCATTCCACATCATCATCTTAAAGATTTTGCAGGATTGCTATCCAATTTTCTTCTGATATGTCGTCCCTTCTTGGCGTAGCCACTATCTCTTTTAACGGGAAGTAATGCCCACAGAAAACCCGATACGAAATTTTTTCGACCTTCCAGAAATGACTATGAAACCAGGCTAACAACAATTGTGCACAACCTATGAATCTGCCCTCTCCAGCTCGCCTACACGCATTCATAGATCTAAACGTTTCAGCTAAAATCGCCGGAACAGGCATGACCCCTTTACTCAATCGATCAAAGAGATCCGAAACCGCCTCGTCAACATGCCCCAATGCTCTAGGAAAGATCACTAACCCGTAGATACTCAAAGCAAACACGTCGACCTTCTTTTTCCCATCCGGATGCGCTATAATCAAGTCTCGCAAATTTTTCCATGGAATACATTTACACTCCCCTTTCTGTTTGATCCTGGCCGTAATCCACTGCTCGCTCATGCCAGTAATATTCATCAATTTATTCCAAAATGCCGGGACATACGCGGCTCTAGAATATGCTTTATCCACTTGAAGCCTTGGACAGTGTAGTAAGGCCGTATATTCCTCCACCGTAGGTACCAAATCTACTTTGCCAAAAGTGAAACAACTATATGCCGGGTTCGAATATTGAGCAAGGGCCCGAAACAATTGCTCATCTACCTTGACATCAAGCAAATACGGCAAATCTCCATAACTAGAATAAAACAACTGCCTAGTCTCATCATTCCACTTATCTCATATTTCTCTGAGCTCCTGCAGGCTATTTTGTGTCACGCTAATACGAGTATAGTCCCACAGCTCTGACACATAATCTTTAGCTAGACTGTCTCCCTTTTCCAGTTGCACATTCTCTGACCATATACGGACCATGGCATTGTCTTCCACCTTATCAAGAAAGTCGTTTTCCATGACAAACTTCCTAATTTAACAATCGAACTTGAATCGACACTCTTTTGAATATGTAATGACATGCAAACATAACAAATAAACACCATAAGTCAGTATAACATATCAACACAATTGGCAACAAATTTAAGAGAAACAAGCATTTACAAGAGCAATCCCTAGAGTTTGGGGGAATTATACCTAAGCTGGACTCCTAGGCTATCTATATGCGGTTTGGCTTTAAATTCAAGGTACCTGAACCAGCAGATTCCTCAGTCTTCACCCGTTACAGACTCATACAGACCAAGTTCGGTTCAGGGGAATACATTTTCCTATGGCTGCACGGAGATGAAAATCTCACGAAGACATAGGTACGGATGTACTCCGAAAGTGATCCACTATCCTGCACGGAGGTGAAAACCTCACGAAGGAGTAGCTTCTCACTCTCACTTAAAAAAAGGCAAGACTAAAAAGTCCTTATGCAATATGATGACAAGTTATAAAACACAATAATCATACAAACATATGCAAAGAGAAGATCCAAAAATCAAATTTTTGAATTTCGAAAATAAGACAAAAACAATCAATTTTACTGCCTGACTCTCTGAATCTTCCCCAGCGGAGTCGCCAAGTTGTCGACAGCTTTTTTGTAAGTTAAAAAACGGGGATCGACTTTTTGAAAATAAGAAATGGGGAGTCGCCACCGATATTTTATTGAGGTGTGATCGGGTCACTTTAAAAATAATTTTTAGGGTCTACAAACTTTAAGAAAACAGGTCCGGGAGTCGGTTACGCACGAGGAAGGATTAGCACCCTCGCAACGCCCAAAATTGGTACCGAATTGATTGTTTAATGTCTTAGTGTCAAGAATTTGGAAAGATTTTACAAATATGATCTTTGAAGTTTAAATTTGCATGAACAAAAAAATGAATAATAAGATGGAATCATTTTGGAGAAAATAAATTGCTACGCTCAGTGAGTTAGGGTGCAGCAATTCGATTTTTGGAATTAAATGTGTACCCCCTTTTTAGAAAATCAGGTATCTAAAGAAGGATATTTGATTTATTTAAGTTGATCAGGAAATCCGAACCCAATAAGTTAGGGATCAATTTTCTGAAATTCTTAAACATCAAACATTGCCTTTATTTTAAAATCGAGATAACAAAACGTCATATCCAGTAAGTTAGGATGTAACATTTTGAAATCTTAAGAATTTTATTTTAATAATTGAATGATTTTCTCTTTTTTTTTAAAAAAAATGGATGCTTGATTACCTAAGTTCATCGAGAAGAATCGAAGCCTAGTAAGTTAAGGCACGATTCTTTCGAGGACTTATGAACGCCACATCCCCTTTTTTAAAGGAAACATGAAATAAGACAATTATAAATCTTTAATATAAAACAACTCTTACGAAAGAATGTAATTAAACAATGATACACATATCGTAGAAGATAAATAAAAATTTAAACTTAAATTAGCAACAATTAAACCAACAATAGGTGAATACAAACATTAACTTTAATAATCATACAAACATCCACATTCAAAATTAAACAGCCCATCGATTCGTAATCTATAAACGAGTCAAAAAAAAGAGACAACAACCAATAATACAAGCATTTAAAACAATTTGGTAAGGACATATATAAAAGAAATCAAATAAAATACGTAGTGAAATATAAGCAAACAACTTGAAATCAGTACATGCATTCTAATCTATACAAGTAAAACTTAGTAAAATAATAGTATATACATAGTGATGATACATAAAAGTTAAATAAATAAATTAAAACCACAAGTGTTTTATAGGAATAAGGTTTTTTTCTTTTTACATGAAAAATATAAAATAAAATAAAGGAAGAAAAAGCGTCATTCGCAAATGATAATACATCATTATATGTGTATGCTTATTCTAAAAGAATGGAAATCATGTTATATGCGCATGTATATAAAAACATAAAGCTTTATTATTTAAAATTAATTTTCTATAAAGACGTTAGATGATTTATATGTGAAAACAAATATATAAAGAAAATGTAACAACAAATGACAATAAGCTTCTAAAAATATAATAACAAGAAGGATTAAATCACAAACAAAATCAAAATATCAGGAAATAAATGAGATTTAGATAAAATGGAGGGCCCTACTGCAGTGTGCGAATTATATAGGGGGTCGATTGGGAAATACTCCGCTTCCCCAAATCGCAGCACTTCACAGCGGACTAAATCGAAAAGAAAATGAAATAAAAGATTAGATTTAAAAATAGATAGAAGAACCGGATTGAAACACGCCAGAAAAGTAGAGGGACCCAAAGCGTAAATAGCCCGTTTGGCTTTAAAACGCGCGGATCCTTCGCCCACTAGGTCGGGTTATCGGGTTGAAGGTCAATGTAGGTCAGTACGGCGTCGTTTCGGAGCCACAGATCAGACTCCAAACGGCGCCGTTTAGACGTCCCCTGAGAAACAAAAATAAAAGGTAAAAAAAACCTAAAAACTAATCAGATCTTCTTCAAAAAAAACAGATAGAATAGTAGTTTTCCCCTCTCCCCTTTTGCGCCGTTCTCGGGTTAGAACCATTCATGGTTCTTCCGGTGGCCGCGACACCACCCAGAACGACGGCTGGGTCATCGAGGCAGGTAAACTCGAAACTTAAACTCCTATTTAGTTTATCACTAAGAGAATCGAAAGGAAGAACGCAACAAAATCGAAAGAAGAGAGAAATATCTACCTCTTTTTTTGTTATTTTTTTTATATTCTGATTTCCTCCCTTTTTGAAAATGATACAACTTGGGGTTTTTATAACCCGAAAATAAAATAAAATAAAAATCAAGACAATTTTTTTCTATTTTTCTTTTATTTTCTTATTTTTTACTTTTCTCTGACGATTTCTGCCTCTTTTCGTTTTGTGGTCTGTTTCTGTTGCGCTTTGTGCGTCTCTTGCAGGTACTGTGTGCAGAGGTTGCGGATGTGGCATGTACGGAGGCGAAGGCACGCGTACGAGGCTCGTGCGAGCGGTGCTACGTGCGAGGGGATGTCTGTTGCGGCGCTGGTTGGGGCTAACGCTAGGGCTTCCCATCCTATTGTAATCGGGTCTGGGCTAGGCTGATTTGGACTAGTTATATTGGGTTTAGTTTGTATTTCGGGCCTTTGTATTATTTTGGTAACTGGTTTGGGCCAATTTGTAAATGGACCCTTTTGGACTGACTCTAATATTTCCTTTTTGAATTTTTGGCCTTTTAAATATGCCCCGGGCAACTTGGGCCTGTTACAGATAGATAAACAAGGTTCACCCATTCATTATATTAGTTTTTCCTCATGTTAAAACATATAGACTAAATAAATTTTTTGCTTATGCTATTACACTAATAACCAAAGGAGGTGATGATGTTTAATTATCCTATTTGTAAGAGCCCATTTTTGCCCTGGCCCGCAAACCTAAATAAACCCAATTTTATAAATGAAAATAAAACCAAATTTTAAAATGCACACAGTCTATTACAACAGGCCTGATAGGGCCCAATTCGGCCCAAACCATTTTAACATAAACCTAACCCATTACCTAATTGCATTACCCAACACCAGGCCCAAATTACAAACCCATCTAGCCCAACTATCATGGCCCAACTGCCCCCCAAACACCGAAAACCTTAGCAGTAATGGTGAGCCTCCAGCGCCGCAATTAAGCTTTGCCCTCACACGTGCACCACCGCCTCCACGCCCAGCTGGCGTCGTACGCCCGTACCTGCGCAGCAAACAGACAAACAACACCAACAAGAGCAACGAAAATATAAAATAGAAAAAATAGTAGAGAAAAGGATATGTATTTTATTCTTTTTTTTGGTATTTTATTTTTTCTCTTCTATTCGATTCGGATATAATGCCGATTAAAAAAACACTGTAGAGGATTCTCTTTTACAGAGATATTGAAATACAAAAAAGAAAGAAAAAAAAGAGATCGTTTTTAAAAAAGGTGAATCTCAAAGTTTGTTTTCATTTTTTTTTCTTGTTTTCTTCAATCTGTTCTTCATTATCACACATACATATATGAAATAATAATAAAAAGGGATAGCAAACATACCTGGTAGCCGAGTCCTTGCTCTCTCCGCAGCCATCGGAGTTGAAGTGAGGTTCGGGGCTCCTAGACGACGAATCGTCAAAACGGCACAGAGGCCATCTGTTTCTTTTAGGTTTCTGGAAAAGTGAAGAAAATTTTTAGGTTTTTTTAGCCTTTAAACACGAAGATAAAACGTTGTCGTTTGGAGCCAACACGGTGGCTTTGAAACGGCGTTGTTTCGTGGACCAGATCCGCGCGGTGACCCGACCCGAGGGAAGGATCCGCGCGCTTATGCCCTATGGTCTATTTGCACTATGAGCCCTTCTTCATTTGGGAGTTGTTCGATTCAGTTTTCTTCCTTTTTTAATTTGTATCGCATATTTGTTTTTGTTTTCATTTAAATCCAAGTTCAAACGGTGCCATTTTTGTTATTGTTTGGGATTATTTCGAAGTTTGTGTTTAATTGCGGATTTAGTCCTTCAATTTTGGAAACAGGTTTTAATTAAATACTGATTTATTTTTTTTTAAAATTTAATGTTTTTAAATTATGATTAATTCTATTTCATGTATTATAATATCTAATATTCTTTATAATATTTATTTTTGTTAGTATTTTAAATTATTATTATATTATTTTAAAATGTAATAAAGTTATTATTTTAGGTTGTATTTTGTATTTTAAATTTATTATATACTAATATTTTGAAACTATTGTATGTTTATTAAAAAATTTATTGTTATTTTAATTATTAATATTATTTTAACATTGACTTAATATTTTTAAACTTATTATTAATATGATTTCTAAAATATAAGACTTTATTCTTACTAATTATTATCAATATGTTTTAAATTCATTGACATCGATTTTAAATTCTTTACATATACTCCTTTTTTAAATTTGATACATTATTATTTATTTTATCACACCTAATATATTTTTAGAATTTGATATATTACTTTATATTTCTCAATAGTGTATTTTAGAATATAGTCCCAAATTTTATTTTCACCATGATATCTCGTGATTATTACATTTATATATATAGTTTATATGGAATTATTTTAATACATGTACATGTTTATAAAATGCATCATAACTTGTAATTTACAAAATTTTATTTTTGTTTTCAAATTTTTTTATTCATTTCAATTATTTTAAGTGGTTTACTTGTGATTAAATTATCTTTATATTAATTATTCTCATTTCGGTATTTGTAAGATTGATTATTAGTTTATTTGATTATTAATGTTGATGTATTATATGTTTGGTTGCTCCAAATTGTAAATTTAGCTTGCTATTCACCATTTGATTTGTATATTGATATTTTATTATATTGTTTGTAAAAATTGCATTTCATTAAAGCATTATAATTGTTTTATTTCAAAATTCCTACAAAGCTTGGTGTTTAAAAATTCTCGAGAGGATTGTGCCCTAACTTACTGGGCTTCAATTCTCCTTTTTGATTTTAAATAGTCGAATACCCCTTTTTCAATTTGAACATAGAAATTCCAAAATAAAAACTCATTCTTGGGAATCTGATGCGTTGTGTCCTAACGTATTGGATATGACATATTGTTCTCGAGACGAGGATTTTTCTAACAAATAAAAATAAAGGCAATGTTCGATATTTAGGAATTTTGTGAAATCGAACCCTAACTTATTGGGTTTTGGTTTTCTCATTTGACCCAAATAATCTGATATCCTTCTCAAAATGCATAGGTTTTTAAGGTCAAGAAATAAATTTAACTTTGAAGATTTGAAATATTACACTCTAACTTACTGAGTGCGATAATTTATTTCTTTGAAATAAACGAGTCTTATCATCCAATTCATTTTACTCGAATTTTTTTCGAAGGATCGTATTTTAAAATCTTTTCAAAATTTCGACACTAAGACATTAAACAATCGATTCGGTACCAATTTTAGGCGTTACGAGGGTGCTAACCCTTCCTCGTGCGTAACCAACTCCCGAACCTGTTTTCTCAAATTTCGCAAACCAAAATCATTTTCAAGGTGAGCCGATCACACCTCAATAAAGGATCGGTGGCGACTCCCATTTCCGTTTTCATTTTAAAAGTCGATCCCGTTTTTTTCAAATTCAAATAAAAAATGGTTTTGACACTATTAATAGGTACAAGAGTTTTTAAAATTTGATCTATGCTTTTAAATATGTGTCGAGCTAGTATTTAATGCCCAGATGAAATGACTTAATTGTAACGATATCGATACTTTCAGGATTTAGAAAGAATGTTTTGAAATGTGAGATTAAGGGTAGTTATATGAGGTAATTAACCCTATTAAATATTGGGTTAATTCTACCAAATATCCACAAACTATTGCCTAGCTTATAACTTGGTCATAAACTACCAAATATTCTAATTGTGTCATTAAAGTATTAGTATTGTATCAATCAGGTTATTCTATCAACTTAATCATCAATATAAGTATTAAATGTCGTTTTGGATATAATGTGGAACTTATTTAAAACACATGGATCAAATTATACTCACCTGTGTACTTATCACATAAACAACTTAGATATAACATGTTAAAATATAAGAAATGTATTTTTTAACATGTCAGATTCAGAACTGTTCATGTTCAATTTGAGCTAGCATTTAATGTCAGAGTTAATAGCTAAGCTGAAAAAAGGATCTAATTGATACAATATCGATACCTTTTAAAACTCAATGAAAAGGTTTAGAAGTTTGAGGACTTCAAATGAAATTAATCCTTTGAATATAAGACAAGGAAAGAACGTGGAAAGGTCGGCAGAGGAGGTGGGCGAAGGGCAGAAAGTGGAGCAGATAAAATTACGGTCAACATGAAGAAACCTTGGTTTTTAGTTTGTATCCCATATATCTAACTGCCATTGGTGGGTGGGAGGCTTGACTTTGAAAATTCCCACTGAATTTCAACATTTTCGTACCGACGCGCATGACTTTCCTCTTTCCTCCTTTTTCTTATTTTCAAACATCTTGTTCGTCGGATTATAGACCACTTTTTCAAGCTAAGACTCCAAGTGGGATGTATTTATGAATACTATTGTTTAAGAGAAGCCTATTTCATCCGCACCTTCCACTTGCTTTCCTTAATAACCCTTTGCTTTTCCCCGGCTTTTCATCTCTGAGTCCCTGTTTCTTGTTTGCTTTTGTTTTGTTCATATAGTACTACAATACGTTCAGTAATGGAACCAGCTTGGGTGGATACTACTTTGGATCTCAACATCAACCCTTGTTTTCGCACCAACAAAGCTATGGTGAGTTTGGGTTTTCTTTTTCCTATTGGTTTTTAAAGCTATTTTCCCCCTGGTTTTCGATTGTTGGGACTTACAAAGAAAGTTTTTCAACTTCTTGAACCAGAAACGAGAATTTGAGGGAGATGTGGTCGAGTCGGCACCAGTTAAATATGAGGTGAGTTTCAAAAGGACTAAAATCATAATTACAACTATTTCTGCTTGTATATGTTGTTTAGAGCTGAATGTTACTAATTTTTTTAACAGAGTGGAGTGTTGGTGGAGGAATTGAATCGGGTCAGCGCCGAGAACAAGAAGCTAACTAAGATGCTAACAGTTCTATGCGAACAGTATTACTCTTTGCAGCACCAATTCATGGAATTTGTCAACAAGAACCCTGAAATTGAAACTGCTGCTGCTGCAACAACATCATCATCAAAGAAGAGAAAAGCTGAATGTGAGGATTATGGTGCCAACATGATTGGATTTAGTGGAAACACTGAGACCAGCTCTAGTGATGATGGCTCACCTAAAACTCCCAAGGACTGCATTAAACCTAAGGTTTCCAGGGTTCAAGTCCGCACAAATCCTTCTGATAATAGCCTGGTAGGTTACTCGGAGTTCAAATTTCCTATTACTGAGACCCGAAATGATTCGAACTCGAAACTGAGCCAAATTTAATGTTGTTGTATGATGTTACAGATAGTAAGGGATGGATATCAATGGCGAAAATATGGTCAAAAAGTCACAAGAGATAACCCCTGTCCCAGAGCATACTTCAAGTGCTCTTTTGCCCCAAGTTGTCCGGTCAAGAAAAAGGTGAGTGTTGCTTCCTCTCCAAGAGCAATTTTTGTTTTTAAAGTAATTTTTTGGCTTCGGCCTGGATCCAAGAGCATTATTTGTTTCTAATTTTTGTTTTTTGGGTATTGATGGATGGTTTTGCAGGTGCAAAGAAGTGCTGAAGACCCATCTATCTTGGTGGCAACATATGAAGGAGAGCACAACCACCATGAGCACCACCATTCTCCACCCGCTGAAATATCTTTAAGCTCCAACAACAACACCCCTAGTTCCAACACTGGTTCGGGTCCTGTTTCATCTGCCCCAACCAAAGCTTCAGCTCCCACTGTAACACTGGAGCTGCTTCAACCTGGTTTGGGCGGCGATGAAACCGAAAGGGCAGCCCTACAAATCGATGCACCAGCAATCCAACAGATTTTAGTTCATCAAATGGCGGCTTCTTTGAGCAGAGACCCCAATTTCACGGCAGCCCTTGCTGCAGCCATTTCAGGAGGAGCTGTGTAGACCGGAAAATAGGATAGAAAAGTGGAGAAAATTTGAGTCTTTTTTGTAGGTTCAATGGCAGAAGAGTATCGAATGATGTAAATAGTATATTACTGAATGTATTTGTCAGAGAAGAAAAAACAAGGTAACTCTGTGTCAAAGTAACTTAGCACCACAAGAATTACTTTTCAAAGCTGTCGATGGCCGGAAATGTATCTATCATTTTTCTACATTTTATTTTTATTCATATTCGATCCCATCTCATGTGTACTTAAATTTTGGTTTATTTCTAAATGATTAATTCAATTTTATTTTAATATTAATATTTTAAAAATTATATTATTCTTATTTAATGTCCTATATTCTATATTTTTTTATTAGACAACTTAATATAATTTTTAATGTGAATATACTTTAGAAGTCTTTCAATTATAGGACCAGATTAAATTAGCTCATCTATTATTAAATAGATTAATTTAGTCATTATACTATTAAAAAGAATGAAATAATGTCAAATTAAAATACAATTAACATTTAATATTTAAAAAATATCTTTTACTGTTTAATAGAGTTAATATTTTTAAAGTTTTATGGTTTTGTAAATAAAATCTATTGTTCAGTATTAAATTGCAATTGAAATATAATAATTTCCAAGATATTTTTTATACAGTAAATGTTAATTCTATTACAGTATGGACTTATTTGATTCTTTTTAATAATATAAGGACTATATTAATCCATTTAATAATAAAGGGCCTAATTTGATCTAACTTTTATAATACAGGATCTCTCAAGTACTTTAATAATATAGTATTACATAATAAGGTTAAGGTTGCATGAAGGCCATTCAACGACTTGAATTGAAAGGGAGAGAGGTTGCGATGAGGGTTCAGGGACGAGCCTCTGTTGGTGGTCAGGGATTTCTGTAACAGCCCGGTTTTAGTTAAATCGGAATAGTGATTTTGGGACTACAAATCTAAAGTCAAAATATTTATTTTATTATTTTATTATGGTTTATAGCATGATAAAATTATTGTGTGAAATTTTCGTTAAGAAATTTTACCGTTTAAGTGTTTAATTCGGTAAAAATGACTAAATCGCGTAAAGCGTAAAAGTTACGTTCTATAAGCTAAATGAATCAAATAGCTATAGAACTTAAACGTGAAGGTCTTTATGTAGTAAATATCTCATTTATGAGATAGTGGATTATAGTGGATTGACAATTGGTGTTATTATTAATGTTTTTAAAGGGTAAAAGGGTAAATAAGTAATTAATGATAAGTTAAATAAAATAAAAACAAGACATCATCATCTTTTCACCATTTCCAGCCAAAACTTAAAGAGGAATAAACCATTTTTATGTTCAACATTCGGCAACCTTAACCCCTTTAATTAGGTATGAATTCTTAACTCGTTTTTAATGATTTTTACGTTTTTGAGATCGTTGCTTCATAATCTAGCTAGCCTGTGCCTCTGAATTCGAAACTGTTAAAGATTTTAACATGTTTCCATTGTTGAATGCTTGAGTAAATTGATGATTTATGATAGATTATGAATATTTGATGTTAGATTTTCATCTTTTATAAAGTGATTTTTGAGAAAAATGTCAATTTTGGACTAAATTGTGAAATGTGGAAATTTAGTTAAAATGTGAAATCAATTGAAAATATGAGCTGATAGTAAGATATGGAAAATTCGGCTAGCTTGGGTTTGTGTTTAATTTCATGAAATTGTGATGTTATGTGATAAGGACTAAATTGCAAAAATGTGAAATAATAGGGACAAAATTGTAATTTTGCCAAAATGTGTAAATTGTGCTAAATTAAATGAAATGATGATTAAATAAGTAAAATTTGATATTATATAGATTGAGATAAACGAGATTTAGATCTAGAACGGAGGAAAACAAGTATCAGATTAGTCAACCTAATTTGTCGTTTCAGCGAATAAGGTTAGTTTGTATGTTTAATAAGCATTAAATTATACATGTTTAAATGCTTAATTGAGATAATTATGGTGAATGCTTAAATATTGAATTTAATTGTGATTACAATGATTTGGAAATGTTCGACGGAGATTCGACAAAGTAAAAGTCCCGGTTGAACCTTAGGAATAGATAGGATAAAAATGTCATGACATTAGGGTTACCGAGATTACGTGTAAGACCATATTTGGGATATGGCATCGATATGAGAATTCATGTAAGACCATGTCTGGGACATTGACATCGATATGTGATTTCGTGTAAGACCATGGCTGGGCTATTGGCATCGATACGAGATTACATGTAAAACTATATATGGGATATGGCATTGTTACGGTACTATGTGTACGAGATCCCCGAGTATCCTTTAGTATTCTAAATGGTTCAATGGGAAAAGTGGATGAAACATGGTTATAAGTGATGGTACAACGAAAGCAAGGTATTCGTGACAGAAATCAACAAGTAAGTGAAAGTTGAGAATGAAAGTACGATCAAGTTAAGCAAGACAGGTACGTACAAAACCTATGTGAGAATCAAATGAAAGTGAATTGGTGAGTTCATACTGTATCATGTATATGAAATGAGAAAGGTATGTGTTTAAATATGTTGTATACCAAAATGTGCTCATTTGGCTATATGGAAGTATGAATTGAATGTTATATGAGAATTAAATTGATTAAACTTGTGAAAGCTAAGGTTAGCTATGTAAATGATTATATGATTGAGAATGAAATGAAATATGATCTATGTGAATTGTATAGATGAAATATGATATGTGCTATGAGGACGTATGGAACTGGAAACGAAATTTTATGAAATGTATGAAAAAAACCATTAAAGAGTAAAATTTGCAATAAAACAGTTTTGGACAGCAGCAGTTGTATAACTGTGAAAAATACTAAAAATTGTGGGAATCGCATTAGAGGTTGAATAAGACATGAAATTAAAGCTTATTGAGTCTAGTTTCACATAGAAGAAACGGTGTAAGCAAAAGAATCTTGTATTATGAGATATTTGAATTTTTGTGAGATAAAGGTTAGAATGATTTTAGAATCCCCTGTTTTAAATTTGGAAAATAATTAAAAATTGCATAAAAAGAATTATGGGTTAGAATTTATATGATTAAAATTCTTAATGAGTCTATTTTCAAGAGAAACAAACAGGAATATCATCTGAATCTCGTACTAAGAGATAATTAATTTTTAGAGAAGAAGTGTCAGAACTGTCAGACAACATAATAGGGATGACTTTGAAGAATTAACTGTACTTATTGGCTAAACCAAAAATTCTGAAAATTTTATGGTAAGAAGATATGTGAGTCTAGTTTCAGAAAAATCAAGCGGATCTTAATTTGGAGTTCCGTAGCGCAAGGTATAAATAATTTAGTGACCATGACTCGAGTAGACAGCTTGATGTAAACATGAGTAAATAGTGGAATTAAGTGCAATTTTGATTGTATTATCTTGAGAACATGTTGTGAGGATTGGTAAAAGTAGGTTAACAGATTGCTTATTATTTACATATCAACTTACTAAGCTTTATAGCTTACTTTATGTTATTTTTCTATGTTTATAGTGTTCCAAAGGCTCGCTCGGGTTGGAAATCGTCGGAGATCCCATCACACTACCCAGCTATGGTTTCGGTACTTAAAAGGTTTGTAATTTTGGTTATATGGCATGTATAGGCTAGTTGGTTTGTTAAGTGTATAAGTGATTTTGGCTATTGGTGCCTACATGTTTGAAATGTATTGAGCCATGAGATTTGGCTTGTTTATAGTGTAAGGTTTGATATGTAGATGGCCTTATAATTGGAATGTACTTGTGTAGGGTTAACCCTTATGGTTGGAGAATGGGCCTTGCAAATGGCCTATATTCATCCACGTGGCTGTTCACATGGGCGTGAGACGTTTGTTACTTAGAAAATTCTTAAAGTTTCGAAAATTTTTATGTGAAACCAGTTTTGTCCTGAACTTTCTTAAAAGCATGTTTTAGATCTCGTAGACCTATTTAAGGGATAATGTGATTATGAATGAATGTGATATGATGATAGATGATCAATGTATATGAAATGTTTGTATGATGATGTGAATTGTTCAGTAATGCCTCTTAACCCTAGTCTGGCGATGGATACGAGTTAGAGGTGTTACAATCTCCTCCAAGGGATGATTTTTACGAGGAAATGCTGTGACCTGTGTTGGATACCTTAATCCCGAGTGGAGATGAACTATATATGCATGACTTATATACTTTAATGTAAGTAAAAGCCTGAGTTCAAATAGATAAAGAACCGAAAGCTGTTGCGTTGGGTATATGACTTCTATAATATGTAGCATCATTCACAATAATGGAATTTATCGACCAAGAAATGGGTAAATGATATCCTATCATTGTCATTACATTATAGATTAAAAGTAAACGTGGTCACAAATCATTTGTCTTTATGATGAATGACTTAATTACTATTTGATAGTTATTGACGTTTCATGAATTAGTCTATCAACAGATTTGTTCATAGAGTTCTTATTAATGCTTGTGAATTTTCTACCCTATCCCCCTTCGAAAGCTTAAAGGGCTTTCAGATTTGCGAGATGGACTCTCTCTTGCTCATGACCATAACTTTTTAAATATTGAGATTGAAGTAGATGCTAGTATTGTGCTTTCCTTTATGCATTTCCCTAGTAACTGAAATACTTTATTATCTCCTCTGATTGATGAGTAGAGGACGCTCATCCATTCTATGAATTCTAGCTGCTGAAGACATGTCTTTCAGGAAGGAAACAAGTCTACGGATGCATTAGCTTGTTTGGGCAATAATTTTCATTTGTTTTTATCATTAGATGAATATTGTGTTTTTTTTCTTTCTATGTTCTAATCCCCCGGACTGTTTGTGTTGTCTTTTTTTAGATGATGCGATCGGGGTAGTAATATATCGAACTCTATTTTAGTGTTTTATTAATACAATGTTCCTTTTTCGACCAAAAAAATACATAATATGTGACATTTGCATTTTAACTCGGAATTAGGTACAGTGATGGATCAAGTCAGGAATTAGTGCAAAATTCTTGAAGTAGAACAAATAGGAATTTTGAGTATTAAATTAGAAAGCATTTAGACCTAATAGGAAATTAGAAAATACTCCTTAGATAGGAAAATTTTAAATAGAAGTTTTGACTAAATTGAAGGAGTATAGAAATCATTGTGGCAAAAGTAGGAAATTAGGAAGTTATGAGAATATATGGAAAAGGTGGAAAAACATGGAAGGACTAATAGGAAATTTACTTAGTAAAAATATGAGTCATAGGCATTATGAAAGATGAAAAAGGATAAAATGGTAATTAGCCAAGTAGATATTTTCTTAGACATAGTGATTAAGGCCAAAGTGAAATGATGGATGGCTAGAGGACTTATTAGCAATTTAACCATTTTAATTTAAAATGAAGAGGTTTTTTTTTGAAAAATAGTGTAGAAAGATGAGAAAAAGATGATAACATCGTCTTTCTTATTCAATAAGCCACCGTCACTCTCATCTCATCTTCTCCAAACTTTTGTTTTTATCCTAATTAAGTTCTTCCACCATTGTTGAACAAACCAAGCTCAAAACCTTCCATTTCTTTGATGTTTCTTAAGTAAAAACATTAGATAAAGCTAGTAGATACCTTAGTTTTATGAGGAGAGCTTCCATAGAGGAGTTAAAGAGGAGAGAAAGTTAGGGTTTAGTTGTAATCTCAAGTATTCAAGGTAAGAAAAGATAAAATCTTTCATAACATACATGTTAATTTCGTTAAATAGCATGGGAAAAGTTATTTAGTTTTGGTTTTAACTTGATAATATTATGTGATTTGTTATGTATTTAAGAAAAAAAGAAGATTGAAAACCCAATTGAAGGAAAAGGAAAAGAGAAGGCCAATGAATAAGAAGAGAAGAAAAATACTTCATTTTAACTTTTGTTGTAAGTACTACAAGATTTTATTTTATTTTCTTTAAATGCTTATGTAATAATATGAAATTACTTAGGATAGAAATGTAAATTAAATATATATATTTAGTTATAGATATTAAATAAAGGGTTGAATTATGAAATTATTATAGGTGAAGAATATGAAATGGTATATTTGTTGTAATGATGTTGTGAAAGAAATATATGTGTGAAAAAGGTGTGATATTTGTGATTTGTGAAATGGGGACTAAATTGTGAAAGATGGAAACATGTGAAATATTTTTTAAAATACTTATGTGAAGAATATAAAGATGTGAAATTCAGCTTTTATGCCCAAGTAAACAGAATTAGAAATATTAGGATATTAGTGGCATGCCATTAAGGATCCTCAGTGCACTCTCTGTTTTCTAGTACGTTTGTGCTATCTGCATTAGCATCTTGGTGCTCTCTGTTTACTTGTGCATATAGTTGCACCTCTGTACTTGATCCGTATATCCTGAATTGTTCTAAATAGTCTATTGTGGGCAAATGTGTGAAATGCAAGTAATATGAGTATTTAAAGTATTAAGGTAAGCATGTAAATTGTTTAAGGTAAGTAAGTTGGTAGAAATAAATTTCTTATTATAATGATGTCCATGTATGGAAGCTTGATATAAATTTGGAATATTTTATACATATGTTATATTCTTTTATCTTATAGTGCTTACTAAGCCTTCACTGGCTTAACGTGTTTATTTTCAACGCGTATGTACAGTTAGATTTGACGAGTTTGATTGGAGTTGTTAGCTATTCATCTCATCATATCCTCAAGCTCAGGAAAGTAGGTATTATGTTTTGGTGAAGAAATGGCATGTACATATTTTTTTAAGTTAAGGATTTTGAATATGTTGGGTTCTGCTACAAACTTTGTAATTTTTGTAGGATTTAAATGAAGTTTTTATAAATTAATGTTGTATGGTAATGCATATGTGTTTGAATGTCTTTTACACTGAAATTAGTGTTTTAGATTGGAAAGAAATTGAAATTTTTTATGCAGGGACTAAGGTGTAAAATTTTAAAAATTGTAAAAAAATTCCTTCAATTTTGGCCCACATGACCTCAGAGAGTTACACGAGCTAGCCACACGGTCGTGTGAGTATTAAAAATTGGTCAATTTTAGAGCAGCACAAGCTCAAAGATTTACACTACTTGGTCACACGGCTATGTGTGCCCTATTTTTTTTTGTAAAAAATTATATTTCACTTTAAAACACTGTTTTAAATACACAAATGTTTAAGGAACTTATTGAGCTCCTCACTAACATTTATCGGGATACTTCCGGTTTCAATTTGAGAATTAATGAGCTCTACCATATAATTCATCGTATCCAAAAAAGGAACTTTGGTGCTTTTAATAGACTTAAATCGTTCCCCACGATCCCTTATTGTTTTATTAAGGACCCTACCTTACCAATTGAGCCATATATTTTTGAAGTTAAAACTCTGGTTTCAGAAATCACTGAATCACCTTCCTTTAAAGGGCAATTAGCATTCGATCCAAAAATTTCCTTAAAAAAAGCTATCAAATGCTTCGTAGGGCCCAGCAAATTTGAATTTAAAGTAACCTTCATTTATATTGGACTGTCAAAAATTTGGGTTAAAATGCAAATAGCATTTAATTGAAAACCACTCGTGATTTGAGGCCCTTTCCCACAATTTTCCATAATTTCTCCAAAATGTTGCGGTAATACTGCTCCTTCATTTGCCAACTTGCCCACAAAATCCTCATGAACCTTTTCAATTGGGCTTGAAATGCCAAAGTCCACTTTGTGGCTGCCATCATTCTGTCCAGAATAATTTAAAGATGGTCCAACTGAAACAGTAGCCCGTCTCCCAACAGACCCTTTTCCAGCATCTATCCCTATGTCAACTGCTGAGTCTAGATCCTTTTCTACCGCACAATTTGGCCTAACTCCAATAATTTATGCATTTAAATTTTTGGCCTATACCTCAAGCCCAGCCCACAGCCAAGACCTTACTTCTCTAATCCCCCTATTTCATTAGTCGACCCTACAACCTTAGCCCCTCTCCCTTTTATAGCATCTCGTTTAAGCATATTTAGAAAATCCATTTTTTTTAAATTGAATCCTCGATAAATCAGACCCCTCACCCTCATCTTTCCCATTTTTGTTACCTCTTGAAATTAATGCTTGGAATCATGACCCAGCTTCATCTTTTTCTGAAATTTGAGTCGCTAGCTTTTGAGGTTCCTTGAGATTCCAGCAAGGACGCCTTTCAACAATCATCCATGGACCAAACTAAGTCACGTCTTCCACCGAATCTCCAATTGTCGAACCAGTTGCCATAGAACCATCATTAACTCCGGCGTTCCCCTTGTCACCGACCGAGAACAAACACAAATCCTTAACATGACAGTACCACCCGTATGAGAAATAAATAGTTGGTAAGGATTCATACTCAATTTTCTATGGTTTACCGTTAACCAAAATCTGAGAAATTAAAGGCTTATCCAGATTTACAAATATTGCCATTCGAGCAAACTGTCCCCTTAACCTTTTGTGAGTGTTAAAATCAAGCTTCGCCACCTTCCCTATAATCGGCCTATTTCCTTGAGAATCTTATTGTTATACAAGTATCCAGGAAGGCCTAGTAGCCAAATCCAAGTCATAACTATCGTTGGGAATGGTTGGAGTGGGTTGAAATCCAGTGGCCACGGTTAAACCATGAGATATTGGCCTAATCTAGCTAACCCAGTGACTAATTTGTAAAACTATCAAATGTTTAGGATTATTCCATTGATGATTTTGAGTGGTTCTTTAAGTTTTATGGAATATTATTGAGTTTGGTTGTTGGAAGGACTATTTTGTAAAGTAGTTTTTGGTGATTTTGTTGTTAAAGGACTAAAATGTTAAAGTGATAAAATTACAAGGACTTGATGTGAATAAAATGAAAACATGAGCTATAGTAAGGCTTAAATGTTTCGGCTAGGTTGGGTTCTAGTTAAAATTGGTCTAATTGTGTGTTTTGGTTTTAGGGACTAAATTGCATAAAAGTAAAATATTGAGGGTAATTTTGTAAAATAGTAAAGAAAGGACTTAGTTGCATAAAATAATTTAATTTTTTTGTGGAATTAGTTAATTGAATGAAATTATTATTCTAGATCAAGAACGAGCTAAAAATCCTGAAAAAGAAAAAATTACAGAATAGTCCCTGTATCTTGTTGTGCTGCAGTTTAGTCAGGTAAGTTCAATTGGTTTAATTCTAATACATTTTTAAAATGCTATTTGATGAAATTCAATTTTTGAATGTTGATTAATACAAATGTTGTCTTGTAAATGAGAACTGATGGAATGAAACGATAGCATTGTTTTTGTTTAAAAACCCTAAGTCGGATGAACATAGGATAGAGTACGATTGGCATGCCAGCAGGCTATTTTGCGCGTGGTATGAGATTGATATGAGAAATGACAAAAATTTCTATATATCCTCTGTTCACTGAATATAACAAGGTCCTACATTTTTTGTGGACTATCGAGTTATATTACAATGTTTCTGGTGTGTTACAGGGGCGAATGTTGGCCTACAGGCTAGCCACTTGTTATCGGTTGGTCTGGCTTATATGAGTGCCTGTTGTGTTTGGATGGTTAACCGTGTACTCGTATCCGTATATTTTTCATCGGCATCATTTTATTGATCTCTGAATGTTATTGAAATGTAGATAAATAATTTGTACTATTGTTGAGCACTACTCACCTGTTGTGAGCTATGATTGACAGGAATTCTGTTAATAACTTTGTTGACAGGAACTTTATTCATTAATATTTTTATTTGAATTGTTATGTTTGATTCGGTAAGATTTATCGTTAATTAACAAACTTACTAAGTTTTATGTAAGCTTACTCGTGTCTTGTCTTTTTCTTTGTAAATTACGTTTTGTGGAAATCGGGAGATTGGATCAACACGAAGAATCACACTATCTGATGACCTCTTTAGTATATTTTGAATTTAAATTGGCTTATATGGCATGTAATAGTACCATTTGGTCATGACTGTAATGGTTTATAAGAATTTTGAAATGTGTATGTGATATGTTTTTGATGTTGTGGAATGAGTAACTAATGTGGTAAGCATATTAAGTTCCAAGTTTTAGCATGAGTGCTCAAGCATGGAATAGTAAGTTTGATATGAATTATGCAAGGCATATTAAAATTGAATGCAAGTTATTTTGAATGAGTTGAGGCTTGTGTACTGGAATTCTAGGTAAAAGAAATGTTAGGTGTTTGAAATGTGGTGTTATTAATGACACATTGATTAAGCCTTAGGTTGATTGTTTGGCATGCTTTGGGTGTTATTGAAATGCATTATGAAGTCTTATAATCATATGTTGAGATTTGGTTTAGGAACTTAAGCATTTGGACATGAAATGAACACATTTTGGGTCATTTTTGGGCACACACGAGCTAACACACGACCGTCTGTCACACACAGGCAACCCACACGAGCGTTAGCCTCTAGCGTGTTATGGTGCAGGTTAATCCACACAGGCACAGAGATTTACACAGCCTGGCAACACGGCTGTGTGACCCTAAGCCACACGGTCACAGAGAGTTACATGGTCTGGTCACACGATCATGTAACCTTATATTACATAGGCATAAAGAGTTATACGGTCTGCATACACGGGCATGTGGAAATCCATATGGCCATGTCTAAAGCCACATGATCTGGGCTCTATCACACAGCCTGGACACACGGCTGTGTGACCCCTATTTTTGAAATTTTTCCGTTTTTCCTTGTATGTTCTGATTTGCTTCAAATTGGTCAATGATTGTTCCTAAACTATTTTTAAAGCCACATAGGCTCGATTTAGGGTCCATAACTGTATGTTTTATTCCAACCTGGTTATATTATGAATTTGTTAATTAAATTTGTTAAACTTGATGTTATATGTTATTAATTGGTCTGAATTGTACAGTAATACTTCGTAACCCTGATCCAGTGATGGGTACGGGTTATGGGTGTTTTTAAAGGTCATGTACTCCAAAACTGACTTCTAAAACAAGCCAAAACATTACTCATTTCTTAGGTACCAAGCCAAACCAATATCAACCATTTTTATACATTCAAAACACATTCAAACAAGCTTAAAACATACCAAAATCATTCAACCTATGTGCCTAACCAATATGCCTTCATTGGCACCAAAATTCAAATATCAAACTAAATTCATATTCAACAATTACAAGTTCAACTACTTTATAATCTTATCAAACATACGGTTCCATCCATCAAGCTAATAACTTATCAAATCAATTTCTACCACCTCATTCTATGAACAAATCCATCCACCTTGATATCTCAAACACCTTTATAAACCCATACTCCTACTACATGACAAGTTCAACACCACATTATTAACTATAAGCATACAAAATATTACACAAATATAAAACATACCAGTTGTAGAAAATACTTATAACATACACAAGTTACTTCTATTACATGCCACATATCCCAAAATAAACATTTTCAAAATCTACCGAAAGATTGTTGCATAGTGTGATCTTTAAGTTGATTCAATCGTCTAATTCCACAAAATGATATCTAGAAGGAAACAGGAAAAATGGCATGAGTAAGCTTCAATAGAGCTTAGTAAGTTCACAAGTCGAAATAATAAAACTTACCATATAAACATAATATAAGTTTTAACAACATTGTTAATAAACATTAACCCTGTCAACCATAATCATTCAACAGGTGAGTTTTATATACACGAATTACACAATATACTCAACTATACAAGGTCATTTAACACCAAGTCACGTTATAATATCGGATATCATGTAAACATTTATATAATTCATTAGCAAGACATTTAATCATTTAAAATTTGCCCAATGAATGATATAAACAATACGAATTAGTTATCCACCCAAGACACGCCAGAATACTCAACCGAGCTAATCCAACCAAGAATACGCCTAGGCATCAAGTGCCTAGCCCATAGGCTAGCATCCCTCTAGAAACATGCTTGGGCACAATGTGCCAAGCCCATAGGCATCCGCCCCTGAAACATGCCAGAAACACTGTAGATATAACTCGGTAATCTACAAAAAATGTTGGACTCCGGTATATCTAGTGTATATAACAAGTCAAGAATTATCATCTCATCATAATTCAATCTCGTATAGCGCGTAAAATAACCTATTGATATGTCAATTGTATCCTATCCTATGTTCATCCGGGCTCAATACATAAAACCACGTAACATTTTACATTTCAATTACATTACAATTACATTACTCACCTTAAATTCATTTAAGACAACTTAATTATACATATATATATTCAACAACGCATAAATCATAAGTAGAAATAGTATTATAAATTACATTAAATTAAACCTTTTGAACTTACCAGGGCTAAATTGCAAAGATAGTAAAATTCAAGGACTAATTAACAACTTTCCCTTTTTCACTATTATCTACTAGTTCTTGGTCTATAAAGTAATGCATTTCAACTTATTAGCTTCAACTTCATGTAACATTCAATTTAATGCATGTCTTCCTATTTATAATTTTTTTTCACAATCGCCTTAAACTTTTACACTTTTTTTATTTGATCCCTAAGACTAAAACAAAATTATTATCACAATTGCACCGAATTCATAACCACCCCAATTAGCCCTCACATGTTGAAATTTCACAAGAAGAACATGTTATATTTATTTTATTTTCAATTAAACCCTTAAATTTAGAAATTATACAAAATCACTTTACAAAATAGCTCAAAATCACCATCAAGCTTCCAACCAAAACGTTTACAAATAAAGAGCTTCAAAAACACAAATGGTATGTTTTCTAAACGTTGACAGTTTCACAAAATAGTCCCTAGACTAGCTAGATTAAGTTACAACGATCACAAAAACATAAAATTCATGAAAAACAAATTGAAAAACAAATACCATACACTAGATTTATGCTTGGCCAAAACTAGAAGAGCTCACTAATGGTGTTTCTTTTTTATTTTCGGTAATGAAGATGAATTGAAGATGATAACATATTTTGTTATCTTTTCATTTTTACATATTTATTAAACTACCTTATTAGCCTTGATTATTAAATCAAATTTCACTCAAAACCAAACACTTAACCATCCACCATACATCAATTCGGTGGATTTACCACATTAAGCCCTTAATTTATGAGTTTAAAACCATTTAGTATAAATTCACTTATAGTGATTAACTTTTATAACTTTTACGGTTTAATTATTTTTACTAGTTAACTATCTAACCACCAAAGTTTCTAGACCAACTTTAATATACTCATATAATCACTCTGTAAATATTTAATAAAAATATTTACGGGGTCGGTTTATAGAAACGAGGTCCTGATACCTTATTTTTCAAAACCACTTGTACTTAACTAATCATTCCTTTAGCAAAAAGAATTATTATATCAAGATTCAATTTAATACTATATTTGCCTCATAAATGTTAAAACAATATAATTTATGAACTCACTGTTGGATTTGTGGCCCCGAAATCACTGTTTCTGACACTACTAGAAAACAGGCTGTTACAATTTTAATATTATTTGACCTATGAATTTAGCCTATAAATAGGCCCTTTTTTCACCCTAGAAATATAACTCATTACACATTTAGGTATTAGCTTTTACAAGCTTTTAGAGAATTTTGTGTTTACGTTTTAAGGGTTCTTATTTTTGGTTTTGGGGTTTAGTTTTTCCTCCATCTTTTGTACTCTCGTTTTTATCATTTTAGTGAAATTATCTCTGCCCGTGGTTTTTTATCCTCTTCAAAGGGGTTTTTCCACGTAAAATATTTGTGTTCGATCTTTTCAATTTCTTCGTTATTTTACTTGTTCGTTGCTTAATCGGGTTTATCCCCAACAAAGTAGTGTCAGAGCTAGTTCAATTTTCGTAATCAACCTGTTCAGAAATGAAAGCAACAAGGTTTGATATTGATAAGTTCGATGGCATCACAAATTTTAATCTATGGCAAGTTTGGATGACGACAATTCTGATTCAGAGCGATCTTAAGAAAGTCCTTACAGAGAGGAAGTTTGTATACATGGATAAATCAGAATAGGATAGGTTAGATAAAAATTCTTTATCCATGATTCAATTATGTCTAACAAATAATATGTTGTGAGAGGTTTTTATGAAGAAAAACGATATTCACCTTATGGAAAAGGTTAGAAACCCTCTACACGACAAACTTTCTAGCTAACTGATTGGTGTTGAAACAACATTTATACAGGCTCCACATGAACGAAAGTGAGCACCTTAGAGGTCACATCAGTCAATTTATTACTCTTTTTAATGATTTAAAAAATGTTGAGGTTTAGATTGACGATGAAGATCAGGCTATGCTATTATTGTGTTTTTTACCCCTTTCATACAAGTTTTTCAAGGAGACCCTGATTTATGGTGAAGATAATCTCTCATTCAAGGATGTAAAGGTTCATCTGTTGAGCAAAGACAAACTCAAAAATAAGTTTGGTTCGGATAGCAAGTTAGTTAGGCAAGCCTCGATTTTGGTAGCATTAAGGAAGCGAGACAAGAGATATAGCTATTGTAAGAAGTTAGGTTACGTCAAGACAGATTGTTATAAACTATGAAATAAAAGGACTATTAAAAGCAACAAGGAAGATTTAGCTGGTACTAATTTGGCCAATGACAAAGGTGATGATTTCTTTTTTGTGTCAACAAGTAAAAGCTCTGAGCTTACGTTCGAATGGATTTTGGATTCGGGGTGTTCTTTCCATATGTGTCCCAATAGGAACTGGTTCTTCACATACAGTTCAGTTGAAGGTGGAGTTGTGTGCATGGGAAATGGTTCACCTAGTAAGGTAACCGATATTGGTACTGTTCAGATCAGGATGCACAATGGGACAATTAGGACACTGTCAGAAATTAGGTATGTACCTGACTTAAAGAAAAATCTCATCTCCTTAGGAATTTTGGACTCGAAGGGTTGTAGACTTAACATCGAGTCAAGCGAAATTAAGGTATCCCGTGGGGCTCTCATTTTGATGAAAGGTAAAAAGATTGGCAGTCTTTATGTTCTAGAAGGATCAACTATAACCGGTGAAACATGACATCCCTCGTCTGTTAAGGAGTCGAAGTCAACTCATTTAAAGCGGAGACAACTTGGTCATAGGAGGGAAAAATGTATGATCGTTTCTTATTAAAGAGGTTCTTTTTGGATGCAGGTTTTGAAAAGATAGGGTATTGCATTCGTGAAAATCAGACTTGGGTCAATTTTGATTTGGCAGTGCATAAGTCAAATACTAGAAGACTTTCAGCTTCTAAGCACAACTTCAACCTAGTTAATATACTGCATAGTTTGAGATAAGTTCATGGCGGGCTTTGGCAAAGAAGGCGTTATGAGAAATACGAGTCAATGTGGAGATTTGTGGAGTTATGTCTCGCATTTTTTGGGTTTTCTTCTCCCAGTTAAAATTTGTTTTTAGTTTCTCGCTTAAACTCTTATTAGTGTAGATTATTTTAATATTATTTGACCTACGAATTTAGCCTATTAATAGGCCATTTTTTCCACCCTAGAAATATAACCCATTACACATTGAGGTATTAGTTTTTATAAGCTTTCAGAGAATTTTATGTTTACGTTTTGAGGATTCTTATTTTGGGTTTTGAAGTTTAGTTTTATCTTTATCTTTTGTACTCTTCATTTTTGCCGTTTTAGTAAAATTATATTTGCTTGTGATTTTTTATCCTCTTTGGAGGTATTTTTTCACTTAAAATATTTTTGTTCGATCTTTTCAATTTCATCATTATTTTACTTGTTTATTCTTAACCGAGTTATCCCCAACAATCCCATAAGATTAAAAAGCTTTGGAAAGGATGGAGAAAACTAGAGATTGAAATATGGTAAGACTCAATCTTGGGTAATCAAAGACCCAAAGTCTCGACCTTCGTCAATAATGCCAAGCTTTCATTAATATCTATGGGACTAAATTTAAATACATGAAATATGAACTTTTACATCTCTCATTGACTATTCCTAATGATGTAATGTCTTCTTTTAACTCGAGTGAATAATTTTTTTTCATATTCACTCAATTACCAAATTCATGTACATTTAAAAAAAATTATGGATCACATTTTAAGACATGAAATTTGATTTTTTTACTTTTATATTCATAGGTAGTTCTTTGGATAGATCTAGTATGTGAGCTATGCAAGAAAAGATTCAACACCTATACTTGGTGAAATAGGTATCCACATGTTATGCATACCATCGTGAAGTTATGAAGTGTTGCTCTTAGCGAGGCTGAGGTGTTTTAGGTTACGGTGTAGCGAGATTATGGTGATGAAGATTGGATAAGCGATGTAACATGACTTTTGTAATACCCAATTTTAGCCCAGGCTCACAAAAGAAAAAAAACCCAAAGTAATATCATTTGGCCCGATCGGAATTGCCCATTACTTGAAAAGGTTGAAGGTCCATCTACAAGCTTATGGAAACATAATCTTCAGGGATATGCAATCTTAGATATGATATGCAATCTTAGATATAATATATAATCTTAGATATGATATGCAATCTTAGATATGATATATAATCTTAGATATGATATACAATCTTAGAAGATATGATTTTGTAATCTTAGAGATTTAATTTGTAGATACCCTTTAATCTCAGCCGTTGATGTAATTGATCTGTACCGTTGGATTTGGGGAGGATCAACTATAAATAGAGGCCTCTCCCTTCATTGTAAAAAGAAAAAAAGGGAGGAAGAATAAAAAAGAGAACGATTGGCAGTTTTTTAAAGGTGGCTTACTATTTTTTTTCTTTTGATTATTTTTTACTTATTTACGATTTTAAAAAAAGGGAGAAGGCCACTGCGAATGTTATTTAGCCCCTCCGCCTTTTAATGTTTTTGTAATTAAGTTTTTTTATTTTTTTAATTTACCCTTTTATTTATTTTTATTTCAATTTGGTCTAATTTGAACGGCGTCGTTTAGAGGAGAAGGGAAAATTGCCCTTCCAGCCCCTCCCTCTATGTAATTCGAGCGTTCAATTAAGTCCTTCAAACTTTATTTATTTGCGAATTTACCCCGGATCTTTACTGGCGATCCAATTTAGTCCAATTTCATATTTTCTTTAAAAATCAATATTTTTGACAATGCAATTGTATTCTTTTAATTTTTATTTTATAATTCTCATATGCAATTATTATTTTTTTATATGTATATTTAAGCATGTATTTATGTTTTTTATACTAAAATTTTCGCATACTTATATTTTATATACACATGTTTAATTTATTTAATTAATTTTAATATTATATTAATTGTTTAAAACTTATATATTTTTTTATGTGTACAGGTATATTTTTTTATTCGCTTATTAATTTATGTTTGCATATTTTTATTATTATCTTACCTATGTATTTGATATTTTGCACATCATTATTTTGTTTATTTATTTATTTATTCATATTATTTCTATGAAATTGTTATATTTATTATTGATATTTGTTTAAGGGGCATTCATTCACATATTCAACATAACATTACTCTATCTCTTATTTAATTTTACAATAAAACGCTTCAAAATAGAGGTAATCCTCGTATTTAGGATTTTTCAAGGAAATTGAGCCCTAACGTATTGGGTTCCGATTTTTTTGAAAATCTAACAATCGAGGATTTCTCTTTAATCAAAAAAAAATAAGAACTCATTATTGGGAATTCAACACGTTGTGTCCTAACGTATTGGATGTGACGCATTGATTTCTCGAAATGAATATTTTTTTAAAAAAATAATAAAGGAAATATTCTGAGTTTGGGATTTTAGAGGAATTGTGCCCTAACGTATTGGGCCGCGATTTCTTAAATCTTGAATAAATGGATATTCTTTTACATTTTTTATTGCACTAGTATTTTGCCGTAATTCATTTTTGGGAAAAATTAGAATGTCGTGCCCTAACGTATTGGGTGTGGTTTTTTATTTCTCTGAAATGATAAGGGTCTTAATACGTAACGTTTTAAGTTTTTGCTAAGGATTACGATTTTCAAATTTTCGACATTAAGACATTAATTAATTAACTAGGTACCAATTTTTGGGCGTAATGAGGGTGCTAATCCTTCCTCATACGTAACCGACTCCCGGACCCGTTTTTCTAAAATTTGTAGACCAAAGTCATTTTTAGGTGACCCAATCACACCTCAATAAAAGATTGGTGGCGACTCCCAACTTTCATTTTTTTTAAATCGACAACCTAAAATTTTTGTTTTTCAAAAGGACGGTTTCGACAACTTTAATATAAGTTTTTAAGATTCAGTGATCAACACTTAATTTAAACCACGACTAAAATCGTCATTATTTTTTAATAAGGAAGGAATTAAAATTTAGAGATTAAATTTTAATTTTAACAAAGTAGAGCGAATAACTTAAAGTAGACCAATGGAAAAATTGTAAGGAAAATCCCAACTCTTCTACAACTTTCTATTCCTTTCGCGCACATAGAGAATTCAAAGCCCGTCTTAACACCACCACCAACCCCCCCCCCCCGGCAAAAGAAAAAAAAACAGTTCCAATACAAGAAAAAACCCAAACTAAATTTCAAAATCTCCCATTTTATCCTCAAAAATGGCCTCAAGAAGGCTAACAAGGTCCGCTTTTTCGGCCATTAAAGTATCAAAAGCCTCAATTCCCTACCTGTTTCGCGCTCGCGCCATCTCCGCCGCTGCTTGTACTTTGCGTAATTCCCTCATTTCGCCTCACCGGTCTCAAAATTTCAACGCAGTGGCGGCGAACAACGGCGGCTTCTTCTCTCTCACTCGCAGCTATCACTCTTCCCCTCCACGTTACTCTTCTGCCACTAGCCCTGCGCAGGTTTATATATTGTTTTTTGAACTTTTCATTTCTAATTATGAATTTCATTTCGGTTTTATTTACTTTGAGAGACACTCGAGTAATTGAACTGTTCTGTTTGTGTGTGTTTTTTTTAGCAAACTTTAGCTAAGGAAGGCATTTGGATTCAATTTCTGTGTATGTGTGTATAATTGTTTGCTTTCTTCATTTTAGTTTGGCTTAGAATAAGCACTTGGTTATCAATAATGTTAATTTTGCCGGCTTGATTTGACTTTATTGATCAATTACATTGTAGCGTCTTAACCATTGTTATGCTCATGTTAGCTATATCTGTATTCTTGGATATTTTCTTGTCGCAACAACCGATCAGAGTACAAATTTTATGAAATTTGGCTCAATTACATTGCAGTGGTTTCACCGTTGACATGCTCGTGTTAACTCTCTTTGTGTTCTCCGATATCAGATCAACCAATCAGAGTACAAGTTTTATGATATTTGGTTCGATTACATTGTAGTGGAATTATTGTTGTTATGCTCGTGTTAACTCTCTTTGTTTCCTTGGATATTTCTCATCAGATCAACCAATCAGATTACACTGATATGGCCTGGGAGGGCCTTGTTGGGGCTGTTCAAGCAGCAAAGGATAGCAAACAGCAAATGGTGGAATCTGAACACTTAATGAAAGCTCTTTTAGAACAAAAGGATGGGTTGGCTAGAAGGATTTTCACAAAAGCAGGGCTTGACAACACTTCTGTTCTGCAGGCTACCGATGACTTTATATCGAAGCAGCCTAAAGTATGTATTTTAATTGGTTATGTTTACTTCGTGAGTTTGCTTCAATGCTTTATTCTTTTTATATGATATTCGTGATATAGGGGGCGTTTATTTCCCTCTGGCAGGTGATGGACACAAGTAACCCTATAATGGGATCAAATCTTAGCTCCCTTTTAGACAATTCTCGAAAGCATAAGAAAGAAATGGGAGATAATTTTGTTTCGGTGGAACATTTTGTCCTAGCATTTACCTCAGATAAGAGGTTTGGGCAGCAGTTGTTCAAGAACCTCCAGCTTAGTGAGCAGGCTTTGAAGGATGCCATTAAAGCTGTTCGTGGAAATCAGTGTGTAACTGATCAAAGTATTATGTTAACTTGAGTTTGCCATTTTTTTTTTTTTGGATTATAGTAGCATCATCTTATAGCAAAAATAACTAAGAAATTGATTGTGTATAAGGGAAAGTTAGAAAGTAGTTCTCACAGTTATGATTGAGCCAAATGCTATGATTTAAGTGATTTAGAACTTATGGATGAAGGAATAAAAAACTATAAACCACTGACTAGATGCTAGTCAAGCTTTACATGAGGCAATTGAACATGTTCTTGTGAAACATATTATTGCATGCCAACTCAAGTTAATCTTTGTTAACTTATCGTACGATATCCTTGAATTACATTTTCTTAAATGTCCCTTTCTTGATGTGTGTAGATCCTGAAGGAAAATACGAGGCACTTGAAAAGTATGGGAATGACTTGACTGAGCTTGCTAGGCGTGGCAAACTAGATCCTGTTATTGGCCGTGATGATGAAATAAGGCGGTGTATCCAGATACTATCAAGACGAACAAAAAATAACCCTGTTATAATTGGTGAGCCTGGTGTGGGGAAAACAGCAATTGCTGAAGGGTATGTTTATGAAGTATGTTGGGTTCTTGCGGTAATTCTTATGAGTAGAAAAATTTGTTCCATAGTTAGAACTTGTTAGGTGAGTTGCTTTTTTCCTTCTTGGGTATATATTTAGCATTTTATGATAGAGGATTACATGTATTAAGTTATTGGATTTTAAAGTAGCTACTTCAAGTTATCCATGGTCCTCTTTTTGCAGAAAATTTGGATATCCAGCTGTCGAGTAGTTCTTTACTGAGTTTTTGTAATTTTGCACTGCATGTCAAAAAATAGTATACTTAACAGAGAAGGTGCAGGAAAATATTAATTTAGTCCCTGTTCTTAACCAGAGTCGTACTACTTTCCTTTAAATTCTAATGATGCATTGACTGAGCTGGTATTATATGCCAGTGCTGCTAAGCATAAATTTCTAAGTTTCTTTTTAGTCACATCTGTTGCTCAATTATATGGGTGTGCATGAATACTTTGTGCGTGATCTTTTTGATAATGAAAATTTGTTTATTATGTTGCAGATTGGCTCAAAGGATTGTACGGGGAGATGTTCCCGAACCGCTGTTAAACCGAAAGGTAAGATTTTACAAAGAAGTTATCCATTTGAAATAGATACAAACATTTGAATATGGGTAGACATTTGCCTCTCTTGGATGAGCATGATGAACAAATAATTGTAGAAAGAAACTTAACTGGCAGTTTTGTTGACTATCTAGTCGGAATGGGTTCAATCTTAATGTTCATCTAACATTGACATTATTTCCTTGTTTTCTTCAGTTGATCTCCCTAGACATGGGTTCCTTGTTGGCTGGTGCCAAGTTTCGTGGAGATTTTGAGGAAAGGTTGAAAGCTGTGCTGAAGGAAGTTACTGCTTCAAATGGCCAGATTATTTTATTCATTGATGAGATACACACGGTTGTTGGTGCAGGTTTGTGCCTTGCTTTTATTGCTTAAAATATATGATTTTTTTTCTTGAACATTTATCACCGTTTCCTTTCAGAATTCATGTGTGCTAATGCACTAGTAGAACTTATACTGTTGCCCCTTGCTAGTTTTTGTATTGATTTGAACAGGTTTGGTTTCTAATTCTAAAGAAGTTATGGTTTATTATGGATACTAATGCGCTAAAGATGGTTTTTCCTAATTTGTTTAGGGGCTACTGGTGGTGCAATGGATGCTGGGAATTTGTTAAAGCCAATGCTGGGGAGAGGTGAGCTGCGATGCATAGGAGCTACTACATTGAATGAGTACAGGAAATACATTGAGAAGGATCCTGCACTTGAGCGCAGATTTCAACAAGTGTATTGTGGTCAGCCATCTGTTGAAGATACAGTATCAATTCTTCGAGGCTTGCGTGAACGCTATGAGCTACATCACGGTGTTAAAATATCTGACAGTGCTCTTGTTTCAGCGGCAGTTCTTGCAGACCGCTATATAACAGAACGTTTTCTGCCTGACAAAGGTAAAGCAGTGAGCAAAATGGGAAATTCTATAACTGCTGCATGGATTGATTTATGTTGATTATCTATCAACCTTAATATTTTGGGCAAATGAGCTTCTTAACAGCTCTAATTTAATTTCTTTTTTTTTTCAGCCATTGATCTTGTTGATGAAGCTGCCGCAAAGCTTAAGATGGAGATCACTTCTAAGCCCACAGAGTTGGACGAGATAGATAGAGCTGTTCTGAAGTTGGAGATGGAGAAGCTATCCCTTAAAAATGACACTGATAAAGCATCCAAAGAAAGGTTAAGCAAGCTGGAAAATGATTTGAACTCACTGAAACAGAAACAGAAAGAATTAACTGAACAGTGGGATCATGAGAAGGCTCTTATGACTAGAATCCGATCAGTGAAAGAAGAGGTAATTTTCATTTGTTCTCATTTCTGCTCTGTTAAATAACCTTCATATTTTTTTCTTAATCTCTGATTGCCCTTGTTTTATGTTTATAGATTGATAGAGTTAATCAAGAAATGGAAGCTGCTGAACGTGAGTATGATTTAAGTCGTGCTGCCGAGCTTAAATATGGAACTTTAATGTCTCTTCAACGCCAGTTAGAAGAGGCTGAAAAGAATCTTGCTGAGTTCCAAAAGTCTGGGAAGTCTTTGCTCCGTGAAGAGGTTACTGATCTTGATATTGCTGAAATTGTTAGCAAATGGACCGGCATACCTTTATCAAACCTCCAACAATCAGAAAGGGACAAGCTAGTCTTGCTGGAAAAGGAACTTCATAAGAGAGTAATTGGTCAAGATATTGCAGTAAAATCGGTAGCCGATGCAATCAGACGCTCGAGGGCAGGATTATCTGACCCAAATCGTCCAATAGCTAGTTTCATGTTCATGGGCCCCACTGGTGTTGGCAAAACTGAGCTTGCAAAGGCTTTAGCTGGTTTCCTTTTCAATACAGAAAATGCTCTGGTCAGAATTGATATGAGTGAGTACATGGAAAAGCATGCAGTTTCACGCTTGGTAGGGGCACCACCGGGCTATGTTGGTTATGAAGAGGGCGGACAACTCACTGAAGTTGTTCGTAGAAGGCCCTATTCTGTAGTTCTTTTTGATGAAATTGAGAAAGCTCATCATGACGTATTCAATATTTTGCTACAGCTATTGGATGATGGAAGGATAACTGACTCTCAGGGAAGGACTGTTAGTTTTACAAATTGTGTAGTAATAATGACTTCAAATATCGGCTCTCACTACATTTTGGAAACTCTCCAGTCAACATATGACAGCAAGGATGCTGTTTACAATGTGATGAAAAAACAGGTGGTTGAGTTGGCAAGACAGACTTTCCGCCCGGAGTTCATGAACCGGATCGATGAGTATATTGTTTTCCAGCCTCTTGACTCCAAAGAAATCAGTAAAATAGTTGAGTTACAGGTGATTAATCTTTGCAACCTTTCCTCCGTCTTTGATATTTGCCTCCTCCAATTTTTTTTCTTCATGAGGGATATGCTAAGACTAAAATATTACTATATTAGTAATTAACTTTGACCTAGTATCATTGGAACTTGGAAGCCTTGGAATAGAAAATAGTGAATACTAGATAAGATCTTTACTTTAGGTTCTTTTCAAATTAGAGGGAGCAATTGATCTGGTTAACTCTTTTTTTAAAATCTGACTTAACTGATCAACATTATATTTTAACCGATCTAACTGAACCGACTTTACGTGTATATCAATCAGAGCTTGCCCCAAAAGCACTTGCTAGAAAAATTATCAAAGAGGAGGGAAGTTAATATCAATGAATTGGTTATACTGTTATTGTATGTTATTTACTCGAGGTAGATACAGTTAAGGATTAAAGAGGTTTATTATCTCCCTTGTTTCCAGATGGTGCGGTTAAAAGATAGACTGCGACAGAAGAAAATCTATCTGCACTACACAAAGGAAGCTGTTGAACTTCTGGGGACACTGGGATTTGACCCTAACTTTGGAGCAAGGCCAGTTAAGAGGGTGATACAACAATTAGTGGAGAACGAAGTTGCAATGGGAGTGTTGAGAGGAGATTTCAAGGAGGAAGACTCGATCATTGTTGATGCGGAGTCCTTGCCGTCAGTGAAGGACCTTCCCCCCCAAGATAAGTTATGCATTAAGAAATTGGAGAGCAGTTCTCCATTAGATGTTATGGTTGCAAATGATTAGCGTTGCCTTTTGGAGATGTTTATCATTCGTACATATACAAGCAGTTTTAGGTTAAATAATGTTATACTTGATTTGAGTTCCTTTCCACATTTCAAAGTCAAAACAAAGATATTGTGATGAATCAGGGGTACTCGAACCCTTTTTCATAGCATTCCACTTTATTTATATATAAAAAAAACCTTATAGTTTCTCATATTTATTTTCATGTAAATTTCATTTTTTAAATTTTGGATCATTTTGAAGTCTTTTCGGGTTCAAAATAGTTTTGGGTTATTACGATTTCTGATTTTATTTTGGATGAGTTATTTGAGTTCTAGTGATTTTAGGTTTGAATGATTTCATATTCGAGTTAGTTTTGTGTTCAGGTCAATTTTAAAGCAAGTCGATTTGGGTTTGAGTTGTCAAATCAAGTTGGGTTGAATTTGAATTTAAATTTGAGTTAATTTAATGCAAGTCAATTTGGGTTTAGGGTTTGTCAATTTTATATAGCCAAATCCAAATCAAGTTGAGATGGTTTGAGTTTGACTCGGCGTGAGCTTTATCAAGCTAAATTTGGTTGAATTGGTTGAATTTGAGTTAAGTTAATCAAATCAAGTTTTAGGGCTAAGATCGGAATTACTCGTCTAATTCATGACATTTGAGTCTCGACACCCCATTGACAGTTACCGTTGCTAAAACTGGGCGGATGGAGGCAAGTACTTTTTATTTGTTTATTTACTTTTCCAGTCTTTGCAATGGATGTGTTCCTTCCCATCCTACCGTATAATTATTGAATTTTATTGAGGAATGTCTGTTTCCCATCACCTTCCCAACCTAAGAACTTACACAATCAATCAAGGCATGGAAAGAGAATAGACAGTTTGAGTTATCCCAAGTGGTGCAGTGGGGCCTGAGCTCTTCCTTTTTTGATGAGGTGAGCTGGAGGGCACTGATGAGACTGCCGTGACGTCCCTCCTTGTCTTTGGTATCCAATTCCAACATATTTGAATTTGTATTCCTAATCTATATGGATTTGACAGATATGCTCTACCAAAACAACATTATCGTTAATTAGTTGGTTAATTTTTATATTTAAACTTTATGTAATTTGTTGTTATAATCTTCATGAGGTAGTAATTAACAATACTAAAATTTTGAATATAAGGGGTAATGATTATAAATACAAACGAAGTGAAAAGATAAAGATTAAAGAGGAGGTTGTTTTATTTTCACGTGGTAGTTCTGTTGCAATACCTAATATTTGTAATAAAATTTTAAAAGACTCATTACTAAAATTTCTATCGTTTTCATGTTTCATTTGTTGGTTTCATTCACTCTTTATAAAACAAAAAATGGTCGATGCTAGATCCCAAGAAAAAAAACATGAAGGCCCTAAAACTACTGTACTCATTTAAAAAAAATCATTTTGGAATTCCAACAGTCCAAGCTTTTCATTTCTGGCCTTTCTGAGCATCGAGGCTCCATTTTGAAATTTCAACAGTGAGAACCGAAATCAGGGTGAGGAGAAACCAATTCATCTATTGGTCGACCACATAGATCAAATCTACGATAGTTGGGGATTTCGGTTTCGATTTCGATTTCATGAGATATGAGGCTTTTCTGACAAAGTCTAATCCGAATGCAGAAAATGGCATGTTTTAGTGTGCTTCTTCGCCAGAGAAGACGTTGGCACAGTGGTGAGCTGACTACGACCTTGAGAAAGCTTAGGTTTTCTTTTTCTTCTTAGAAACAAAAAGGGGGGAATGAAATGTAAAACAAAATCACAACTTTTTTAAACGGGCCTCGGGTCTGGGCTGGCCCAACTAAAAATTCATGTCTATTTGCTAGGCCCGGGTCTGGTCCAACCTGAAAATGAGTTAAAAATTTTTGCCCAAGCTCAATCCGGATAAAAATGCTAAAACTTGAGCCCAATCTGGCCTATCCATATTAATTTTTTATATTTTTTAATATAATTTTTAAATATATATAATACATCAAAAATACTAAAAACATCAAAATAAATATGTATAGTTAAATAACACTAAGTTAGATGCAACTTAACAAGCAAATGTCTCTAAAATATTAATAAAATTAACAATAAAACAAGTTTTATACAATATCCAAACAATAACAATAAAATAATAGCAACATAATAGTAAAATGGTAGCAAAATAGGAAGAAAATAATAAGAAATTAGAAAATAGCATTAAAAACAAAAAAAAAAAGCAAATTCTTTTTGTCATTTAGTGAATTCGAGTCGGGTTTGGCCCGGGCCAAAAATGTCTTACCCAAGGCCCAACCTATTTTTTAAATGGGTCTTATTTTTTTGTCCAATCTCATTTTTCGGGCTTATATTTTTGCTCAAACCCTTCCACATTTCGGGCCGGGTCGGGTGGTCCGACCCATGAACAGGTATAATGAAGAAGACTTGCACAGATTTAGTTTTTCTTTTTTTTTCAACATTAACAACACCATGTTTAAGTTGGGAAAAAAACAACCTAAAGTCGAAAAGAGAGAATTGATGTCTTTAGATTATTGCTTAGAACAGGTTTATTGCATTTGAAGTTGTGCTTGAGGGTGGGAAGGATTGGGGATATATAGGTAGGGATGAGGTCTTGGAAACCAGTAGGTAGAAAGTCATGTCAACAGCTTTACAACCAAATCCTAGCTCGATGGCGCGATGATGGAGGATACAGAATCAAGGAGTTCAGAGTAAGTAATTGGTGCTAGTGGCCATGGGCGAAGGCGGTTGCCTAGCGCTTGCCAAATTTGATGAGGACTATGGAGTAAGGCCAAATGTCTATTAAAATTTATTTTTCATTATTTTTTTTAAAAAGGAGAAGTTTAAATTTAATTTAAGTCTTGTGTGGATTTTTAAAAGTATTATTTTAATAAAAATTTCATGTAAGAAAAATGGAAATTCATTTATTTATTATTTTGTATGTATTTTTATAAAATCTTATATACTTTTATCGAAAAATGAAATTTTAAATATTTTATTTTTAATTTAAGTTTGAATTTGTAAGAAGTAAAATTAATTTGACAGAATGTGTAAAGTTTATAGCTAATTTTGTTGGATTTTAAAAAATTAAAACTAAATTGATAGAGCCTGTGAACATTTGAGGATGAAATTTGTTATTATGCCAATAAAAAAAAGCTATCGGTGAGTGGCTAAAATATTAAATTTCGATGACGTTAGTTACTAAAATAAAAAATTTTAAATATAGATAATCAAAATAGAAACACGCTAATAGTTGGGTAACTATTTTTATAATTTACCCTAAAAATATTGTTTCCCTTAAAAGATTTTGGTTAAAATATATTATAAGTCCTTATATTCTTGGTAATTTTAGAATTTAGCCCTTATATTTTTATTTTTAAGAATTTAATCCATCTATTTTTCAAACTTCAAAATTCAGGTCTAATTGTTAAAGTTACTTTGTAATGTTCAAGTTCATTATAATGTCATTTTTTTTAGTTACATTACTACCAAGTGAATTTTATTTTCAAAATGTCACACTGACAAATTTAATAGTGTTAACAATTGGACCTCAATTTTGAAATCTAAAAAATAAATGGACTAATTTCTTGAAAGTAAAAGTATATGAACTAAATTCCAAATTTGTGAATAGTACAAATAATTGTAGTATAATTTAACCTTTTTTTCTCTTTTTCTTATATAAAAGCCAACATTTTAAAAAATTGATAGTCAAATCTATCAAATAATTGATTTTTATTTGATTGATTCGATTGCAAATAATATATTTTGTTATAATAAATTAAAGTGGTTTTGAATAAAAGTTAAGCAGAACAAATTGATAAAATCAAGTTGAAATGGTTTTAATTAAATCAAACATTTTTAATTATGTTTTAACTGTTTTCAAACAAGTTAGTATTGCTCCAGGACAAAAAGTACTGATATTTTTATCGAAGTATCGATAGTTTTCAAGATATCGATACTCATTCTAAAATTGATACCAAATTGACATTTTGTTTTCAATTTTCACAAAAAGTATCTATACCTTTTACCAAGTATCGGTAAATTACCTTTGGTGTCGTTGTAAACTAGATTTAACAACCATTGAATCAAGCATTAAATGCTAGTAGTATCGATACTCGTAGAAAAAGTATCGATATCTTTTGTTGCAGGTGAATTTAATGATCTGGTATTTTCATCCCAACGACTCTATTCACTCTCACAACAACCACAACAGTTGGAAATCAATTAGAGGGTATAAATATCATCTTCCAAAGGTTTAGCAACAACAAGAGACATGTGCAAAGCTTGAATATCAATAAAAACAACCTAAGAGTTTAATTATTTCATACATTTTCTTGTAAACACTTGTGTGCTTTCATTGTATTCATTTATTTCAAGTGTTCTTCTTTGTATTAGTGCTTAATTGGCAAACATTCTAATCTTGTAAGGATTACTCTTAGTTTGCTTATTTGTTCTCTTTGAGAGATGATTAATTCTTAAGGTTTGAGTAGAAACCTTAAGGGAATGCAATCTTAAGATTTTGGGTCATAAATCTTAAGGGAGTTGTAAGGTTAAATTTTATCCTCAAAGGTTACCAAATTAGTGAATTTGAAAAAAATTCTTAGTTGCGAAGAGCTAAGATAGTGGAGTAGGCAATTGGGGCCGAACTACCATAAATCATTGTGTTCTTTATTGCATATTTTTCATTACTTCCACCACAATTTCTCAAAGGCCAATTCAATTTCTCTATCGGCAATTTTAAGTTGATACTTCCAAGCTAACAATAACTAAATAAATAAAAGTATGTGATAATAATTATTTTTACAATTTACATGACAAAGTGTAAAAAAATTATACATTCTCTTTCCTATTTGAGGTTTTTTTTTCAAAAGTAAATTTATTAATTTATTCAATGAATGAAATTATATAATTCAGGAAAAAAATAACAAACACTCATCGTAAATGGTGAAAGATAAGCTCCATCAACACAACAAAGGTTTTAGCCTTAGTATCAATAGAACATCATAACACGTTGGCAATTGACTTTGTCACAAGTCAAGCGCAACATATCTGAAGTGATTGCAAGCACTTAATATAATAAAAAAATCAACTCCGGGTGGCAAACAAAACTAGAGAGATGACAACAAAATCATCTCTAAGATCACTTGTAAAACTAAAGTTACATGCATAAGCAAATACTAAAAAAAGTGCTATAAGAGCAGACAAAAACTTCTAAAATTAAAAATTTATTAAGGAAAAACAAACATATAAAACATATAAAACTTAAGACAACACGAATCCAAATCGATTCGCGAAATCATTTATTGTTCTAAAATACTCTCAAAATATAAACATATTAAGAAGTTGACGAAGAGCTACCCACTTTTAAAGAAAAAATATTGGTGGCCGATGGAGTTTTAGTAAACGACAGGCACTGTTATCTGTCCATCACAACTTGTGAAGACAACAAAATACTCACAAAATAGATCAACAAAGTGAAAAGAGAGAAGACATGTGAATTCATAGTTCACTTAAAATTTCAATATGTGGGAGATAAAACAATTTTCTCTAAAATATCAAATTATAATAGATTTATAAAATTATAGTATTTTGGGTTTAAATGTAAAATATTCTAAAATAATGAAACTCTCTCTCCTCTGACTACTCTTAAATCTTAATGCCCTCTCTGTCTCCATCTCTTCACTTCATTTCTATATTTGATGTCTAAAAAGATGTGAATAAATTATTAGTAATAAAACAGAGTGTCATGAATGTGAAGACGAAGGAAAACCTCTCCCTTCTCTTCGCTCTTAAACCCATACCTTCCTTCTTTCTTCTTCACTGAAGATCAATGGCCAAGTATCACCGCAACGACGTCGGATCCGTCGTCCTCGGTCGCCCTTCCCCCACCACCTCCGGCAACCACTTCGGACTATGTACAGCCTTCTCCGCCGCCTCATTCCGAAGAAAAATCTTCGACGCCATGAGCTGCGGCTCCAGTTCTCGCCACCGTCAACAGCTCATGCAGGAAATGATCTACGACGCCGTCCGCCCTCCTCCTCCCCCTCCCACCAGCACCACCACAATACGTTCTGTATTAAAACAGTCCAACGAACCCATAAAAACAAAAAGGCCTGTGAAAAACTCCATCAACAATGGCAAACCAGACAAGCTAGCCGATCTCTTGAACTTAGAGGAAGCGGAAAGTGATGCTGAGACTACGAAAAAAGTGCAAGCTTTGGAGGGGTTGAAGCGCTTGGTTAAGGAATTGCAAATGGAAAAAGAAGAAAACAAGAGAGCAGCTGCCAGTAGAGTGAGATTGCTCACTAAAGATGACCCAGAAAGCAGAGTAACTTTAGCCATGCTAGGAACTATCCCCCCATTGGTTGCAATGCTTGATTTTGAGGATTCTAATTCACAGATCGCTGCTCTCTATGCCTTGCTTAATCTAGGAATCGGAAATGACCAGTGAGTTCCCCAAAATTTCCCATTTTTTAAAAACAAATCCATCTCTCTTTTTTGTATGTGTGTCAAAAACTGGGTTTATGTTTGTTTATATTAATGTATAGCTATTGTTTGAAAACCCCTTTTTCAGGAACAAAGCAGCCATTGTTAAAGCAGGGGCAGTGCATAAGATGCTAAAGCTTATAGAATCCCCTAATGAGCCAAGCCAAGCTGTTTCAGACGCCATAGTAGCAAATTTCCTTGGCTTGAGTGCCTTGGATTCAAATAAGCCTATCATTGGATCTTCAGGGGCTATCCCTTTCTTGGTGAAAACCCTAAAGATATTGGATAAGCAAAGTGGGTGTCAAGCAAGGCATGATGCTCTTAGAGCGCTTTACAATCTATCCATCTCCCCATCAAACATTCCCTTCATTATGGAGTCTGATTTGATACCCTTTTTAGTGAATGCCTTGGGGGACATGGATGTTAGTGAAAGGATTCTTTCGATATTGAGCAATGTAGTGTCCACTCCAGAAGGTAGAAAAGGGATTAGCATTGCCCCAGAAGCATTCCCAATTTTGGTTGATGTGTTGAATTGGACTGATTCCCCAGGGTGTCAAGAGAAAGCATCATACATTCTCATGGTGATGGCACATAAGGCATATAGAGACAGGCAAGCCATGATTGAAGCAGGCATCGTTTCATCACTGCTTGAATTGACACTTTTAGGTAGCATGTTAGCACAAAAGAGAGCTTCTAGGATTTTGGAGGTATTGAGAGTGGATAAAGGGAAGCAAGTTTCGGGTAACTTAGGCGGGAATACAAGTGCAGCAGTGTCTGCTCCAATTTACGGGTCATCGGCAAATCAATACGGAAAAGATTGCTTGGTGGAAGAAGGGATGATGAGTGAGGAGAAGAAAGCTGTTAAACTATTGGTCCAACAAAGTTTGCAGCACAATATGAAGAGAATTGTGAATAGAGCCAATTTGCCTCAAGATTTTGTTCCATCAGAACATCTCAAGTCCCTCACGGCTAGCTCAACTTCAAAGAGCTTACCCTTTTGAACCAAAAATGGAGTTACCCATGCCGATTTCCATCCAATGTAGGAGGAGATAGCTGTTAGTTACTTTTGTAGCTGTTGTCAGTGTATGATATATAGCCGTTGTCAATATTCCATCATTGTACTTTCATAATTAACCTTTTGTAGAAAATTGCTGCTTCATTTGATATTTTGGTGTGTGGTTGATTACCCCATTTTGCCTTTTTTTCATTTTGGCTCAGTGCAATGCTTCAAATTCATCCATGTCTCATCTGCTGCATTTCTAACCATACTAAAAGAGTAGTGACCAACAATGTATTCATGAATGGTTTTTATTTTACGGTTCAGGAATGTCTCTCTTAATAATGTTGCCAATAATGTCGCCCCTTAAAGCCTATTAGCTAGATTTAATGTTATCTCCATCTCGGTCCCTATCTGCCTACAATCAAGGGGTCACTTGCATTCAAACCCCAACGGTACACTTTTGTCCAATGCCTTATTGCCTACTACTACCATTCCATTTATTTATTTATTTTCCATCACTAGCAGCTGTCAAGAAAACAAGTGTGGGTCATTTTCATCTTCATACAGAAATTCACAGTAATTCCCCATCTGAGAATCTCTTTCCCCCACTTACTAAACATTTCTTATTTTGAAATTTTTAATCCAACTTCTGATCATTTCATTGACAATCTCTGGATTTACAGAGTGGAATTTGCTTTTGTAGTGGAAACGTGTGGACTTGTTAAAACCCCTTCTCTTTATTTCTTTAAACTATTGAATTATTTAATCTTTTTTCTTCATTGAGCTTGTTTACTGAGCTATACATGCATATTATATTACATTACATTATTTAACTACAAATATATAATTCAAATTACAGATTAAGAGGAGGGTTTAAGAAGCAAATTGCCAAATGGTGACAAAAGGAAGAAGAATCTGAATCTGAATAACGGGTTACAATAGTCAGCTCACTGTTGACTCTTGCTTTGGTGTATTTAAGCCTTTTCTAAATGATGATGTGATTTTCACGTGGTCACAAAGTTGAAATATTCCAATATTAATGATATATATACGTATAAGGGTTGAGTATTCATATAGGGTTTGCAATTATCTCTTTTAATAATATTACTTTCAAAATTTGAAATAGTACTTCTGTTCAAAAGTCTAAGGTAAGTCGACACCCTATATTATAGCCAGAAAAAAAAGCAATAGGTTGGTCATTAATGTGAAGAATGGGTAATGATTGATGACACTACAAGCTATTCTTCTAGGTAGATTTCATCAGAGATTGGGAATTTTTTTTATTTTATGATTAGGGATTATGGATTTTAGCCTGTTAGGTGGGAGATTCATTAGTACATCAACAGCAAATTAAAAACTATATAGATGAGTTATTCTTTTGCACTGCAACCATGCCAGCTTTTTCTCTAAAACATAACGGTAAGAAACAATGATAGATGGTCAGAGAGTACGCGAGCCCTGGGGCTGTTTTTTTTTTCCCAAACTCTCCCAATTCGGATCCAACTTTTTTCGTTACAAAATTTGAACAAAAACTTCTATTTACTAAGATTTAATATATATATATACATATATAGGTTGTGGGGAGGTTGTTGGGTAGAAATGCCATAAAAAAATTGGTTTTATTTTATCTATGGATTTGCTTGATAGCCATAAAAGCACCCAAGAATGCAAAATGAATGAAATAAAATAGTTGATTATCCACTGATGAACCCCACCACCTACAAGCCCTCCACCATTGCAGTTCCTTCTCACTTTATTAGTTATACTATAATCCCACTTACTGCCCCTTTTGCTTACTCAACTCTCGAGCAATGCTTGCTAGTTGCAAGTTATAGTATAATCACACTTATAGTATGAAATTAGGTGTGGAAATTGCCATTATTTGTCACCTTAATTTTTTTTCCCTTTTGCCTTAGTGTAATTTTTTTTAAGTCTCACAAATTAGATTGATTTTAATATTTATTTTTTTTTCTATTTTAACATCTAAATTTGACAATTAAATTTATTTTGATTCTTAAACTTGATAAATATAATAGTTGGATGATGTGACATTTTAATATTATACTACGTCAATACTTGAAAATAAAAAATTTAGGTGATGATACAATACAATCTTAATGTACCATGTCATTAAATATGGATGGAATCCAAATTTAAAGACCAAAATAGAAAAAAAAATACAAATATCAAAGAAAACTTAAGTTGGGGCATCCACTATTTCTATGAACAATACATATGTTGAAATATATTGATAAGCAGGAAGAGAGTGATTTTCCAATTATATCCCCCAATTATTAATGGAAATATGCCCTAATGAGGAAGAGAGGTGCACATGTTGTTCAACCTCCAACATGGGCTGTTTTGTTTTGAGTCCAAAATATATATTAATTAAGTTTTTTAGTTGGAGCACATGCTTTCCTCTTTCACATTATCAAATGCCCAATGCAACTTTTCCTATAGGAATGGACCACACGCATCTTACAAACCTATTTTTTATTGATAGTACCATTTTCCACAAAACACATATGTTACATTTCTCCAAATACTTAGGATAACACTAATTTCATTATAAATTTTCTCATTCATTCTATTTGTTATACGAGGGTTGCAACTTGCAAGTAACTAAACAAATTTAATACCATACTTTTTTACTTGTTTATATGCTTTTTTTTAATTACCTTTTAGAAATTTTAACACACCCATGTGTAAACCGTAGATTTAAAATTTACATATATGTTTAAAAATAATTATAATTAATAATGAAATTTATGATTTGAAATTATTTAATTATAATAACACATGAAATATGTATGATATTAAAATAAAAAAAATAGATTAATTGTGAGTAAAATGAAATTTAAACACATAAATAAATAAGATAGCAATACTAATGTACTACAATTGTTTATCATGGCGTTGTCATCAATTGTGAGTTAGGGTGGATTTGGATGGGCGGTGAGGTGCGGTGCGATGCGTTTAGCTTACTTTTTGTCTCATGGTACAGTATATTATCTCACTGCTACCACTGCTTTTACACTAACTGCAGGTAGATGCACCACCCATCCAAACTCACCCTTAGTGTCAAGTGACTTGTGACACCAACTCAATTAACAACATTATTAATATATATACAATTCATAGGGGTAATAAAGTGCGCATAATAAACTTAAAATGTTTAAGTAAATCAAAATAAAACTTTGGTTGAATAATAAATTTAAAGCTTTTTCAATGTAATAATTGACATGGGTTCAAATCTCACTATATATATATTTATTGTTTTTTAATTAAAAAGATTAAAGTACTCTCGAATGATATAACTTATTTTAAATATGAAAAGTCATTTTTATAATTTTTCTAATTGAATTTATCCCCGATTGATTTGTGACATCAACTTAGCCAGAAATTTTATTAACATTATAGATACTTGCTCGAAAAGGATGTTACGCCCCCTAAGTTTAGTCATACTTGCCACAACATGAGTTTTCAACAAGAACGGTGCTAGTTAACTTATGATCTAGTCAAGAGCTATAGGTATTTTTTAAAAATTGGTTTTTAAACTTTAAAACGTTTGGATTGAATCATCAAGTTTAAAATAAAATTATTATATGGTATACAATTAATGGAGCTATGCTTCCCAGTTATTTGTTTATTTTATTTATTTTAATATTAGATAAAAAAACAAATTACATTTTCTTAACTGTTTTTGGAATTAAAAATTTTAGTACTAATGTATCAAATAACTATAGTTTAAAACATTATATTAATAAGGTTTTTCTTTATTACATGACAACTTGAATGCTTTTTTAATGATGTATGGATTAATAAATATTTTTAAATATATCAAATCCAAATGGTTTAATTTATGAAACCTCTTAATTAAAATTCAATTCAAACATTTTTTTTTCATTTTAGAGATAAATTTAGCATTTAGCCCACATTTTGAACTCAAAAAAAGAGAGTTATAATCAGGACTAGTGGGTTAGTCTTGCTTAAATTCCTTCTTTAGGGGATAAATTTTATTATGTTTTATACATTATATTTTATTTATGTTAATTCTAATTCTAGTTCATCGTATTATTTGTATTTTGTATTGTATTTATACTTGTATGTGTACTTGAAAAGGTTAAAATTTTCTAGTAGTCCCTCTACCAAGCGTAAGGTATGTATTTAGTCCTTGTAACTTAATTTGATCAATTTCAATCTGGACTTTTTAAATTTTAAAATTTTAATCTTTACCAAATGGTACCTATTAAATTCATTAAGTTCTTCTAATTACAAAATTTGGTGCGACAAACATATTATCCCATGTCTAATATCATATCAACTTATTATTTCCATGTATTACTAAAAAAAATCAATTAATGGATTTACTTATTGTTGTTTCTATCAGACAAAAATTTTAAAATTCGAAAAATATAACAGCTAAAAATGATCCAATTGAAGAACATGAACTAAATCTACAACTTTACGCATAGTACATAATTAATAGTAAAATTTAATCAAATAGATTTAACTGCTATCGTTTGGTTGAGACTAAAATTTTAAAATTTGAAAAATACAAGGATTAAAATTGACCAAGTTTAAAAAAAGAATATAAAAACTAAAATTAATAAAATAAAATTACTACTAATAGAATTTGCTATACTTATAACTTACTTGAAAAAAAGGGGTGATACGTTTTTTATTATTATCAATATTATAAAAATCAAAATAAGGTTGGATACATGATGAATCCGTAGGCATCCCAATACAAGCTGAAGGTTCCGTACAAAAACACAAAAGATCTCTATTTCAAAAAAGTGTCATGATCATCCTGTTGAAAGCAGCTAAGCGGTCCGCACACTCGTTCCCCTCCCCAGTCAGATGTTAATGTTAAGTTTTAGCCACCAGCCTCGTCGGCATAAAGCCCAGCTTGGAATCACCTTACCAATCCATCCACAAAGCCCAAAAAGCTTAAAAGTTACCAACTTATACACTAATTCTAATCGACGAACTAATTCCCATGTTTTAATTTGATTTTTCAATTTTAAAATACATACACGAGTGTATTTTATACTTTATGGCTCTTGCTATTATAGATGAAAAGCTGCAATGGAGGGTAAAAATAAAACACAAATAATTAGTCCTACAATAAACTTGACTATTATAATGAAACGTTGTTATAGATAATTATTGTTATGAAGAGTGTTGATTGTATCAATTATGTCATTTTGCCAACTTATTAGTTTGAACTTTAAATATTAGGCTTTAATTCGTCCCTATACTGAAATTTTAAATTTTAAAAAGTATAATGAATAAAAATGACCAAAGTAAAGTACAAAGATTAAATCAATAACTTTCATAAAGTACAAAGACTAACATCATAATTTAACCTTAAATATTAAGGTCTGTTTGTTTACATGTAAAAAGTTTTACGAAAAATGTTTTCTACATTTTCCTGTGTTTGTTTCACAGAAAATGACTTACAGGTCAACGTAAAATAAGTCATTTTTCCTGTAAAATGACTTATCCTTTTAAAAAGCATAAGTCATTTTTCGGAAAAGAGCTCCTCTATAAATAATTTTATTTTTATATAAAATTAACTTAAGTCAAGCTTAATATTATTATATTGATAATAAATTTTATTTTTATATTTAAAATTATTAAAATATTATATTTTTCAATATTATTAAACTACATATTTTATTATTCATATTTATTAATATAATAAATATAATTTATTATTTTAATAAATTATTTAATATTTCAATCTTATTTTAATAATAAATTTTAAAAATAATAATTTTAAATAATATTATTCACATATTATTAAAAATATTCAACATTAATATTTTAATAATAAATATTTATTACAATTATAAATATTTTGTAGTATAAAAGTTAAAATATGTCATAAGTCTTTGTAATTTAGTCTTTGTACTTTTATTTTCAAGAATTTAGTCCATTTACTTTTTAAATTTGAAAATCAAGTCCAATTGTTAACATCGTTAAATTTTTTTGTCAATTTTGTTGATGTCACATTTTTAAATAAAAAATACTCACTCAGTAGTCATGTAATTAAAAAATAACATTGTAATGAACATGAATTTAACATAATATTTTTAATATATGCAAAAACAATGTAAAATATAAAATTATAGATAAAAATAAATTTAATTAAACAATGAAAAAGAAAGAAAATCTCAAATGTATGTTTGTTTCGTTGAAAACAACTTTTATGAAATATTTTTGAGAAATCTACCAAACAATGGAAAATATTTTACATAGATTAATCCAAACACCAGAAAATATTAGCTTTTCCAGAAAAGTAAATCATTTTTTAGAAATCATTTTCCAGAAATCATTTTTAATGAAATAAACGGAGCCTTAACTTAAATCTAACATACAACATTTAAAAAAATGCATCAATTTTTAATTCGATGTGTATCATTTCATGTGCAACATAAATATTAGATGTTAAAGATTATGGCATACACCATGATATGGATGAAAATTTTATATAATAAATTTATAAAAAATTGATATAAAAATCAAATATGATTTTAGTTGAAATGGTGAAGTTGAAATTTGTAATGTTTTGGTTTCAAATCTTATTATGTATTTTTCTAAATATTTTATAAAAATATAAAAGAAACACAAAAGTATTCTTAAAATATATTTTGATAATTTCAATTTTGAATTATAAAATTATTGATAAGTTACACCAATCTTGCCAAACCCTTACATCATATTTGGTTGAATGTAATAGGTATTCCATTTCGGCATTATGTAATACAATAATTTGATTCACCAAATTAGGGATTTTATAGATTAGTAACTCCAAGTCTCCAAGTCCCATAATAGAGATTAAAAGGGTGAGAGTCTGAATATCTATTCAAATCATCACCAGATAGAAAGAAAAAAAATTAATCCAAAATATCCTTTAAAAATTTTCAACTATTCTTTTCATATATGAGAATTGAAGTTAAAATTTTAGATTATTTTTTTCTAAAAGAGATAGAAGAGAGATAAACTTTCTCTCTGAGTTTTGCATTAGAAAAAGAATTTAGGGTGTTGGGGCTAGAAATTTAAAAATGTAATATAAAAATTATAGCTTTTAAGTTAAAGTAGATGAGAGAGAAACGAAAGTTATAGCTTTTAAATTTTATTACTAACTAATAAATAATTATATGAAATTTTATTTATAATGTAATATAAATTTTATTTTATAATTTAATAAATAAATTTATAATTTAATGTATTCAATATAATTAAAAGTTTGTCGTATGGCACGTTTCTTTGTTTCTATGATTGTCCATAAGTGATACGTTTCTTTGCTCATTAGTTTTTTAGGGTTTTCATTATCTTTTTTACGATTTTGCGTGGTTTGTGATCGATTATAGCCAGATATGGAAGATGATCTAGCAAGATTGAGGATTAATGATAAGGAAGAGGAGGCTTGGGAATTAAATGGGTAAGAGGGTTCAAAGAAATCTTTGTATGAATATTGTCTAGTGGGTTATTTTCTCACAGCAAGTGTGGTTCATATTCATAACCCAGTTGAACTTACAATGACAGATCCTTATATCTCACATAGGTACACACACACACATATATATAAATCCAACATTTTCAGATTATCATGGTGAATACCTTTATCATCATACAGATACATAGTTCTTTTCAATAACTTATTCAATTATTTCACAGATATTATTCAACCTTTAACCCTGAGTATAACAACACATTATCTTAGCTATACTTATTACAAAACCGATAGACTTATTCATATATTACCATAAATACAAACATTCAAATATTATCAAACATTCTTGACAGATCACGCCATACAGGCCAAACAGAACACACTATACATGCATCATACAGAATCTCGTGTTTATTATCCTGGCAGACTTCATAGATACTGTCCTGGGTTTCTTTCTCATAGACTTATTAGGAGTGTCATGTATCGTGATCTGCCAATTTGATTTTCTCATTATCAAAGGCTACACCATGAACATTTATATAGTCATATGATACCATGCCATGGGTCTTAACCATATGGTCTTACACACATTCTTGTATAGTGTTCTACCATTCCAGTTTCATCTTACTGAAGGCTATACCATGAATAGTTCCAATTAATACCAAGCCACCATGGGCCTATACCTCATGGTCTTACACTCGTTTCTAGTCTGTAATAAGTCAGTTTGGTTAGCAATATAATTGCCCTACCAGAGGCTTCACCATGGAACATTTCTCATTTCTTACTTACCTAGATGTGATCGTATTCTGGACTGACATTCTTTTTATATCATAACTGTATCTGCATTCTTACCAATTAGTATTTTTCTCAGCACAGAACCTTACACATATCACTTTAGCACTACATCACCTTTACTATAATCATACATCTATTGATTAATATAGATATCATCATGCTTTATATATAAATATTTCTACTTGAAAAGTTTACACAAAAGAGTCAGGGTAGAGACTTACCTGATTCTCATCTACAGCAGTTTTAAGCTCCAAACTTAGTCATCCCTCTCGAACTAGCAACAACCACTGTTTAAAAACAAAATTCCACTATTACAACTCTCATACATACAATTTACTCATCATTTTAATTGCCGACAACCTTATGCAAAACCTTGCACTTACAATTTACTGTTCAAATACCATATACAAACCTACTTATTCAAAACTTAGCATGCAGAGCCGTATTACTTACCTTGAGATGGAATAACTACTCGTCATTAAAGAACCATAGCTTCTAGATTATCGAGGAAGAGATACATTCAAACTTAAGGAAAGAATCAAATAGCACCACTTAAGGAGAAAGAAGAGGAAGAAGAAAAATAATAATAATCTCTTTCAGAACCCATCACACCTATATATATATATGATTGCACCTACTTGGTGGATCTTAACAAGTGTCACATGTTTCAAAAATTGCCTTTTTAATGGCATGTAGTTTTTGAGAGAAATATAAATAAGTACCTTACATTCACAATTATCAAGCTAGGCTATCTAGTTGGTTTCTAACCATGTTACTTAAAATCTAACTAGCACAATATTTCATACAAACCAGACATATTAGATCTTTGGCGGTAACTCAATCCATTCTTAATCTTTATTATATATCACAAACATTTCCTTAACATAACAAAATATCTTGGTATAAATCTTTACTCATTGTTGTAGCGGTTACAATACACCCACAAGTATATGCCATAATAAGTCATTAGGCGGATTACACTTTGCCAGACAGACTATTCTACTATTATATGCCAAAACCTTAGACCCACTAGACCTAGGGTGTTACATCATGAGCGAGGTGGGATGAGGGTGTTAGTTAGAGCAAATGAGTTGGTCAAGTTAGTTGGGCTGATTAGGTCGATGGGGGCATTGCTCTGGGATTGTGAAGTCATGTTGTCCATGTTCACCACATTAACTGTTGATACAATAGTACAAGGAAGAGGACTGGAATATGATATGATGGTTGTCACGATAGTCGATTTACCTACTATGGGCGAAGAGTTAGAGGTTACAAGGAGTAGAGAAAAGAAGAGTGTGGAGGCTAAGTGCTGAAGATAGCTTGGTATAGTATAGGCTTGATATCTTTGGAGAGTCGATCCTTTCTTCATCGTTCCTAAAGGTATTTATATGCAGAGGTCCCTTGTAAGGTGATGTTAACATGTTGAACTTGCTATCTACCAATCATTACAGAATGTGTGAGGTGGATGTATTCGGTGGGATGAGGATATCTGTGATGGACAAGTCCTGTCATTCATTCTGACTTAACGGTATAAAGCAATTGAACCCACGTGGTATTTGGTGACCAACGACATCACATTCCTAATGAAAGCTTGATGGCCTGAACATCGGATGATTCATACTTGTCCAAATGATTGCAATAGGTGAAACATATGAATGTCCTTCCGATTGGTTGTTAATGGGTTTACTGCTCAAGCAGCCTTCTAACTTACCATACGTCCTTATTCGGATGGGCTATAACACACAATAACAAAACAATAATATTGCAATAAATGGTATGACCCCTATATATATATATATGACCAAGACTTTTATGTAAAATACAAGACAACCTTAGATGAAAGAAATAATACGACAAAAGGTGGTTTTATTGATAGATACATCATCATTTTTATAATATTAAAATTAGATTAAGACCCGTTATTAATTACAATAAATAATATTTTTTATATATATTCAATTTAGTTTAAATTTGGAATGAATTTTATTTAAAATTGAAATTAATTCTGTAAGGTATATATATTTTTACATGAATGTTTATTTTATTTTTTATCTGCTATCTAATATTTTGAAGTTTAATAATGAGTTTTATTGTAAAAACTATTATCTTTATCTTTCGAAAATTACAATTTTTGTTTACAAAAACGTAATTTCAAATTCAGTATAATAAAATGGAAAGCTAATAAGGTAACTACAAAATCGAGCCGTCAAATAAACACAAATAGGTCCACATCCTAAGAATCCAACGGTGGACGTAAAGCCCGTAATTTAACTCCATTTCATAACCACGGCGTAATCCGAGCAAAGCTTTGCTGTATTTTCCTTTTAAAGCCCACACACACCAAAAAAAAAGTAAAACATATTTTTATTATAATTTTTTAAACAGTATTTCAAAAAAAAAATTGAAAAAAAGGGAAAAAAAAAGAAACTCACTCATCACTTTCTCTCTTTTTCGCTCCCAAACAAACGAAAAAACCCTAACTTTCGCTCGAGTGTATGCACTTTTTCTCTCTTTAATCTTTATAGTTTGGTGTTATTTCGCGTGAGTTTCTTTTAGGTTTCCAGAATGGTGTGAAATCGAGGCCTTAGGTTTTAGATTTTTTTAAAGGATCTGTTTCTGTATATTTAGGTACATAATTCTTTTTGTTCTTAAAAAAAAAAAAGAGGCTATGGCGGCATCAGATAAAGAGCTGGAGTTACAATTAATGGAGGCTGGGAACATGCTCGTTGAACCACCTTCATCAGTTGATGAGCTCATTCCTCTCCTTGACGTATGCCCTAATTACTTTTTTTCTTCAGGCTTTAATTTTGTTTTATACTTCGCTCGTTTTTTTAATTATTAGACTTTTATTTATGTGATTTCATTATGCATGCGGTTTGAATTTTATCTTTGGTGTGATATCTTTTAAATTTCTGCTATTAAAGTTAGTTCTTTTTCTCCATTGTGATCTGCTTTTACCTCTTGTTCTAAAGTTTTCTTCTTTTGCATGTTATCACGTATTTAATTTTGCTTCTGGCATTACTGTTTTAAACTTGGGAAACTGTTTTTGATTTCTCTGTTCTTTTTTTTTTTGGTGTAGATATATTGATGTGTATGTTTGCGAATTTGCTAAATGACTGATATCATTGACGGGTTTGCTGTGCTAGATTTTGAATACTAGCACGTTAAATTTATTTGAATGCAAATTCTATACAGTAGTAAATGATGAAAATCCTTTGAACTTTTGTGTTTCTTTTAAATTCAAAAATGCGCGCGAGCAATGCTCGCGCACGCCCGCTTTTCTTGTCTATATGTGGCATAAAGGGATCCCATACCTGCCTTAAATTTTGTGAAATCCGAGAAACCGTTACAATAAAATTTATCCTTGATTTCTTAGTTAATTAAGCACTAGCCATGTTTGGTTACTATAATTTTACAACCAAGGTTAAATTTTTTTTACCCTCTTGAGATGGCATTGAAAGCGATGAAAGCTAATATGGAAAGCACGTGTAGATATTGTGCGAAAACCTTCCTATTAAGGAAAGAGTTTGCTGGGCTTGCTAGATTATGTTTTCATTGTATAAAACATAGATATTAATCAGAACATTCTTTGTTGCAAATATATTGTCTGTCCCCCCTCCCCTCCCCATCACACATGCAGCCCCTTAAAAGAATTGCAAATGGTAACATCATTAAAGCAGACTTTGGGATTCTGATAATCAGAAAAAACTTTGGTGCCATACACTGTTTAGACTAGGTCTTATGCATTCATGATTCCAAGGAAGAAAAACTTTGAAGAGGACCTGCAAAAAAAGTATTGCTGAGGCAAACTATCCTTAGGTAGATTGTTTGTTTAGGATCTATGCCTCTTTTGATCTATCTCATTAGGTATAGTGTTTGTTATGGTTTTACAATTGTTCTTGAGTAAGTTTCTGCAAGACTATGTATCAATTCCTGTATATGATGATTCTTTAGGGATATGAGGTGTTTGCTGATGTCTTAGCAGAACTGCAAACTAGTTATGGAGGTGCAGACATGTAAATATGTCTTTGGTTTATATTCAACTCTTCTGTTTTTGTCTCCCTATTTGATTAGGTGATACTTCTTTAGTGTTGTTATATTCATCACGAAGTGTAATATTGCAGCTATATTTTTTTAAAGTCTGTTTCTTTTCATTGAGCCTTATTGATGTATGGATGTTTCGTGACTAGTGAATCATGCTACCACTGACTGATTGTCTTAATATTTTAGGTGCTCTAATAGTTTAATATCCTTTGTGTTCTACCTTACGCTAGTGCACGTTAGTGAATCATGCTACAACTGACTGATTGTCTTAGTATTTTAGGTACTCTAATAGTTTAATATCCTTTGTGTTCTACCTTACGCTAGTGCATGTTAGTGGATGCTTTTTATGTCAATGATGAATGTTTACACTTCTCTGTCCTCTGCAATTCTAGCAAGTTGAAAGTTGTCTTTCAAGGGTGGAACAATCACCAAGCCAAGCAATGCAAAATGCGCTCTCTCCATCACTCAAAGCCTTGGTGGCGGAGCAACTTTTGAGACACCCTGACAATGATGTCAAAGTTGCAGTTGCGGCTTGTGTGAGCGAGATAACAAGGATAACTGCACCAGAGGCTCCTTATGATGATGACCAAATGGGGGTATTTGAAGTCATTGTTTCTGAATGCTTTTGCAAATGATCATTTTAAAATCTTTTTCTGCATTCAAAGTGTTGATTCCTATTAATATGTATGCAGGAGATCTTTCAACTAATTGTATCATCATTTGAACATTTGTCTGACAAGTCCAGCCGCTCATTCATTAAGAGGATCTCAATCCTTGAAACTGTTGCCAAAGTCAGGTCATGTGTGGTGATGTTGGATCTTGAATGCGATGCATTAATTATTGAGATGTTCCAGCATTTCCTCAAGGAAATAAGGTAAAAACTAACTGCTTGATTGGAGAGTTCATTCTCTTGTTGCCATTTGTTCATCAACGTAAATCTTCAGCTCTTGTTTACCATCTTCTGTCCAATTTGTAAGTTTTCAAATGTTTATGAGATTATTGCTGTTGAAATCTTCTTTTAGTTCTTTGCCTTGGGCTCCCATGGCTTGAATCTATGTTATTGCTGAAACTGGTTCTTATATTAAGTGATGAGCAATGGTGCACTTAATTATGGGTTTGATAGACTGCTATATTGGTGTTTGAAAATAGAGATTATGATCCTTGCGTTTCTGGGACTTGAAGGTTTTATGAAATAGGTGCTTATGCTAGATTTGGTAGAAAGTGGGAAGGCAGTAATTTACAGATTGATTCATTATTAACAAAGTCATAGTGCTATTTTGAGAATATCTGTCTCCCTTCCCTTATGGGAGCTTTTTGGATTATTTACTTTTTCATAAAAGGCTTTGTCTGGTTGCTTTTATGTTTAATGGAGGCTTGTTTCTCAATCCAAAAATTTGCCATCTTCCTGTAATATTCATCATGATGTTAGCTATTTTACTAGAGTGGATTATGATTACAAAAACATAGAAGTGGCATAGTCAGATACGTAGGGCCTGCATTCTATACCATTATTTTCTTTGTTCTTTTGTTTTTCAAGGGATCATCATTCAGAGATTGTCTTTACATCAATGGCGACTATTATGACCCTTGTATTGGAAGAAAGTGAGGACATCCCTGTGGAGTTGCTCTCTCCAATTTTAGTTAGTGTAAAGAGGGATAATGAGGTATGTTGTTACATGAGTTACTACTTTTTACTTTTCTTATGCCATCTTGTTTTACTCCTAGGTCTTCTATTTCCTCTCAGGAAGTTCTTCCTGTTGCTCGGAGATTGGCGGAGAGAGTGCTTGAGAACTGTGCATCAAAGCTGAAACCTTACCTAACGCAGGCTGTAGAGAACTTTGGCATTTCTTTTGATGATTATAGTAGTGTAGTTGCTTCTATATGTCAAGTGTCACCTAGTGCTGTGGATCAAAGTGATACTGTTGCTGAAAAACATGTGGTAAGCAACTTGTTTAATTCTTGATATAATTCCGTAAAGCCCTTTTAGTTTGAGGGCAATTATTGAGTTACTTTGTGCTGTGGTTCTGTACATATTTCTACTCTGCATCATTTGTAGATAGATTATGTGCTACATGATTACATAAGGTTTAAAGCTTTTTATTTAATTTGTTTTAAGCTTTGCTATTGCTCTTTGCTTGTGTGTTTTCAGTTCTTTTGATCAAAACATGCTTCAAACCAAGAAAAGTATTTGCCTTGTGTTGTTGGCTTATAAAATCTGTTATGCCTTCTTCATTGAAGTTACAACTGATTTATGCTTAATAAAATCTGTTATGTCTTCTTTGAAGTTATAACTGCTTTATTCTCCTTAATTTCTTGGGTGAATCTTCTGTAGGATGATGAGAGCAAACCAGCAGAGTCACCTTTGGACAAGGTAGCCCAGACACACTCTGTTTCCTATTTTTGTTGGTAATTGTCAATGTTTTATGCGTTTCTCTGTGTGTGTAGATTCTAGCACTTTTTTGTTAGAATTTAATGCTTCAAAGTAGTCATAAATCCTCAAATTCTCTTCCAGGAGGATAAAGAAATTCCTGAAGAAGCAGTTTCTACTGGACAAGGTCTTGCAAATGAAAAATCTCCCAAGTCAGTTGTTAGCAATGGCAGGGTGCAAACTGCTGAAGACAACTTATTGACTGATGCAAGCACCGTAAAGAAGCAAGAGGATGACCATCTTTGTGATAAGTCCAAGAATGATGATACATCAACTGTTGCTGAACCTGATAGATTGGAAGCTAAGAAAATAGTCAATTCAGATTCTAGGTCAGAGGAAAGTACCCTGGAAACGGGGAAGAAATCTGATTCAAAATCAACAAAACCTTCTGACAACTTTCATGTTGATGAGAAGGAAACTGAGACATCACTGGACCTTAAAAATGACAGCAAGGATGATGCTGGTTCATTGCGTGACAATATGTCTGTTGATGGGGCTGTATCCTCTGAAAATAAACGAGAGACAGATGCTCAATCTTCCGCACCAAAACCAACTGAGGATGAATCTGCTGTTGTTGCTTCCCCAACACCAAGTGGGTCTATACCTGATGAGAGTCATTCTGAAAAGGCTGCTCAGCCAAAGAGTATACCTGATGAGAGTCGATCTGAAAAGGCTGCACAGCCAAAAAGTATACCTGATGAGAGTCAATCCAAAAAGGCAGCACAGCCAAAGACTGTTCCTGATGAGAGTCATTCCAAAAAGGCTGCACAGCCAGAAAGGAAAGAGAGCTTGAGTGAGGAGACCACACCTTCCGTTGATGATGTCCCTAAGAAGGTATCTGAAGTGATGAGTGATTCAGAAGTAAAAGCAAGTAAACAATCAGGGAAAAAGGTTGCTACTGTGATTTCCAACAAGGTTAATACTGCTGTTGATGTAGATGAATCCAAGAAAGAAAGTGGCAGTGCAAGTGGTTCAGAGGCAAAATCAAGGACACAATCCTCAAAGAAGGTAAGTTCTAGCAGTAATAATTTAGATGAACCCTTGTCAAGGCAGCTGGAGGATAAGAAAAAGCGAGCTCGGGGGAAAGTTCCTGAGAAAGATGGAACAAAAACCTCAACCATGAATGACAATGAGGTGCTTAGTTTTTGGCTTTTAAGTTCTAGTTTAACTATTCTATCAAGATTGTTTATTTGAAGCTTCACTTTTTATATATTTAGATATTATAGTTCCTTCAATTTAGGGAATCGTTATTGTCTTGTTATTTGTTTAGGAAGTGGTTGCTTCTCCGAAGTTTGTGAAACCAAACAAACATTATTCTCACATGGAGGAGAATTCTAAGACAAGTACTAAGAGAAAGTATACCACAAACAAAGAAAAAGTAAGTGTTTCTAGGTGAAAGAGTGTTGAGGTTGCATTTAATTTTTACTTGTACTTGTCTTTGTGCATATTTCAAGATGAGATTTTGTGGTGGTATATCATAGTTTTGGTTGGTTGGATTTTAAATAAAGTTGGTATTATAGGCAGTCTTTGTGATGATCCTTATGGGTTTCAACTCTCAAAGAGATTCTCCAGTGTCCATTCTAAGCATTTATTTTTAGCTAACCTTTCTAGTGTTTTCTTTTTCCTTTTGATCTACTTTCTATCTTTTGTGTTACTAGCCTCCCTTACTTTTAAGGACCTCTTCCTTTATTTGTTTCTAAAGTGTTTCCCCCTTTCAAAATAATGCCTATGTAGCAACAATGCAGCTTATATATTTTCTTTGAGGTCATTTATCTTTTAAGAGGCTTTTGATATTTCCATTAGTTTCAAGTTTGTTGTGGGTTTCTTGGAGCAGTAATCCTGCGATGCTGTTTTTATTCCTCTCTAGTAGCATGCACCGAATCAATGCTTCTGGTGCACTAGTATTGCATATGTGTGGATGCTGACTTTTCTATTTGCTTTTTTTTTTTTGTTTGTTGCAACCATGGCTAATTGTCTTTTGTCTTGCTCTATGGAAAAGTTTTGGAGGATATAAGCTCAATTAACTTTGCATGAAATATTGTAAACCTTTTATTTGACTGTCCATACAAGCTACTATCTGAACAAAGTTGAAGCTGTGATATTTCGTATCTATCTTCTGGAGACACTTGATGTTTTTTTATTGATTCTTTGTCAGGCATCTGGTTCTACGGAATATGGTGAGAATTTGGTTGGTCTGAAGGTGAAAGTCTGGTGGCCCAAAGACCGTGCGTGAGTATAATATTTCTGTATATCCTTGTTTTATATTTTACAAGCTTTGTGGAAGTGATACTCTGAAATGGAAACCGTGTAATTTTAGTTGTTTTCTCTTCTCCGATATGTTATGCATGTGTGGGCATTTGTATCCATGCTCATTTCTAGTTTCTTGCTTATATATGTAGTTATCCCCTTATATATGCTATTCTTTTGCAGGTTCTATGAAGGTGTTATTCATTCGTATGATGCAGTTAAGAAGAAACACAAGGTGATGCATCAAATAGGATAGAAATGACCTCTTTTGAGAGGTTTCGTCTTGTGTAACTATTCATTGCTAAAATGTGTTTCAGACTATTCATTGCTAAAATGTGTTTCAGATTTGATCATTTTCATTTGTCTATAGGTGAATTATGATGACGGTGATCAAGAAATTTTAAATCTTAAGAGAGAAAAGTGGGAGGTGATTGAAGATGAGTCTGGACCAGATGAGGTGGGTAGTGCTCTAATTTATAGATAATTTAGCTTTTATTCTATTCATATTCTAGGTTGCTAATACTTACGGAACAGGAAGAAGCAGCTGACCATCCAAGCCCTGCTGGTCCATCTGAAATGTAAGTGATTCCTTTGGTGATTATTTATTTTGGCCTTGCATGATGAAACTTGGTTATTTTGTGCAATTTAAGTTGATGCATCCTCCATTCTTTAGCAATGCTATTTTTATGCTAGTTTTGGATTTTACTTTAGGTTTAGGGATTATTATATTTGGTATAGCTTTGCATTTGCTTGTTGGTTTGTTTTGGGTTCTCTGGTCTCCTTATGTCTTTGTATTATTGTCTAGGCTGACCTTTTTCTCCCTTGTTTTGATTTCCATTGACAGGCCTCAAAAAAAGAAAGCAAAAACAGCTGAACCGCCTAGCAAGAAAACTAAGATGGATGCTTCGCCAAAAAGGTTACTTAATTCTTTCAAATGGAATTTTTTATATGATTCTTTCTCTGATTTTTGAAAATCTCAATATTTGGATGGCCAGGGGTGGAGGAACTTCTAGTGGAAAATCCAAGGGTGTTGCAGCAAAGTCTTTTCGCAAGACAAAGGAAGATGGTAAAGTGGATAGCAAATCCAAAGATGCCCCCAAGAGTGTTAGTAAATCAGACAGTGACAGTGTTACCAAATCCAAAGACCATATTACCAAAAGTGGCAGTAAATCAGTTGACACTGCTTCGAAAGCAGGCAACAAATCCAAGAATGAGGATGGTGGTGACACGCCCAAGTCTACCAAATCCAAACATGATGGAAGTGTTACACCAAAAGTTTCCACAAAGTCAAAGCAAGACACTTCAAAGACGTCCAAGTCCAAGCAGGAAACCCCCAGGGTTTCCTCCAATTCTAAGGGTAAGCCTGTTAAAAGTGGTGCTAAATCTAATACTAATGGTACTGGTAAGTCAAAGTCGGGTTCATCCAAGGTTGAAGAAAGTGAGAGCATGAAAGAGACCTCCACTGATTCAGCAAAGCTTGTGGAAAGTACAAAGCGGAAATCACCAAGTTCGATCAAGGGACATGGAAGTGATTCGGTGTCTGGAAAAAAGCGGCGACGATGAGCTGAAAGTCACTTCAATTGCGTTGTAATTGCCAAGGTTTGGTTCTTTTCCAATGTGGAATATATGGTTGAATGCTAGTATTTTATCACAGCCTTGTTAGATGTCCTGGTGCTGCATTCACAGCTAGCTAGCTGCTAGCCATACATTTGATAATTGATCTAGTTCGTGGCTAGCAAATACTCACAGTTAATGTAGTTTGTAGGGTTGAAGGATTTTTTTTGGGTCTCTGTTTTATGGGTAGAAGGAATGAATTCCGGTTATTTAAGGTGCAGCATTAGGATAAAATTGGGTTAGTCTTTTTTTGCCAGAGTTGCTTCTATAGATAATGTAATAGTTTCAGAAACTTTGATAGAAGCTATCTTCTGTTTCAATAATGTGTCCTTTCTATTCTAATCATTGCATGCATGTTTAAAATGCAAACATTTTGATTTTGAGGCATTAGTATTCCTATGAAAATGTATAGTATTAAAAAGTCACTCCTAATAAATAGCATCAAAGTTAGGGTATGAATGCACGAAGGAAAAAAAATCTACATTTAGAGTGTTTGACTGAGTGGAAAAGTGGAAGTATAGGAAGGAGTGGGAAAGTGGAAAAAAGAAAATTGTGTTTGGTAGGGAAGAAAAATGAGATAAAATAACATAGCAGTGAATGTATAAAAACTCTACTTTTTATTCTTTTACCCTTTCCATTTTACGAAGCAAAGTATTTTGGTCTATGACTTGACTTTTTTCAACCTAGTTTTAGAGTTATTTTTTTCCTAATCCACGTTAGTTTTTGAACTTACAACTTTTTTTGTTTTGATCCATGATGTGATATTTTAATATTGTATCATGTCACTGGTATGATACAATCTAGTGTTATCACAAGGACCAAAAATTGGAAAAAAAATGTCATTGAAAGGAAGTTTGTCATTTTCCCATGTATGAATGTTATTACAACTAATTTCTAATCTTTATCGCTAATGGTATGGGGCAATTTGCTTCGTTTCTTTTAATCAATATGGGGCACATTGGCTTAGGCTTCGTTGTTTAAAGGTGAGACACAACCCTTCATAATTGCATCCAACTGCCACTTGTATTGTGAACATGGAAAAGTATAGCAAATATCCAAATGTTGCATATTGGGTGTCGTGTCTAAAACAAATACAACACTGCATATACTAAGATGAGTAAAATACTTGTATATCTATACTAGCTATAAAGATTAATTCTTCTAATTGAAGTATAAACAAATGTTGCATATATAAGGGTTCCTTCTTTTTCTTTCCTTTTATTGATTAAAATTAGAAAAAAAAACTTTATAAAACAAATTAATTTATATATAAATAAATTAATCCCTCCCCACCCATTAAAATCCAAAACCCCCTATTATTTTCTTTCAATATTTATTATTTCTCTCAAATTTCTCTATATTTCTCTCTTTCTGGAATTTTTACAAGATTAGTGATCAATCTTTCAATTCTTTCAAGTGGATCTCCTTAATTTGATAAATTTTTTTCTTTTTCTTTATTGATTAATCTCTAAAAAAAAAAAACAAGATTGTGACTTTTTCTTGTGAAAACTAGGATTATTATGCAATATTTAGTTTTTATTGATTGGATAATTTTTGGATATTGATTTTGTATGAGTTTATTAACATCTTGATTAAGTAATAATTTTTAGAGGTTAATTAATACAAATCCTTGAAAAATTAGGATTTTATTGTCTTTATAATCTTGAATTTCTTGAATATTGGTTAGAAATTTAGAATTTTGTTTAGAAATTGTTGTTGCTAGTGTGACTATCGTGAAACTTGTATTTGCATTCATCTTGTGTTTGATTGTAACACGTTACACTCATTCAGAAGATGATCAGGTATAGAACACCACATTCATTGTCGAAGCAATTCAAATGATTATTCATATAATCAAATTGTATGTAAAGTTAAGTTCTAAACATGATAAACAATAATTCAAATAATTACAAATAATCTCGAATAAAAACCAAGCCCAAATGGGTCTTAACACATCGAATTAGAGCCCAAAATACAAAATCTAGGAGCTAGGTCTCAATATAGGGCTGGATGTCTTAAGAAGCCAGATCCATCTATCTATCTATCTTTTTTATTCAAAGGCCTATTAGGGCGATATCCACTATCTATCTTCAACATTCAACCAAGCGTAATTCTTTTCCATCTTTTCTTTATTTTTACTTGTTTTGTTTTTTCGGAGAGAGCTGTAATGACCCAATTTTAAGTGGTGTCAAAAAAATGTGATTTTGAAACTCCATTTTAGTAAACCGAGTCTAAAGGATGAAATATTAAGATCAATGAAGTTAACATGAAATGTATTAAAGATGGTTAAGTAATTTAACCAATAAAATAGTTCATTATAGTTCAGGGACTAAATTGTAAAGTTTAATTTACTATTGATTAATTTAGAAAAAGCTTGAGGACCTAATTAACAATTATTCGAAGGATCAAAATGGTTATTTAACAATTGTTTAACATGAATTAGTGGATGATGATGGTTGTTTCCACTTATTTTAATTAATAATTAAATTGTACAATAATGCCTTAAAACTAATTAAACAAGATTAATTTAAGCCTAATCTAAGTATAAATACTAAAGTAAGTGGGATGACAACATATCATCATCTTCTTCAAGTCTTCAGCTTTCAAAATTGAGAAATAAAAGAAAAGAAAAACTTTGCTCAACCCTTTGCATTCAGGCATAAAATTAGACAAGGTAACCAAGCTATTTTCTTGAATTTTTTCTATAGATTTATGATAATGAGAGCTTGTAAACTCAAAATTATATAGAGTTTTTCTATATATTTTTACCATATTTTTACTTAATAAATATGTTTATCTTGAATAATTGTTATTAAAATAAATGAATTTTACTTAATTAGTAATATCAGACATGAATTTATAAAGTATGTGAAATTGTGTTTAATTACATGATTTTTGTACATATTTTATATTATTTCATGTTAATTTATTAATATGTGATTTTTCACTATGTAGGAGGACCATTGAAGATGTGATTAATGAGAATGAAACATGGACAAGCACAAATCAATTTGTGTGGACGGCAAGACCATGCAACTTGGGTCATCAAGTTGATAATTTGACCCAGTAAAAGATGTGCTAAAAGATGGACACGTTTGCTAAATTATTGGACTAAGAAACTGTCTAACAAGGGGAATTAAAATACTAGTTTAGACATAAGGAGATGGCTACCCAAAAGCAAGCATTGGGGTATTCAATTGAAGGTCCTTACATTGGGAAAATAATCAGAAATCAACCCAACAACTTTTCTATTGAAACCGTCCACCCTATTGCTATTAATAGCATTGGTTTGAATTCAAAATGAGGAGACTAAGTCATCCCCTTCTCCTTGAAATGTGGCCAACCATGTGTGATGGAAAAGGAAGGAATTTGAAATCTATTTTTAGCAAACTCTACCCCTTACCTTCACCTATAAATAACATGCATCAATCCCTTAATCCCTCATCCCTCACAACTCATTTCTCTTCTCTCATTAGCATTTTCTCTATGTTTCATTTCCCTTTTCCTTCCCCTTGCATAGTCGCCCATTTCCCTTCCATCCTTTAGCCACAAAAGCTTTGTCAACGTAATATCTTTAGTTAACTCTATTACCTTGCATAGTTTTTAGGTTTATGTAATTAAACTGTTGCAAACGTAAATGTCCCTGTGACCTTACATAAATGCTAAGAAACCCTTAGTTAATATGATCAGTAAAATGCATATTTAACTAAGTAAAAGACTCTGAAAGGACTTAATTTAGTTTCCAAACTCATGAAAGATCGAGTTACCGTGGAAGTATTTCCAACCATTGTTAAGCATGATAAAGTAAATTGAATTGATTAATATAATTATCCTAGCCCATTTATTGTTGATTGTTTTTGTTTCTAAAGCCATTAATTCATTTAGGTAAATTGCATCTAGATTAAAATTGCATTAGGGACCATTCTTTGCATCTAGTTAATTTTACTTAGTCCAAACATAACTATTCAAATTATTGTGTTTTTATACCAAATTGTGAATTTATAATGTTACAAATAATCGATTAACATACACAGTCTCTGTGGAGGCGAGAACTCAATTTACTTATTACTTGAATGACTATGTAAACTTGCACAGACCACGTTACAGTAGTGTATATGCCAAAAAGCTTAGTCTACCATGAATTTGTGCAAGTTTGGTTTTCGCCAATGGGTGAAATATGTTTACCATTGAGGAGGAAGGGTCTATTTATTTGGCTGACATATAGTTATCCTAGTGTCTGTTTTGGAATTCACTAAGCTCTATGAAGTTACTCCATTTATTTGTCATTCTCAGGACACCCAAGAAGTAGGGAGACTTTAAGGACTCCGCCAGAGAATTCATTTGCTATGAGAATTTTGATGTTTGGTATTATGCATGACAAATATGAAGGGGGATGAGTTCATCGATTTATTGTTTTCAAAGAACTATTTTTTCGTAACTAAACTCTTATATTCGCACAATCGTAGTGTTCTTTAGTTTTTGTTTTTGGAAAAACTTTTATGATCCAAAATGCTTAGGCCCACTAAATGTGCGCGTTTAATATTATTACCTTACGCATATCTAGTTGAATAAATGAAACTCGAGTCTCCGCCTAATGCATTTCCAAAAAGAAGAGATTTTCTTTTGGTTGTAACGCGCCAATCCTAGACCCTCCACAAGGGTCGGGTTTGGGGCGCTACACCCTCTTAGGAAATTTCATCCTTAAAATTCTTACATGAAAATAGATTAGGGTATTGTGATTTTCTTGATTCTTCCTTTTCCCACGTAGCTTCCTCAACTCTATGCCAATGCCACAATATTTTCACCAACGGTACACATTTATTTCACAATTCTTTCACTTCTCGAGCCATTGCTAAGGGTTGGAAGCTTTTAGCTTAAATTACAAGCAAGTCTATAGCCAATTTTCTTTGTTTTTTTTAATTATATATTTTTATCTTGGAAGCTTGATTAAGATAACCCAAGGATAAATTTGATCAATTATTAAAGTTTTGATGAGATGCCATTGTTGAGAATTGAATGTTTTAGGTGTTAAATTGATAGAAATTAAACTTAGTTTAAGAAAAAGACTAAATTGTAAAACTTAATTAATAGTTTTTATATTAGAGACCAAATTGAAAAAATGTAAAATTTGTAGTAGGAATAAGAAATAGGAAGTCCCTAATGAGTAATTGTGAAATCGAATTTCAATCTGAAGCTTTAAATTGAAAGTATGATTGTTTCGGGTTTAGGGACTATATTGAATAAATTTTAAAATATGTTCAATTTTGTGATTGGTTCTAATTTGAATGGAATTTTATAATATTATATGTTTTATGATTTTATTTAGCTAACGTTGACTCGAAACTATCGAGAGGGAAAATAAAATCGAAAGTCGAGGACGAATAGCTTAAAATTTTGGTTTGTATTTCTATGATTTCAGACCCGTTTAATTATTGCATATTTATGTTATATTACATTTTATATTATCGAGGTGAGTTGTTATTGGATCATTGAATCGAATTACTACAATTTAGATTTAATATATTTAGAAAGTTGTGTGATTTTATTGATATGTGATAATTGTAATGAAATTGAGTTGATATATGTTATATATATGATGAATTGCTAAATTGATGGATTATTTGGACATGATTAAATATGATTTGAACAATGTTTGTAATGAATCGGGAATTTGGTTACCTTATTAGTTATTCGTATCGTGTCAGATATAGTTGGTATGCCATAGGGTTAAATTATTGATTGATAACCATCGTTGCTAGGCAACCCAGGATGGTAGATTGTAATTAGTGAGTCATCTTGGTCGGGTAGCCCAGGGTGACAAATTAATCAGATTGAGAAAGCCATCGTTGTCGGGCAACCTGAGGTGGTATTATGTACATGTATAGCGTCATCGTTGCCAGGCACCCAAAATGGTAGATTGTACTCGGTGTGTCATCTTTGTCGGGAAACCAAGGTGACAGATTAATCAGATTGAGAATGCCATCGTTGTTGGGCAATCTGAGATGGTATTATGTAAATGTATATCGTCATTGTTGCCGGGCAACCCAAGGTGACGGATCTGAGTATCTGTTACAAGTCCATATTTGGTTAATAAGTTATAAACATAAGAATCGATAAATGATATGCAATTGAGTAAATGATATTGTAATGAATATGTGACAATTTACGAAATGAACTAAAATGAACCTTAAGGGCTGATCTAGTAATAATGAGCCAAAAGGCTCGAAAACGATTGAAATGTAGTATTCATTGTGATATATTGTATATATATATGCTAAGAATGATATAATGAATAAACATGAATTGAAATTGAGATGGTAAGTGGAAAGGAACCCTATGGTATTTGAAAATGGTAGGGAATTGGTAAGTTTATGTATATATGCTTAAATGAATTGGTTATAAGTTTGGTTATATGTAAATATATGGTGATTTGGAAATGGAAGTGTTATGGCATGAGATGTCGTTTTAGATTGAATTTGATATGAATGTATGCATATGTTTAAATTGTTTATATTGTCTTGAATCATGGAAATATCACTAAGCATATTTGCTCGGCGTATGGTTTGTTTTCTTTGTGCGTAGGTATAGTAGATTCATGGTAGTATGAACAGTTGATCCAACATCCACAAATCGATCCCTGACTCAACACAGTTTGTAAAATTTCTATTTTGATCTAGGTTTGGCATGTACCAAGGTTGAGTCAAAATTTGGTACATAACTATGTATGTATGCATTTTTAGTTTAAAGGGTTACTGTAGGAACTTGATTAATTTAATATGGATTGTAAAAAGATTTAAATTCTGCTTGAAATGGTGTGATTTTCTCTAATGTTAATGACCTTCTTATATTTGATTTTTGAGACATCCACATCATTAGCCACTTCTTTCCAAAGCCTAGCCGACTCCATAACTCATTCTAAGGTACTATAGCTTCGAGCAATATAAACTTAATATCATAAAAATTAGTATCACCTTGGGTTGAACTTCCCGCATTAGAATAAAAAAGATTGTGAAGTCCTTTGGTTGTTTTCTCCACCACAATCGTCAGAAAGTGTGTCGGCTCCTCTACACTCTCACTTAGCACCAGGTTTAACTCATCAACAATGTCTACCTCTACACCGACTCCTATGTCAATTGGAGTGGGGATACTTTCTTTAACACTCGTAAAATCAAGTTGGTTTCTCACTCCAAACTCTTTTTGAATATCTATGCTCAACCCCCATTTTCAACAATGGTAGAATGGATCTCCTCCTCGAGTTTATGAACATCATGCTTGACCTCTTTCATTGGAGTGTTTATTGTGACTCAACATCAAACAACATCTAATAACCTCTCCATTGTATTAGACATGGATGACATGGTAGCTTGGAACGAAAACTTGTTGTCCTCTGATACACCAACTCATGTAGCTAGGGTTGAGTCTTGGTGTAATAACCTATTTTTCAGTGGTGTCAGAAATAATGGTTTCGGGGCCACAATTTCGACGAGTGAGTCCTTAAATATTAGTTATTAATATTTACGAGTTGAATTATAATTTTTATTAAATTTTGATTTTATAATTTTTGTTATTTGAATGAAAAGTTAAGTTCAAGTAGTTTGTCTCTAAAGTTAAGTGGTTTAGGAAAATAAGGTATTGAGACCTAATTTTCGTAAACTAAGCTTGCAAATATTTTATTAAATATTTATGGAACTATTATATAGGTGAATTGAATTTTGGTCCAAAAATTTTAGTAATTAGATGACTATTTGAGGTAGAATGACTAAATCATAAAACCTGCAAAAGTTAACTGCAATTAATTTTTATTAGCTAAATGAGTTGAATAGTATTATTAAAGGGATGTAAATAGCAATTATACCATATTCCGTTATAGTGGATGGTGATAGCATGGTTTTAACTGAACATAAGTTAAATATAATATTAAATTAAATTAATAAGTGAAAATAAATTAATTATAATTTGAAGGGATGTTCTTGATATTTAATGGAAGATTTGAAGCTTGGAAATGTTTTAGGACTATTTTGTTAAGTGATTTTTTTTAGTTTTGCACTTAAGGACTAATATGTAAATATGTCAAACATAGCATGAAAATATTGTAAATTTTAAGTAATTGAAGGCTAATTATGGATAGAATTAGAATCAATTATGTGTAATGGGGTTTAAATGTGAAATTTTTTATAGTTTCGATTTTAGGGACTAAATTGAAAAAAATGTAAAAGGTCAGGGAAAATTTATAAAATGGAAATTATAAGTCATATACATAAAAAATGAATATGAAAATGTATTTTAATTTAATAAATTTAATTTAATTATTATATAGATAAAGGATTGAATAGTACGTAGGAAAAATCGGGGAAAAGGGAAAATTGTAGAATAGTCCTTACAAATAAATTTGCTTGTTGGTTGTATTAGGTATGTTCTTAAAATAGATATATGTTTATATGTTCATGTTATATGCTGTTACGAATTAGTTAATTAATTTGTGGTTGAATTATTAATATTGAATTAAGGATACTAACTGTTTACCGTTGAATGTAAGGTGAATGAGATTTACTTGCAATATGAGGAATATATATATAATTTATATGTTTTGGAAAGAAAATAATTGAATTACAGCATGTGTATGGGAATATTTCTTGAAGTGCCACCGAGTTATAATGTTATGAAATCCGTTAAATGCATGTTTGAATGTAGTAAATGATTAGGATACGATTGGCACGCCAATAGGGTTAGAATGCACACTTGTATGGGATTGCACATATGTGCTTCTGTTTGCACTTTGGGACCTTTGTTTGCACTTCGGTGCCTCTGTTAGCATTTTAATGCTCTTTAGTGTGTTATGGGTACCCGAGTATCCAAATTATGTTATTATAGTTCATCAGGCCAACTGTTAAAAAAAATATGGATTGACTTCATGAATTGCTTGGAAATGAATTGTTGATACGATATTGAAATATTAATTGATGAAATTGAATGAATGAAGTGTATGTGTTTAACAGTTGTTTGAAATAATATCAATATGACGGTAAAATTTATAGTTAAATGTATGAAACGCTCGTTTTGTAAATGTGGTATTGGTGATAGAGTGATATATTTAATAGAAGTGGTATATGGATATGAATATGAATTGACATGATCAATTGGTTAATATGATTTATATGTTCGTTATTTCCTATTGAATGATACGAAAATAAGTAGTACTGAATGATTGAGAGATTATATGATTGATACGTGAAATGCTCACCTTGTGGTTGTTAATGTATTAACAGGATATCCTATTAAATTAATTATATCTATTTACTTCATTGCAAATTAAGGTAAGAGTTTTTTCTAAATACCTATGAACTTAATATGCTTTATAAGCTTACTCTGTTTCTTTTCTCGTTTTCTGTAGTTGACGTTTTGCGGAACTAGGCAGTTGGATCAACTTCAAGGCTTACACTATCAAGCTTCAGTCTCAGTAGATTGTGACTCGTTTATTCTGGTTTTGTGGCATGTATATAGGCGATCTTTGGGTTGTTGGTTTGAAGTTATAAGTGGAAGTTGTATTATGCTATAATGTTGCCTTGTTAAAGGTTGAATTTAAAGATTCTTATGGTATACTTATATAGTATGAGATGAATGCATGTGTGGTGGTAGTATGCTTGATCTTGGTTCATGAAATAGTTGGAAAGTGGAAAATCTTGAATGAAATGTACGGTATATGTGTTAGTTAATAGTTGTGGTATATGCATTTATTGGTTTAAGTTGTTTCATTGATATGGTAAGTGTTGAACATGTAAATAGGGTTTTGATATGTATATGTTAATGACTATTTTGGTAATGCTTTGTGCCATTTGAAGTATAAAATGTGTGTATATATGTAAATCTCAAATGGTGTTATGGTTGATTGTGGTGTGAAATTGTAACACTCTAAAATCCTTTATATTTATTTTCGTATGTTTGTGACACAAATATGTCTGCTTCAGTGGTTATGTGTTCTGGGAGTGTCTGAGAAGTCTTGGGTTCAAGACTTAGCTTGGGTAAATTTTTGTTTTAAATGATTAAATCCCTATCTCCAATCAGTAGGCTTATAAATAAATGTTGGTGAAATATGTTAGAATGGGTCTGTTGGTCTAGGGGATGAGTGGTGTGCTATTGTTACCTAAGGTCTGAAGTTCGAATCCTTGCATGCACGAAGGGATTAATTTTTGTAGGGATGGACGGCGAGAGTTTTTGTTTCATTAAAAGTCTGAGTAGTGGGAAGGTTGGAGTGATTTTAAGAGGAAATTATGGGATGTAGGAAGTTATATTGATTTGGGGGATGTAGAATTCGACTCTCTCTCTCTCTCAGTTTCAAAATTTCGGTGGTTGATAGAGTTGTTTTTCCTCATTTTTCTCTTATTTTTCAATTTTGCTGTCGTTTGCTTCCCCTAAAACCTCCCTATTGCTGCCGAATTTCCTCCTTGGTTTTTTCTTCTCGCATTTGATTTTTATCATCTATTCCAAGTTCTTTGGTGCTGATTGTGTCATTGAATTTTCTTTTTGCTGTGACTGTCTTCCTTTCCATTCGTTGTGCTCCTTTTTGATTTTGTTTTAATTGTTTTTCCCCCACTTGCTGCGTTGTTCAACATTTAATTCCCTCTTTCTGTTCCCAATTTTTGACGCTAGCTTCTCTTCCCCTCAAGCCAACCGTGCATAATTTTGGCTCCTCTCCTTGGCCAAATTTTGGCTTCTCTTCCCCTCAACCCTTTGTCTATTTCGATTTTGCACTCTACCCTATCGACAATTGGTAAGTGAGTAGGTGTTTGTTGTTTCGTTGTATAAGATGCTGAATGAAAGCTTGTATGTATATTCTTGGGTTTAATTGACTTGTTAAGTGAAATGCGATTAAGGGTTGAAACAAAAGAGTTTTGTGGCTCTTGTGCTAGGCGGAGATCAAAGGTTGGTTGCTGCTTCATCAATGAATTGAGGGTGCAGTTTCAGTTGATTTTTGTAAAGGGTTTCGGTTGCTGATCATTCCTTAATGTCGTTTGGCTTTGTTTGATTAATGAATTATGTAGTTGATTGAATAACGTTTTGGTGTCCTAGGAGTGCGGCTTAACTCCCAATGAAGTCAGATGTGTAATCACATCACTAAAAACGCTAGTCGGCGAAAAGCCGAAAAATAGAACTGACAACGCCACACGAGTGTAGGACCACTCGTGTGGTAGGCCGTGTGATCGAGCATGGGCGTGTGATCATCGAGGCTAGCCATGTACGATTCATGAGACGAGCCGAATTGGGCTGTATGGGCCACACGGGTGTGTGGGCCCCACACTGGTAAACTACACAGGTGTGTGGGAATATTGGGCCAGGCTGTGTGATCCCATCTTTATTGTTTGACTGTTAAGGTTGCATGGGTCGCCCAAGTCGACTGTGAACCTACTGTAGGGTCGATAAGTATACCTAGACCCTTAATTGACTGAAATGGTTGAAAGATTGTTATATGCCTATATGAGATATATATGTATGTTTGTATGTTACACATGTTATATACACTCTACTGATTATATATGATACCATAACATGTCTGTATGATTCACAGCATTGGGTTGGGGATTGATATTGATTGGAGGAAGTGTACTGAAAGGCTTTGTGACACCCCTAATTTGACCCTAGTCGGAAAGCGGTTTCGGGACCGCTAAACCGAGTAACCAAATTATTTGAACATGATATTTATTGTCTAAGATAAATGTGTGAAAGTTTTGAGCTTCGATTTAGTCGATTGCATGTGAATTTAATTAATAGGACTTATGTGTGGCACTTTTAAAAGGTGATAGGTTAATCTATAAGGACCTATTAGTGCATGTTATGAAAATAATGGGCTTGCATGTCAAATTTCCACCTATGACAAGTAGTGGCCGGCCATGCTATGGGTTAAAGCCTATTATAAACATTTTTGTGTTAGTGATTTATGTTAGAAATAATAAAATAAAAGGTTAGTAATAAAGTAATAAAAAGGGAGGGGTGATGAAAACAAAGTTGTCTCATCCTTGCTCCCCTACTGCCGTGACTTGAGGGAGGAAGAAGAAAGTTTGGTTGCTTTAATTTTTGGCTTAGAAGATGGCTAGAAGGAGGAAAAACTATGATTTTAGCTAGTTAGGTAGCTGAAATTTCTAGTAACTCGGTAATCCATCGAAGAAGAGGAAGAGGGCTGCAACAAAAAGAAAAATGGAGACAGTTTGCATGTTGAAGGAAACTAAGGATTTAGCTTGTTTAAGAGTTGTATCCTAAGTTGGTAAGTTTTCTAAGCTCCCCTCTATCTTTAACTTTGTTGTAAAGAAAAATGATGATGGATTGTGGTTGGAAGGCATGGATGCGGGTGGTAGAAAAGAAAAGCTCTTTGATTAGTTGTAAAAATTACTACTGTCCAATTTTGTGCCTTCGTTATGCTGTCCAAAATTTGAACAAATTAATGGTTCTATTTTCATGCCGATTAGGGGTTGATAAATTGAGTCTAATAGCTAAAATATTATGTTATTCTTACTAAGTTTCAGTTGTTAGTAGTGACGTAACAATGTGACAATTAAATGCATAAATGACTGCTGGAAACTCCAGCTTGAAAACAAATTGTTCCAGCATGTAAATGCTGATTTGAATGTGCTGTAATATGTGGAGGAATTGGTCTGCTGCATGTTTGAAATAAAAGAAAACAATGGTTGTTAAATATTAGTTTTTGTTGCTAGTCGTATGGGTTTAATTCATTGTTCAAGGGGCTATAAATTGGTGTTAATTAAGCTATTAGGATGGTCTAATAAAACAGCCTGAATGTTAAATAATGCTTGCTGTCCAGATTGAAATTATGCTAGAAGGTTGAACAATTGTTGTTCAAATGGAATTTTGGAGTGTTTAATGGACTCCATGTTGCTAAAATTTACATGAATAGAAATTTCTAAGCTTAAATTGTAAAAATTTGAGTTGTGTGGTTTAAATTGTCAAAGATGCATTTGGCAATTGATTATAATTTGTTAAAGGGTGTAAAGTATTGATAGTTCTAAATGGTACATAGTTAAATGAAGATGGAAGCTTGATAAACTTTTATTTAGAATGTGAATTAGATATAAATTAAATAAGCATGAAATCGAATCATGGCATGTTTTATTAAATATGATACATATTGAAATCTATTGTTTTAGATGTAGATTAAATGATATGTGATTGCCAAATGTGATTGTTAAGTGAATAATATTAGTTAAGTACTTAAGCAAATCTATTGTTTTACTTAAGCTTAAGAGCAAAGAGGATCAAAGTTGGATGGGGGAAAAGAGAAAGTAAACAAATAGCCGCGGATATCTAGTCGTCGACCACTTCCGAGGTAAGTTTTAAGTGATTAAACGTTGAGTAAATTCAATTATAATAGGACATGATGAGTTGATTTAATAAGATATGATGTGGCCATGATATGTTCTAAGCTCAAATGGTAAGTTCTTAAGTGTTTGAGCTTGGGAATTCAAGGGTAATTTGAAATAGTCTGCTTAGGACAGTAGCAGTAACGTGACTTTAGAAAATCACCATAAATTTATGGATTTGAATTAGAGGCTGAATGAGACATGAAATTAAAGCTTAATGAGTCTAGTTTATTATAAAAGAAACCGTGTAAGCAAAGGAATTTCCGATAATGAGATACTTAAAGTTGTGTGAGACAGCGCAGAATGACACTGTAATCCTCTGTTCTGTTTTTAGAAAATCATTATAAATTGTACAAAAATGGTTATAAGATAAAATTTATATGCTTAGACTCATTAATGAGTATAGTTTCAAATGAAAGCAAATACAACACATTTTGAATTCAGTAAAATGAGAAATTTGATTCGTAGTGAAGAGTGGTCAGATTAGTCAAACAGTGAAACAGGGGAAACTTTAAGAAAAATCTGGTATTGATTGGCCAAACCTAAAATTCTGGAAATTTTATGGATGGAAGATATACGAGTCTATATTCAGGAAAAATTAACGGAAAGTGATTTGGAGTTTTGTAGCTCCAGTTATAAATAATTTAGTGACTATTGCTCAGGAAAAACAACTTGTGCTGAATTTGAGATTATGTTGTGAACCTTGATAAACTTGTTTTAGTTGCTCATAAGCTATTGATTAAACCCATACTTGAATTCTAAATCGTGATATTGTAAGTTTATGAGTATTCGAATATGAAATGATAGTAAGGCCTAATGGCCGATGTGATGAATGTGAAAGTGTATATATGTGATAAGGCCACATGAATGTGAAAGTGTATATATGTGATAAGGCCTAATGGCCGATGTGATGAATGTGAAAGTGTATATATGTGATAAGGCCTAATAGCCGATGTGATGAATGTGAAAGTGTATATATATGTGATAAGGCCTAATGGCCGATGTGATGAATGTGAAAGTGTATATGTGTGATAAGGCCTAATAGCCGATGTGATGAATGTGAAAGTGTATATGTGTGATAAGGCCTAATAGCCGATGTGATGAATGTGAAAGTGTATATGTGTGATAAGGCCTAATGGCCGATGTGATGAATGTGAAAGTGTATATATGTGATAAGGCCTAATGGCCGATGTGATGAATGTGAAAGTGTATATATGTGATAAGGCCTAATGGCCGATGTGATGAATGTGAAAGTGTATATATGTGATAAGGCCTAATGGCCGATGTGATGAATGTGAAAGTGTATATATGTAATAAGGCCTAATGGCCGATGTGATGAATGTGAAAATGTATATATGTGATAAGGCCTAATGGCCGATGTGATGAATGTGAAAGTGTATATATGTGACGGGGCCGAGTGGCCAACGTGATGGATGTGAAAGTGCATAAATGTGATAAGTCCCGAAGGGCATTTGTGTCAGTACTATATCCGGCTTAAAACCCCGCAGGCTTTATGCGAGAATATTATCACTGATTAATGTCCGTAAGCTTCGTGCTCGTACTATATCCGAGCTCTAAAGACCCGATGACTACGTGTGGGAATTTTGTCCGGGTAAGACCCGATAACTTCGTGTGGAGATTATGTCCGGGTAAGACTTCGTAATAAGAATTGCTTATAAATATATTCAATGCGAAAGGTTAAACAGGTATGTACTCCAAGTTTATATGTGAGCTTGATTTGCACTAAATCATAAGGTAGTTATGTGATGCATACGAGAGCAATCTATGAGACTATTCCTATGATTATGTGACATCGGATCAGTGTGAGAGGTGATGTGAAATCATACGATATATCTATGTCACATGAGCTCACTTTTATGTGAAAGTTTATCTGCCTATTGTATATGATGAGATGTGCATATTCGGTAAAGGGATGGTATGCCCGAAGGAAGAGTGAAATAAAAATACGAACAACTATGTTATAATTTGATTGTTATCTGTTGACACTGCTTAAAACTTACTAAGCATTGTAATGCTTACTCCGTTTACTCTGTTTCCTCTGTTTTATAGATCTCATTGCGAAGCTACAGGCTCGGGGATCGTCAGCAACTAGTCACACTATCACTATCCACTGTTTGGTACTGCTATGTTTTGGATTATCTTATGGCATGTATAAAATAGACTAGTGGTGGAAGAATATTTTGGTTAATGTATATAGCCATGCGAAAATGGCTTATATATGTTTGAGCATAATGTTATAATCATTTGGTATGGAATGGTTAATCACTATCATAATTTGTGCTATTTATGCTAAAAGGGCTAGTTGAATCATGGAAACTATGAAATAGGTAAAGTCTACCTTAAAGGCAGATGCTGGCAGCAGCAGTGATGTAGATTTGGGAAAATCACTAAAAATAGTAGGATTGGAATTAAATAATGAATAAATTATGTAAACAAACCTTGATGAATCTATTTTCATAGGAAAGTAACGAAACGATCATATGGAGAGTATGTTAATAGATATTCAGGTTCTCGTGAGACAGGGCCAGAACGGTTTCTGGATTCCCTGTTCCGACTTTGGAAATTCATTATAAATTAACCAGATATAATTAGGAGTCATTCCATATATGTATAGATTCCTCTCTGAGTCTAGTTTCTATAGAAACAAACGAAATCAGTATTGAAGCTCTGTGCAGGGAGATATCCAAGTCGTAATGCGCAAAGGTCAGTGTAGTCGATCCCTGTAACATGGGAGAATTTGACTAATAAACTGTACTAATTGGCCTGACCAAATATTCTAGAAAAAAAATATGTAGATGGGAATATGAGTCTAGTTTCAGGGAAAATTTACGGAACTGGATTTCGAGTTTCAGAACTCAAGATATGATTTTTAAAGCGACTAGTACGCAGACTGGCAGCTTGTCTGGGAAATTTTTTATAAGTGGTTTGAAGTCTGTTAACACCTCGTGTTCGACTCCGACGACGGCCTCGGGTTCGGGGTGTTACAGGCTTCAAGCCTAACTTACTGGCAGCTCAGCTGCAACAACTGTCTAGTGCCGCATTCGGTACTATTTGGAGTGTAGGGATGGGTGGGTTGATTATATCCCCACGTGGAGTGTAGGGTTGGACGGAGATGGAGTGTAAAGGCTGGTTGGGTAGGATTTTATAACTGCATAACTGTCACTGTTACTTTACTGTGATGGGCTAAGGCCCTAATGCTTACTGATATTGAAATGGGCTTAGGCCCAAACTGAGATTATCTTTAGTTGTTTGTTTGTTGCATGGGGATTACACACTGAGTTTACGTAAACTCACTCGTTCTGTTTAATATGTACATGTAATCCCTAGACATAGGCAGATCAGTGTGGCGGAGGACTCAGCAGTGGCCACACAACTCTTTTTTTGTCTTTTTCTATTTGATACTTATTTACAATTTTAAGTTTTAATTTGGGGTATTTTTATGTAATAATGGCCTCTATGGATTTTTACCTAAAATTTGGATTTTATACTATTTTCAATTTATATCTGCTAGAAGTAGGTAAAACTCGGGTTTTCAAAAGAGATGAATGTTTTATCAAAATACCATACACACGCAAATTATTTTAAAAGCTTCCGCAAAGTATAGCATTTTGAAAATGAATCACGATTTGAGAATTAATGAAAGATAATGATAAGTTTTAAACAAAAAACGGTATTAGCAATGATACAGTTTTCAAACGCACTTCCATGTGACATCGCCAGATTCAGCCATAACGTCCAGGCCGGGTTTGGGGTGTTACAGAAATAGAAATGGCATGTTTTGGTATTAAATTCAATTTGAATGGTTTTTTTTTGGTATAAATGTTTTTGGTAACTTGGTGGTTTTGGTTGATAACATGCTAGCAATGTGAATAATGGTGTAATGTTTTTGATTTGGTATTGCATTCATGTAATGGATGGTTTGAATTGATAATGGTTAATGCTTAAAATGGTTATTGTTTTAATGTTTGAATGGTTGTGCCAATGAGGGCATATTAGTTAGAAACTTAGGTTGAATGTTATTTGGTATATTTTGGCATGTTTTGATTTATTTTGAATAGGTTTAAGGAATGGTAATGGTATCGTTTAGGACTTAAGGATTTTATAGGTGAAATGACTTCATTTTTAAGGTACGTTTAGGTGCACATGGTTTGGGACACAGTCAGCCACACAGCCGTGTGCCACACACAGTTGTATGACACAGTCATGTGGTTCCTTAAATTTTTGGTGCAGGTTTGTCCACACAGGCACAAGTTTTTACACGGCCTTGTGACCCCTATTTTAGTTTTTAGCCTATTTTTATATTGATTTGATTTAGTCCTTGGTTGTTTTCAAATCATTTTTAATGCCTTTTAGGCACAAATTAAGTCTCATTTGAGTTCGAATAACATGTTTATTGAATGAAATTATTAATGATTGATTTAAAAGCAAATTTTTGTATTGAAATAAATCCATGTTTGTTATGTTATTTGTTATACTTCCCGTAATCCTAATTTGGAGACGGAGAGAGGTTAGGGGTGACACACTTGGTATAGTCGTCACTTTCCATATTACATTATGAATAGTAATATAAAGAATAGAAATCATATTCAGATAACTATTTGACCACCTTTGATTGTAGCTATCCATCTCATTTGCATATATAAGAACCATGAGGATGCTCATGTGAATACCTTTTCCTTCCATAATCTCCATCAGAACTCCAACGACTCATTGAGTATTTGTTCATCAAACTTGACATATTTTCATATCCATATTGGTCTCTAGGCCACCTATAACCATTATTATACATGATTAAGTAAGATTTTCAACAAGACAAATAAAAACAAGAACAAATGCAAAAAAAAAGAATAACTTATACAACGAAATTAAAACACTATCAAATTTTTTAATTTAATCTATTATTTAATCAAAGTATAAATAACAAAATTAGTGGAATGAAAGATGAAAACATATCATCTTCTTCCTTTCAATCATCCAAGCTAAAGGAGAAAACCTTGTCTCCATTTCAAGTTTCAATTCAAAATTAGCCAAGGTAAACAAGCAATTTCTTTGAAATTATTACATATTATTGATCATGGGAGCTTGATTTAGCTAGCCCATGTATCAATTTCTTCAATTGTTAATGTTGAACAAGTTTCCATTAGAGAGAAATCGATGAATTAGGCTTGAAATTGAAGAGATTATTCGACAGTGAACTTTGATTATTTTAAGGACTAAGTTACAAATTAAGTTAGCTTGTTAGATAACTTGTTGACATTATGGACTAAATTGAATAAATTAAAAAAATTTCATGAAATCATGCTTTAGATACACAAACATTATTCTCATTAATCAATTTAAGAATATAATGTTTCCACAATTTTTTTATACAAATTTCGACAACAACTCCTCTATTTCCATGCAAACCCACCTGCAATAAACTTGACAAATATTTCAAAACACAAGTAAAATTCCCAAATCAATTCCCAGCACTTCTTCAAGCATGTCATATTCCAATACCCTCATGTTAATTATATAATTGTATGAATACTATGATATAGAATACAATTCTATATAACATAATCAAAATATTTAAGATAAGTTTTCAAAAGTATAAAAGTTTACAAAAGCCTAGGTACAGGCCATTAGGACCTAAAACAAAACAAAAGAAACATCAACAACGTTGTTTGAGCTGAAATTGAATCTTTGAATTTTGTTGTCCATGAATGTACTCCCTATATATCTAACTTCTTATGCACGGAAACAAACAAACCATACGTTGAGCATTGTATGCCCAATGGTGCTAATAACTTTTAAAGCCAATACATAAAGCATTAAGTAATTACCATAATAATAAATAAAAGTAGTAATAATAATGATAATAATAATCATAATAATATTTAGCAACATAAAATTTCAATAACTTATTTTCAACTATAAATATATATTTTCAATTATAAATATATACTAACATAAAGGAACTAATATTTCCATATCATATCGAATCACTAAAAAAATCAAATTCATAAATAACTTTGAAATCTTTTTTCATATTTAATTCATTTTATATCCCCAATTTTCAAACTTAGACTTATAACGGGATACACGAATTTACTATCCCAGGTTGCTCGACAATATTGGATTAATTATTTGCTACGTTGGGTTGCCTAGCAATGGTGACTATCTTAGTACTCGACCCTCTGGGAATTTGAGTATAGTTTCCCCCACAACCCTCTAGGAACTGGGGAGTATTAATCACTAAGATATAAATCTTGATCCTATAGCATGACAACTACATTTGAACTAATCTTTTATCAATTAATGGTTTCTAAATTAAATAATTAATTCTGAATTCAGGATCCTTACATCAATAATTCATAATCTCAACCATATATCACATATTGTAATTAATCAACATATAATTTATAACTACTACTTCGACTATTTAATTCATCAAGTTTATATTATATATTTTTAAATATGTATATATATTATAACCTTACTATTAACTAAACTAATATTATAAAACTACTTAATGACATTATGTAATGAAATTAAGTATATTAGCACAAACCGAAGTTTTCGCTCGTTTGGCTCGTTTCCCTTTCCTTATGCCTTTGAAGCTTCAACTTTGCTTTTAGCTATAATAAGAAAAATTCATTACAAACACGATCATTATTCATTCTAGTATTGCAATTAAACATGACAATAAACTTAAAATGCATGATCTTGACTATGGCTACTTAAGGGTTACATAATTCGAAATTCACTTAACTTTCACCACACATGACCTATAACAACTAGATTTCCAGTGGTGTCGGAAAATGTATTTTTGAAACCCCATTTCTCTAAAACAAGTTTGTAAGGATGAGATATAAAGATTTATGAAGTTATTATGAAAATATATTGAAGTTTGATTAATTAATTTAGCTACTAATATAGTTAATAAAGCTTAGGGACTAAATTGTAAAAATTTAATCGCTATTGAGTTTTAATTAAGATAAGGCTTGGGGACCTGAATAGAAATTATCCAAAGGACCAAAATCGTTTATAAACCAATTTTTAACATGAGATAGTGGATGTTGATGATGTTTTCACTTAGTTTAATTAATAGAGAGATTAATATAATAAAACCTTAATTAAAACTAATTAAACAAGCTTAATTAAATCTAAACTAAGTATAAATATTAAAGAAAGTGGGATGACAACCAAATTATAGGGAATAAATTGAATAAAATGTAAAATATATTGGTAAGTATTTGGATGTAGTCTAATATTGGTTTTATTATTGAATTATCGAACGTAGTTAAAGACGACGTCAGTCCGTCGTGAGTAAGGGTGAGCAAAACTTGATTCGATTTGAAAAAATTGAAAAAAAAATAAATTATGAGTTAAAAGAATCGACTTATTTGAATTAATCGAGTTATTCGAGTCAACTTGAATTTTTTTTAATTTCGAGTTGGAATCGAGTTTGGTTTTCTAATTCGAATAACTAGAGTAATTCGAATAAACCGAATACCAAACTATAATATTTTACATTTTTACCCGAAACTCCCGAACCTCTTTACTTTCCCCCCAAAAATTTACTCCTTCAACCCCCAAAAAAATTTACTTTCCCTCTAAAATTTTACTCTATCAACCCCCCAAACTTTTTATTTTCCCCTTAAAATTTTACTTCTCACCCTTTACCCCAAAATCAAAAATTAAAAACATCCAAAAAAACCCTAAACCTAAATAGTAATAATTTTATTTATATATACTATTTATATTATTCAATTAAAATTTACATTCTATACTATTTATATTATTAAATTGTTGAATCATATTGAATCTTTATAATTTTTGTTAAAATTGAATTATTTATGATGCTATAAAATATTCGTGTTAAAATTTTATGTTAGTATCAATTTGAAATTTTATCTTTAAGATAAATTTTATTAAAAAAAATCACATTTTTTACATTTAATACATATTTTAATTTCAAAATACATAGTGATGAGAATAAGAAGATAATTGATGTAACTAAGCAAGTAAAGAAGCTAACCTGTAGATAAAAAGATTAATAAATAAATTATGAGGGGATGAAAGTTGTGGGCAAATTTGATTATGGTGGATAACAGTGATTCAATGACCCAAAATCACTTTTTTTAATTTAACTCAAACAAATATATTCGATTCTAATTCCATCTCACTCGACTCAATACAAGAAAATCTCAAATCGAGTTAGGATGATAAAATAGGATTCATTAACTCGATTAAGTCGAAATTTTTTCATTTGATTCGATTCGATTCGATCGAACGTTCATCCCTAGTCGCGAGAGAAGGGAAAGGCGAGAGTCCTAGACAAGTAGTGGAATATTTAGATTTTTAATTTTATGGTTCAAGTTCAATGCATTAATATATACGTCTTTGTGTGCGTGCGTGTGTATGTGTATAACAATCTGTTTTCGGTGTCAAAAATGACGATTTCAGAACCCCATTTTCGTAAGTCAAGTTCGTAAATATTAATATTTAATATGTATGAGCTTAGTATTAAATTTTATTAAATTTTAGTATACTAATTTTTTTGAATTGATAGTTAATTAAGTGTAGGGACTAAATTGTAAAAGTTTATCACTATAGGTTTTTAATTGGCTAAATATGTAAGGGATCAAATTGTAATAAACCAAAGGTCCAAAATGGAAATTAAACCATATTGGATTATATGTTAGTGGACGGTGGTGTCTTTAACTAATTAAATTATGCTTAATTTAATAAAACTTATTTAAGGTTAATGTGATTTTTAATCCATGTATAAAAAGAAAATAAAAGAATTGTAATGTCTAAGATATTTTCAAGTCCTCTTATTGTAATTTCTAAGATTTTTAATCAAATTGTAGTTTCTGTTTCCTTCTACACCATCGAATGAGCACAAAATAAAACTTAGAATCCATGTTTGAAAGCTCAAAACTATTTCATCCTTAATTCTAAGATATTTTTAAGTCCTTTTATTGTAATTTCTATGTTTTTGAGGTTATGGGAGCTTGATTTATTTAGCTCATGTACCAACTTGTAAAATTGTTAGAGTTTTCAAAAGTTTCCATTGTTGAATTCTTGAAGAAATAAGTGTTAAATTGTTAGGTTTAAGTTTAGATGTGAAAAATGACTAATTTTTAATGTGTAATTGTTAGATTTGTAAAAAGATGACAGAAGTGTGTAAATTTTAAAATTGATGTGAAACTTCTATAATAATAGGTGATAAAGGGTCTTAGAAGAATGTAACTGAGACCGGTTATGAAATTGAAGCTCTAATTTGAAAGATATTGCCATTTTGATTTTAGGACTAAATTAAATAAAATGCAAAATTTTAGGGGCATTCAAAAAATGAAATTGGATTGATACATGCATATAATATGATGTTATAAAATTATTGATATTAATAAATTGAACTTAATTATTTTATAGATCGAGAATTGAACCAAACCGGGGATAATCAGGGAAAAGGCAAAATTGTGGAATAGTCCTTAAGGATACAATTTAATTGTTGATTTTGTTAGGTAAGTTCATATGGTATGGTTGTATTTAAATTGTTATGTATTTGAGATGTGATTTTTTAGGTAAGTTCATATGAATTTGTGAATGATTGGTTGTATTTTGAATTGTTTGTGATTTGGTACAAAAGGTGAGATATGGGCTGAATTGTAAAGAAATGGTTATATGTGTTAAATATGTCCGAGTGAACGTAATAAATGATAGGATATAATTGGCATGCCAATAGGGTTATATGCGCGCCTTTATGTTATATGTGATTGTACAAGATAATTGATTTTACGGAGATCATTACAGATTTTTTCGGGATCTAGCTTTTGTTGAAGATGATCGACTTTTGATATGTCTCTATGGAGACCCTGGTGTGGTGGAGGGATGTATTTATATACGATTATACGTTTGATTGTCTATGGGCTTTACACTTTGGTGCCCTAATGTGGTGTAGTTACTGCTCGGACCAGTAATCTAGTGTGGTGTAGTTACCCGTGTATTCGAATCTGTTCACTTGAGTTCATTGGGCTAGAAAGGCAAATGAATAATGAAAATGGAAATGGAATGATATGAGTTTGTTGTCCAATTTATTAAATGTTGACTTGATTATGATAATGATATTGAATTGAAATGTTAAATGTTTGAGTTGCTAAATGGAATGGTTAATTGTTGAACTCACTTTGTTGATTTGTAGTTGCCATGTTTAGATAAACTTGTCAAGCGAAAAAACTTGTGTTAAATTATAAAATAAGGTAAGATTTTGTTTAATTCCTATGAATTTACTAAGCATTCAATATGCTTACCCCATTATTTTTCCTTTCTCTGTAGTTTGTCAACTTGCAAAACATGTTAAGCGGATCGTCGAGAAGCTTACACTATCTCGTTATTGATTCAGTAGTCTTTTAATCATTTTGAAGCGTGGTTTTGTGACATATAGATAGGCGTTATGAAATTGTTGAACCATGAATGTTGGTATAGTTTGAAACCTTATTAATTCTTGAATTTGCTAAGGTTAATACTTGGTTAAATTGATGTGTTTTTGATGAACGTATATGAGCAATGTCTGGTGATTAAAATGGCATGTTTGAACATGGATTGACATAGATTGGAAGATGATATTGAATGGTTAGATAGTTTAATGAATGATTTACAAATGAATAAGTTGAAACAATATGTTTTGTATGAAAATGATCTTATGTAGAAATGTTTGGATGGGAATGGTGTTTGGTTGATTTGGTATGTTTTTATTATGGATTGAAAAAAGTCAAATTGGTGAAATGATGTGTATAGTGAATAGGTTGTTTGGAAGTATTGAATTTGTACCAAAGTGGCATTTTACCGAAAATAGGGGCTTAGTTAACTGTTTTCAGTCAGTATTGCGATACCACACCTTAGATATCATGATATCGATCCCAAATGTAACGTCCAAAAATTTTAATTTTTGGTATTGTGGATGTGTGACACAAAATATCTGTCTACTTTAGTGGTTATGTGTTCTAGGTGTGTTTGGGAGGTCCCAAGTTCAAGCCAGAACTTGGGCAAATTTTGGTATTTTTATGAATAAGCCCTATCTTTGGTCAGTAGGCTTTTAAGTAAAAGTTGGCAAATAATTAACAGAATAGGCCTGTTGGTTTGGTGGATAAATGGAGTGTTGGTGTGAAGGAGGTCCTGTGTTCAGATCTTGGCGTGAGCATTATTTTTGCTTGTGCGTCCATGAGTGTTTGAGATGGACTAAAAATCTGAGTAGTAGATTTAGTGGGGAGTTTGATGGAGAGAAATAAGGGATTGGGGTGGTTATCAAATATTCTGTTCATCTTTTTTTTTTCTTTTTGTATTATCCCCAAAATCCCTTCACCCTCTTGCCGTTTTTCTCTTCATTGCTGCCAAATTTCTGCTCTCTTTCACCCTTCATCTTCTTGATTTTTCTTTTCTCACTCTGCCTCGTGTCACTCCACGTTTGTCTACGATCGTTCGATAAGTTTTAGATAAGTGATTTGTCTCCGTTTGTTAACTTTCTTCTAAAGTGTTTTATTTATGCCAATTAGGGGAGGATTCAAGGGCTCGTAATCACCAATTGGAGTCTTAGTTTGTGTGAGAATTACTGTTCACCGGTTGAAGGTAAGATTTAGTTGCTTATGGGTTAAAACCTCAAAACGAGTTCGATTTGGGATCACGTTATGTGAGATGAAATTAGTGTTATTTGTTCAATTATAGGCTTTGGAGTGCTTAGGGACTGTTTTAGCATCAAACAAAATCAGGTGTGTACCCGAAATGCAAAAAAAAGAGATTGGCGAAAAGCCAAAATTGCTTCCTGTTTGGACAACAGCAGTAGGCTAACTTTGAAAAATCACCATAAATTGTGGAAATCGAATTAGAAGATGAAAAAAAATATAGAATTAAAGATTATTGAGTCTAATTTCTCATAGAAGAAATGGTGTAAGTAATGGAATTGTAAATCGTGAGGTATAATAAACTTTGTGTGACAAGTTCAGATTGAATTCGGGTTCCCCTATTCTAACTTTGGAAAATCATCAAAAATTGGAGAAAAATAATTAGGGTTAAAATTTGCATTTTTAAATTACTAATGGGTCTATTTTCAATAAAAACAAACGGAAACATTATCCAAATTTTTTACTAAGAGATAATTAATTTTTAGCAAAGAAGGGACGAAACTGTCAGACAGTAGAACATGGTTAAGTTTGAAGATTTTACTGTACTTATTGGCTAAACCAAAAATTTTGAAAATTTTATGGTAGAAAGGTATTTGAGTCTAGTTTCAAAGTCATCGAGCAGATCTTAATTCGAAATTTTGTAGTTCAAGATATAAATAATTTAGTAACAGTGACTCAAGTAGACAACTTTGAAGGAACATATAAGTAAATAGTGAAAACATATATGAATAATTAACTAGCACAAGTTATATTAAAAATGGATCACGTGGCCAGGGCCAATTTGGGCCAAGTGGGCCACATGGGCATGTGAGCCCATTATTTTGAAAAGTTCTGTAAGGTTGCACGGGTCGCCCAAGTCGATTGTGAACCTATTGTAGGGTTAGTAAGCTTTACTTAGACCCCTATACGTGTGATCTGTCTGTCTGATTTCTATACTGAGCATGACTTATGATATCTGAATGTATGTACTATTAATTGCATAATGACATGACATATTTTGTGTGCTGCATTGCATCGGGGTGGGTTGATGATATTTGGAGGAAGTGTCTGAAAGGCTACTAAGCCTGTTATCTGGCAGCTCAGTCGCAACCTTCTGATTATGTGCCGCATTTCGGTACAACATGGTGTGTAGGGATGGGTGGGTTGATTTAATCCCCACATGGTGTGTAGGGTTGGACGGAGATGGTGTGTAGAGGCTGGTGGGTAGGATTCTGATTTACTGTATCTGCATTCTGTATCTGATATGGGCCAAGGCCCTAATGTATTCTGAGACTATATGTGAACGAGTTAAGGCCCAAACTGATTCTGTGATTGGCCCAGGCCCCAGACTGTATCTAACTGAATGCTGTTGAAAATCTGTATGCTGTTCTCTGTGGGGATTACACATTGAGTTTGCAAAAACTCATGCTTTTTTTGTTTAATCTGTACAAGTAATCCCCAGACTTGACGGGTTGGTGTAGCAGAGGACTCGACGATGGCCACACGTAAATTTTAAACTATTTTTCGTTAATGTTTAGAGTTTATTACTTATTTGAGGTTTTTGATGTAACTCTTGGACTATGGACTGGTTGGCTTTAAATTTGGGACTTTATAGTATTTTTATGGATTTTTTTAAACTTCAATTCAACAAAACATGGTTTTTCTAAAAACTAAGGTTTTCGTAAATAGAAACGATTTTCCCTAAATTAATTGGTTACAAAAGCTTCTGCTAAGAGACAAGTTTTAAAGCAAATCAACTAGTACTTATTTTTTTGAATTAAATAAAAGCGAACTAACTGTAACGGTTTTAACTCGACAATCTTGTCTTCAAAATCCATTCCATGTGACATCGCCAGATTCGGCCATAATGTCTAAGCCGGGTTTGGGGTGTTACAGCAAATTATTTTGTAAACTTTGCTGTGTGATCTTCAGGTTGGGAAGTTTGGCTACTGCCTTCGAGATTGTGATGCCAAGCCTTGGATATTGCAACACCCACCTGATATATTTTGATGTTTGGATACTATCTTCGATATTGCGATACCAAGCCCTAGACAACGTGATACCCTCTTCTCACATTTTGAAAATTTTAGTTTAGTCCTATTTTATGCTTGGGTCAACAAAAGAGTTTTCATAAGCTCGATTGGGACTCAATAATGATTGCATATCATGATGTGAAGGTGTTTATAATATGAATGAATGTTTGAATAATGTTTTGATGTATATTTGATGGTAGTTGCTCCGACAACGCGTACGACATCCTGTACCTCGGACCCAATGATTGGGTCATGCAATAGGTGTTATAGTGTGTGTGAATGTTGCAAATCTATCCATTAAGGTAAGTATGTTACCATCATATAATTCAATTAATACTTGATGATGTTGAATGCTGAGATATTGGACTGAAATTAGTATAGTAGAAAGGAGTATGATATAATTGATATATGATATGTGATATGATTATGGTGTGAATAATGCTATGTGATATTGGACATATATGAATGATAATGAAATGAGATGAGATTATGATATATGAATTGGTTTATATAATGTGATTGGGTCATTGGTACCCTATTAACTGTTCGGGTAGAATCGGATATAGTTGGTCTGGCATAGGTATAGATTGTGTATGGGGTTATGCATTTCGTGTGCCAATATATTTGCTTTGATTTATCTGATTTTGCACTATGGTGCCAGGTTGGTGTGTTGGTTGATTGATTCGTGTATTGTCTTGAGTTCCAGTCCAGTTAATAGGGATTATAAAATATGAACTTGGTAAATGATATTGTATTGAAAATGATGATGCCAAATTGTACTATGCGTGCATAAAAGCAAATTTTGATTAAAGATAGCATGTGAAAGATCATGCAAATAGGTTTATACGAGCCTAGAGGGCTAATATAGTAATGAAACAAATCAATAGATTTGAGAAAGAATGAGAAAAAATGAATAGATTGTATGAAATGAACGAAATGACTATGATATGTGTCGAAACCGCTTTTTTATAAATAAAAAGATAGTTGTCGACTTTAAAAAAAATAAAAAAATAAGGAGTCGCCACCGATCTTTTATTGAGTTGTGATCGGATCACCTTGAAAATAATATTAGGTTTGCGAATTTTGAGAAAACAGGTTCGGGGGTCGTGTACGTACGAGGAAGGGTTAGCACCCTCGTGACGCCCAAAATTGGTACCGAATTGATTGTTTAATGTCTTAATGTCGAAATTTTAAAAAGATTTTAAAATACGATCCTTTAAAAAGAAAATTCGAATAAAATGAATTGGATGATAAGACCCACTTATTTCGAGGAGATAAATTGCCACACTCAGTAAGTTAGAGTGCGACAGTTCAATCTTCGAAATTAGGTTTGTCCTTTTTTAATTTTTAAAAATTCACGCATTTTGAGAAGGATATCTGATTATTTGGGTCAAATGAGAAAATCAAAACCCAGTAAGTTAGGGCTCGATTTCACAAAATTCCTAAATATCAAATATTACATTTATTAGAAAAATCCTCGTCTCGACAGAATAATATGTCATATCCAATGCGTTAGGACACCACGTATCGAATTCTTGAGAATGAGCTTTTTATTTATGTTTTAATTAAAAGGGATATCCTCGATTATTTAGATTCGACGAGAAAAACTGGAAACCAATACGTTAGGGCTCAATTCCTTCGAAGACTCCAAATACCGAACTTTGCGTTATCTTGAAAGACTTTGAATAAATTGGTTTTGATACTTAAACGATATTTGATGTAACCTTTTAAACGAATAAAGTGAGATGGATTGATAATGGATGATGCAAAATAATAATTCGTAAGTTAAAATGTATGCTAATGAGCGATAAAGAATCAATAAATACAAATAAGCAACTTAAAATATGTAACAATAAAAACATATATCACACATTATGTGAATTCTATCACTAACAATTGAGAGCTAATGAATTAAAAATTAATAAAAAAACAAGCAAATTAACACAAATAAATACACAAGTCCTCAAATAATTGAAAAGACAATTAGCATGGGAGGAAGGAAATTATAATCGAGAAGTTATGAAAATAATAATATACACATACATGAGAATTTGAAATAAATAAAAATGGAGTTAAAAAACACATAAAATAATAGTATCTAAATAAATTTTAAAGTAAATTTTATAAAAAGAAAATCTAAATACATAAAATAATGTACATGTATAAAAATATATAAAATTTGGTAAATTTAAAAGAAAATATTATGAAACAATATTCGATAATATATAAAATATATCAAAATTACACAACAATATAAAAATGTGATAGATTTTAGTAATGAAGGCTAACATAGAAAAATGAATAATAAAAAACAATAATACATGATAAATTTTAAAACAAGTGTATAATAAATCTAAAATAATAAAGCAAGTTTATTTGTAATACTAAATGATGCTACATAAATAAAACATAATGGAACTAGATATTAATATGTGATAACATTACAAAATTGGAAGTAATAACGTCATAATGATACATAAATCAATATATAAATTAATACTAATAATAATACTTATAATTATAAAAATAACATTAATATAGATAACAAAAAATGTATACATATATATTTAAGTAATTGAAAAATGCAAACAGGATTAAATTGAAATCAAAACTAAATTTAAGGGAGAGAAAACACAATTAGAAATGTCTAAGGGTTGTATCAAAACACGCGCATAATGTCAGGGACCAAAAAGGGAAATAATCCTGTGCCCCCCAAAACGCAGCGTTTAGATCAAGACTGAATTGAAACAAATTCAAAATTACCGGGAAATTTACAACAAAACAAAAAATGAAATTAAAAAAGGAGTAAAATGGAGGGATCAAAGGAGCAAATAGAGCATACAACAAAAATGCGCGGATCCTCCCCGGGTCGGGTCACCGCGCGGGTTGCAAGCCCCTAAATGGCGCCGTTTTTGAAAACATTTTAAAGCTAAAAAAACCCCTAAATCTGGAGGTTTTCTTTCAAACTTGCAGAAGAGAGGAGAGCACCGCCTCCTGCTTCCCCTTTTCTGCCGCTTCACCTTCAATACGTCTGCCCGTTCGACTCCGTTTTGCACAGAGGGAGGGCTTCATTGGCGCTGAAGACAAGGTAAGATCCCTCCTTTTCATTCTTTATTTTATATATATACTTATATATATATATGAAATAACAAAACACAATAAAGAAAAGCAATCGAAAATCGAATGAAAAAAAAGAATCCTTTTTTTGTATTGATTTTGTTTTTGATACAATCCCTCTGTATTCTCCCCCTTTTACAAATTTCTGTTTGGCTTTTATATAGCCTAAATAACTGAAAATAAGAAAAAGAAAAAAAAATCAAAACCTATTCTGTTATCCTCTCTTTTTTGCTGCGTCCTCTTTTGTCTCTTTGCACTCTGCTGTTCGTTTGTGTGCAGGTACGGCTAGCTGGGAGGAGGACGCGCATGGAGGAAATGCATGCATGGGGTGGCGATGCACGCGCGAGGTCTGGATCTGGGCAGAGATAGGAGCGGCGGCCTTAGGGTTTTCTTACTAAAAATTTTTCAGTTTGTGGGCTGGGGTAGGTTTGGGTTTAAGTTTGGTTTTGGGCTTTAGTTTGGGTACTAAGCCCGGGTCAAAAATTGGTCTGTACAATATGTGAATAACATGAATGACTTGATATGTGAACATAAACTTAGTCAAGTGAAATAGTGCATTATATTAGTATTTGATATATGTACAACATTTGAGTTGGTTGAATATAGAACATATATTGATTGTGTTTATATGGTTAATGTTATCATTATAATGGCTTGAATCATGAAGGTACCACCGAGATTTATCGCCTAGTGTACGGTTTGTTCACCTCGTGTGCAGGTATAGGTGGATCTCAAAGTTACGAGAAGTGATTCAACATCCAATTTGTAACCTTCAACTCAACAATTTTTGTATAGTTCCTTTTGTTTTCGATAGATGAAATGTACCTAAGGTTAAGTTAGTTTATATTGAAATTGTCATTTTGGAAACAATGGTTAGTAAATGTAAATTATCAAATTGAGAATTTTGGATAATAATGCTAGTTGAATGATACAGTATGGAATGTACCAAGTATATCTAATGTTTTTGAGGTTGAAATGTGTAAATGAATTGTGTGCAGGTTGTGGCAAATTGGTACGATATGGTCCTTATGAAAATAGTCAGTCATGTTGTGATGTTGGACCCTTAATGTCGTAATGAGAAATTGACAATGAGTTAGGTTGCGACTCGAAATCCCCATAGTCACGACATTAACCTTATAGTTTGAAATCTTTACATTTTAGTCAAATAGCTATCTTAAGCTCGTATACAACTCATATTCGATTATTTATCATATTATAAAGACGTTTTGAACTAAATAATATGTGTTGTTAACTGTGAATTTGGATTGTATTTGGTCGTAGTTACTTCGACAAAGAATGTGGCATCCCGTAACTCAGACTCGACAATTGGATCGGGTGTAGAGTATTACATAACAGATTTCAATTCCGAATTCACCTACATTCTCAATGCTTCTTAAGCTATTATTTGAAACCAATTTAAGGAAAAGTGGCCAACATTTTATACCTCCCCTTCACCATGATCGAATATGACAAAGTGGTTTTCCATCCACTTTTATTTCATTTTCATGCTTTCACTTTTATTTGGTTTGAAAATTAATTTAACGAATTTATTAAATAATAATATTTAATAAATTCAATAAATAAAGATTTTGAAATTTAACTTATGCTAACATCTTTTAGAAAGATGATTAATTTTAAAGGCAATCCCCAAAAATCCTCTAGAAAGATTTCTAACCTTAATCAAAATGGAATGTTTTGAATAGTAAGGTAACTCTCACATTTCTCCTTTTAATCATAGTTTTGACTGAATTTCATAGTAGGTAGAAACTTATTGTGAAATTTGAAACTATCAAAAAAGGCTGTTGAGTTTTTTATCATGATCAATCAGGTGGATTCCTTAAGATTTGCATCAAAACTCATTAGCAGAATAAAATTTCTTCTACTTAGATCAATTTTGGTACAATCTCAAAACCATTTTCCAACCCAATTTTTTCCCTGCACATGGATCCACGGCTTGTGATTGTTGGAATTCATTTTTCAGTTATGCCATGGGGCATACCTGTGATCTATCACTTAGTACTTTCTTGCCAATACTCTTCTATGGATGGGTCATCCCCTTTTTTCCCTTGAATTCTTTACTGTAACATCCAAAATTTAGCTCCATAGAATTTAAAAATATATCAAAAATAGGGAATGGACCCAATGGAGGTCTCAAGTTCAAGTCTCAACTTTTACAAATAAATTAATTTTTTTTGCAAATTCCTTTTTTTTATGTGTTGGCATCCAAGCCTAGTAAACCAAGATATAAATATAATTTTTTATCAAAATAATCAGCCTTTTAATCACTTTTCTTCTACCTTAGCCGTCCCTAACCCCCTCTCCCTCTCCCTCTCCCTCTCTTCATCTTTATTTTTTTTTCTTTTCCCTTTTCCCTCCATTGTTGCCGTTGCTTACACCTCCCCTTTTACGATCTTCTTCTTATTTTTATTTTTGTAGCAAGATTTTGCACCATCTCCTTTACTATATTTCTTCAAAATTTCCTCAATTAAATCAGCCCCAAATCTAAAATTTTGAACTCCAAGATCGATCCTAAACATTGCCTAGAAAGTGCCATTGTTGTTTCTCTCGACTGGCTTGTGTAAGGTCTTTTTTCTCTTCCATTTCTTAATTAATCTTGTCCATTGAAAACCTAAATTTCTAGATCTGGAATTTAGGGGATTTTAAAAAATTTTAAAGGTATTTTTCCAGATTTTAATGAGGTCTCAAACCATTTTAAAATTCAGCCCCAATTTCGGCCACCATAGGTGGTGGTTCGTGCCCATATGTGTAGAATAGGGGGATGTTTTGTTTCATGAATATCGCCAAATTAATTCTAGCTTTAATTTGAGTTCTTGAACCCTCCTAATCAGCTATTAAACCCATGTAAATTAGGGAAAAACGTTCTTGATCGTTTGGGCATTCGAAACTCACAAATCGGGAAGCGTAAGTGCAGTTAAGCGTAAAATTAATTGTTGTTTCGACATAGTTATAGGGTAAATGTTATGACTTGATTAAATGAAGGAATTTATTAATTATTAGATACTATTTTTCCAGTATATTATGGAATTAGGTCCTGACTTAAATGCCCCAAATCAACCGTAAAGCTGAAGAACGATCGTACGTATGGTTCACATCGATACAAGGTAAAGAATCGAACTAGTTGAATTCGTAAAATAGTTATGAATTCAAAAATTGGTTTGAAACCATAAGTGGGCAACTGGGATTTGGTTAAGTGGAAAATTGATTGAATTTATACTGAATTTGGGTTTAGGATCATATAAAGGTTTATTAAGGAAAATTTGAAGATTTACTAGGGTGCTGCAAGAAAGCAAAAAAAAAAAAGTTTGGGTCCTAAACTTGTAAAATTTGTTTAATAATGATAAATGTCATGTTATATTTGATAAATTAGCTTGCTGATTGGTTTGATATAGTAGCAAAAATATTAGTTTTGCGAATGGCCGAACCAGGGTTTTGAAAACTGAGTTGTTTTGATAAACCATTTAACTTTTATAACTCATATTCATTCATGGTTATTACTGAAAACATCATTTAATTAGTTCCTTTTCTGAAACATAACATACAACAGTTGTCATAAAAACATTATATTTGGAAATCCCATTCGTATTTTCTGAAAACATTTGCTTTAGTAAAAATCATGTTTTGAGGTAATAGTCTCAGATTAAGTGTAAAATCAAAAACCTCAAATCGAAAATAAAATCAACAGTCCGAAATGTCTATTAATATAAAATTCCCAGAAATAACATTAATTAAATGATAATCAGAATGTTAATAAATTACGAACTCGTGGTAACAACGAGGCTCCATCGCACTGATCTGCCTAAGTCCGTGGATTACCTGAACAGAATAGACAAACAGATGAGAGTTTTCGTAAACTCAGTGTGTAACCCAACAGAATTAGACCTGCTACTTATATAGATATCACATACACAGTCATATTCAGTTTCATATTTGGACTCAAGTCCTTTATAGATACAGATACAGATATAGATATGTAGAACAGATATACAGAATCCTACCCCCATCCTCTACACACCAACTCCTACCATCCCATCACACCATGTGGGGTTAAAAAACACCCACCCATCCCTACACACCACATTATGTCGGTACGAGACATATCAAATAATATGCAACCATGCTGCCAGAAATATAGGCGAAGGTCGCCATACAGAACACTTCCTCCACTTATACAAAACCACCCCAATCACAGATACAGTAATCCCATGTATAACATGCTCATATACAGATGTCATATATATATAATTATCTGAATAATAAGACATACATATCAGTATCCTTTTCAATGCAAAATATTAGAATATCAGATCACCCAATTTTAGGGTTTAGTTAGCCCTTACTGACCCTACGGTAGGCCCACAGTCGATCGGGATGATCCATACGACCCTAGGGACAATTTTAGAATTATGGGTCCACACGCCCAGATTGGCCTCACCCGTGTGATCCACACGGCCTGGCCCAAAACCCACATGCCCGTGTGGTATACCTGTGTGGCCCACACCTCCGACTCGGCCTATCCCGTGTGGCCCACACGACCACACCCACACCACCACACGATCGCATCTTGTGCACGGCCGCACCTTCATCAGACACAAGGCTGTGTCTCGCACACGACCAACCACACAGGTGACCAGACGCCCGTGTGGCATCGACAGTCTGCACTTTTGGCTTTCGTTGAAACTCATTTTTCACGCATAAAGGGTACACACCTGATATTGTTTTGATGCAAAAGCACTCCCGAGACCACCGAACCTAAGAAACAATATAAAAAAGCCCAAGTTCAGTACACACTTACGAAATTCAATCCGAAGCCATTCCACAAACGGAGCCTTACAAAAACAAACAAAGAATTCAAAAACTTACCACCGACAAACAAACACCCCTAATGCTCAAATCGCTGCAGGAGCACCAACTCCTTCTTTCCCTTCCCCTAATCGAGAGTAAACACAAAACCCCCATTAAAACACTTGCCACGAAAAAATAAGATCGTAATAATACAAGACTTACCGAACGAACGTAATCAAACATTGCACAAAAAAAGAGATGAATTGGAAAAACCGAGAATGAGAGAGAGAGACAAAAATTTGACAGAGGAGGAGAAAAGGGAAATGGAACGTCAAAAGCTGAGAGAAAATTTGGGAAAAAGAAAAAGAATAAAAATTAAATAAAATCTAATTAAAAACCCACTAATATCCTAACTCCCCACTAATTCACATCCAATTACCCTAGAATACCAGAAGCACTGAAACTCTACCATGCAACCGAGCCCAAAATAATACCCACACTCGCGCAGGGATTCGAGCACAAGACCTCCAACACACCAACCCCCTTACTAGTTGAACCAGCAGACTCAATCTGATAAGGATTAACAGACAATTTTATATAAGCCCACTCAATAAGGGTAAGGCTTGGATAAAAAATTACAAAATTTAGCAAAGGTGAGACTTGAACCCAGGACCTCACACACACATACCTAGAACACTTAACCACTGAAGCAGATACTCATTTGTGTAAGATATTCACAGAAATAGAGATAAATTATTCAGGACGTTACATTTTATGGTTGACAGAGGAGTTCTGTGGAGTACCAGCGGCATATTAAGTTCACATATATTTGTAGTCAGTGTACTGCATTTGTAGTACCGAAGGGAATGATGATTATATTGCATTATTTATATGGCAGTTTCACTGCATTCTTTATTATTGGTGGTTTTACCATATCGAGCATTGCTCACAAATGTTAGAGTTTGGTAGATTGGTTCTGGGGAACTCATGGTTTGTAGCAGATGGTATAGGTAGGATCTCACATGTGCATTTTTCATGATCACATTAGACTGTAGCAGATGCTATCGGTACCTCTATGAAATTGCCTATATGAATGCTTAATACTTGTTTAGTCTCACACTGAGCTTGTTAAGCTCACCCCATTATCTCAACTTCTCAGGTAATGATTGAACTTAGGATCGAAATTGGCATTCGAAGTACGACAGACTTCAGACTTTACTTCGTCCTATTATTTTAATTTAATTATATTTTGGTTATTTTATTATTATTATTTGGTTTTGGATTGTAAAGTTTCTTTAAACTATGGTTTTGGACTATTCGAGATTTTAGGGTTTTTCATGCATGCATGACACGCATATTCTGTATAGATACATGGTTTTTATAAATATGTTGAAATGGACTATGCATGATATATGACTAAATTAATAATTTTACTAGTAATGGTACATTTCCACTGCTATGAAGATAACAAAATAATTTTTCAAGAAGAGGTCTGTGCTCAAAGCTTAAGAGCAAGGGACAAGGCTAGGGTTTGGGAGAAATGAACATAATGTGCTGTAGGAAGATGAGGTGGTCACTAAGGGTCATTATTTTATTATTATTTTAATGTATTTGGGACTATATTAAGGTCGTATTAAAATTTCGTTAAGAAATTTTGATGTTTAAATAGTTAATTAGGTGAAAAGGACTAAATTGTAAAAGGTGTAAAAGTTGAGTTCTATTAGTTAAAGGGTCAAATGGATATGGAGATGAAAGTAAAAGGACTTGAATGGTAAATAGACCATTTAATGAATTAATGGATAGTTATGGACAAGGTTTTATTGAAATTTTGATTATATTTAAAGGGTAAAATGGTAAATAATGTTAAAAACAAATAGGCTAAAATCATCATCTTCCTCAGATTTATTTCTTCTTAACTGATTCTTCAATGGAGGAATAGCTAGGGTTCGATTAAGCATTGTTTCACTTGCATGGTATGTGTTCAAGGCCTATTCTTAATGATTTTTATGTTTTTGAGTCCGTTTTAGCTTAATCTAGCTAGCCGGGGGTTAATTTGTAAAACTATTAAAGGTTGAGGGACTTATCATGAATTCTATTGAATGAATTTTGATGTTAATTGATAGATTATGAATCCTTGTTGAAAAATAAACAAGCTTTGTTAAGTGATTTTTGGTGAATTTTGGAAATAGGGATTAATTTGTTAAAGATATAAATTCTAGGGTTTTATTGTGAAATGATGGTAAATATGGATTGTATCAAAGTCTCTTGCACCTTTTATTAACATGGATTTTGATTAAAATGGTTAGATTTTAATTTATAAATTAAGGACTAAATTGTGAAAAGTTAAAATATTAGGGGTAAAATGGTAAGTTTGCATAAATATGAAATGTGGATTAAATTGGATACTAGAAGTGTTTAATTGATTAAAATTACCTATTCAGATTAAGGTAAAACATGTTTAGAATTAGATCGTGGAAAAGTTAAAGCTTCAGATTAGTTTGATCTAATTTTTATGCTCTAGTTATCGAGGTAAGTTTGTATGAACGATAATCGTTTTAATGTTATCTAAATTGAATGTTTACTATGTTATTTTTAATGTAAATGGATCAATATATAAATGTATCAATGCTATGACGAATTGACGAATATTGAATCCCAGTTGAACCTTAGGAATTCTTAGGATACAAATGACATGTCATTAGGGATTTCATGTTTCGGGTGCTGGTCTTGAATTTCCTATCGTGTAGCTTACATTTTGACCCACAGATCGTGTGAGCATTGATGTAAAGGAAATGTTACAGTTATATGTAAAGGCACACTTCGTGTAAGCTTTCCCGTGTATCTGATAAAATTCTAGATGGTTCAATTGGTAAGAAATAGAAAAGAAAATGGTAAGCATGCAAATGCAATGAATCATCACATTGTGGTATCATTATTGATTTAAAATGTTATATTTGTACATGGTAAACCACATATATTATGGTTGATTTCATATATATCATGAACAAGTATACTAATTTGTGAGTTTGATGATGTTGTATAGGCTAATAATAAGCTTATGGCATTGGTTTTGGTTTATACTTATTCTATGAATTGTATTATAGAAATGGTAAGTTATGTTTAAGGTTTATACAAGCTTACTAAGCACTCATTGCTTACGTAGTTTATTTCCTTTGTTTTATAGATTATTGGAAGCTTGATTTTGTTAGAAGCTCGTCGGAGATCTATCACACTATCTAGTAGTCAATTCGGTAGTTTTTGAGCATTTTGACCAAGGTTTATAATGGCATGTATAGGTGTTTTGTAATGGTATTTTTGTGAATGTGTTAATGGTGTTTTGGCATGTATAAGTTTTGAAAGTTATGTTGATTTGGTACCATTTGGTGCTTTATCAAATTATGTCATTTTGGTTACTTTATTATTCATGTTTATAAGTCTTTTTATGGTATATTTTGAATTGCTTGAAAGTGGTAAATGGGCTATGATTGGTAGGTGTTTGAATTAGGTATTTATGTTTGGTAAAATGACAAGTTTTGTTAGTTGATGTTTTGGTATATTGCGGTTCCTTTGAATGGCATATTGTTTAGGTGATTTAGGATGCTTGAAATGGTATGTTTATGAAAGTTTGAATGGTGTTTGTACCATTTGAATGTGTGTTTAAATGGTTTGAAAAGTTATGCATGAAATGGTTTTGAAATGGCTTGATTTTAAGTAAATTTTGGGTTCACACGACTTGGGACACGGGTGTGTGACACAGCTGTGTGAGGCACATGGCCTGGCAACACGGTCGTGTGTCATCAGAGAATTTTGAGGGTTTAAGTCAGTGAGTTACACGGCCTAGCACACAGCCTGACACACGAGCAGGTGAGGCAACTCAAAGAGTTACACGACCTGGCACATGGGCATGTGACATGATCACGTGACCTTACTTAGTGGGTTACACGGGCGAGGACACGGGCTGGGACACGGTCGTGTGTTCCTTGTTCGAAAGCTACACGGCCTGGGGTGATTCCGTATGGCTTGGTGACACAACCGTTTGACCCCTGTTTCCAATTTTTGTAACTTTTTCCTAAACTTTCCATTTTGTTTCAAATTAGTCCTGAATTGCTTCTAAGCTGTTTTTAGGGTTCGAGGGCTCGATTTAGGGATGATATGCATGTGAATGATTAGTTTATGATATTATTAACATGTTGAATATTATGATGTTTAAATGTTTTCGATTATACAGTAATGGTCCGTAACCCTAATCCAACGATGAAGACGGGTTATGGGTGTTATAGAGCGACTCCCCATTAATGATCAAATCATTGGTTCATCATGTGGAAGAAGGCATTTCTAACTTCACCAGTAACTCTTTGAAGGCCTTGCCAGTTCGAGACACATTGGTTTGGGGCAGGATCATTTCTCCCTACCTCTTTGTTAATCGCTCTTCAGGAATCAATTAACATCAGTGATCTATAAGGAAATTTGAAGCTAATTCAGGTTAGAATTACATCACACTATCATAGACAATTGCGACATGTACGTCTTGACCCAATGCAAAGTTTCGATTTAGTCCCAGAATCGATTAAACTCAAGGTTTGATACCACTAAATGAAATACCCCTCACTCGTACATAATGACTGTTACGAATGGGAGATGCATTCGAAGCATGTACAAGTAATATATCTTAAATTCATTTAAAAATTAAAAGTTTAAAACATTTTTATAAAATAATTAAAATATGTTTTAGAAAAATTAGAATATTTAAGAGAAATTTAAAAATCATTTAGAACTGATACGTAGTCAATTGGAGGTGGTTAAAACCTAAAACTGGCCCTAAAAAGTCAAAATAACTTAAAATAGCGCGATGCTGAAATAGGTGTGACGTTGCAGCGTGTCTGACTGAGTAAATGAGGTTGCAACAAGGAGAAATTTGAAGTCACAGTGTTAGGCTCCATATTCGAGATGCTGCATCTTCATGTTCATTACGTGACTCATTGAGTTCACCCAAAAACACTTCAAAAGTTTTGCGAAGTCCTTGTATTCATCTTATGCATATAAACTACTTAAACAACCCTAAATTTTACATAGAAACTATTACGAAACACTTGAAAATCACAACCAATGACCTTAAAAGTAAAGTATTCATGCATATCATCGGTTAAACAAAATAAGGATAAGTTAGGGAAATAAAATGTTGGCTCTTAAGCTCAAATTTAAATAACCTTCAACACAAAGACCAAGTAATATGAAATTAACATATTTACTTATGTAGACACCTAGTACATGCCACAACTAAAAAGTACTTAACCTTCATACTCTTGTAGGTCTCGATGATAGTGTGATGTCCTAGATTGAGCTACGCTTCAATGTCTCTCTAGATCAACCTTCTACGTACACAAAAAACAACAACACGTAAGCAAATAATGCTTAGTAAGTTCAAATGGAATTCACTATACTTACCTTATTGGAGGTGAGCATACCAAATTCCATAAGAACATTAATACTTACTACAACATTCTCAACTACATTACGTAAGGCAAGTTAAGCAAAAGAATTTATAATAATGTCAACTAACATATTTCGTATAGTACATATAACATGTTTAATTATATTCTTATCATCTCATGGAACACAAATATATATCATGGCAGCACTTAATACTTTTAGCTTTTCTTTAAATTCCATAGGACAACCATTTCATATTCATTTTCTATAATCGAGTACTTATCTGTAAAAAGCTTTTTGCCAAATATAACCTAAGTAAAATGGACATGGACTTACGAGAATCCACCACCACACCAAGAATGCTCATAAGAGTATAGAACTACACTACACCAAGACACATAAGTGCAAAGCTTGTAGGCATCATGTACATCCCTCAACCACACCAAGATAGTCTCCAAAGAGACAGTGTACATTTGATGATTCGCAACAAATGCTAAACCATCACACATTTGATGATTCACAACAAATGCTAAACCATTGAATGACATGATATACGTTCAACTCCATAATAATACATACATAAATACACATAGAAACCTAATTAGCATGTCAACCGTATCCTAACCTTTATACCAAGTTTACATGGGCACAAGAACCAAGTGCACATTTACCATTAAGTCTTATACTTTCATAAATACTCATGGCTTCCACTTTACAAAACTCATTTGATTGCCTTATACTTTCAACACATAACATCATAAATCTAACATTCATTCACATTGTGAAAGTCACTCATACCATTTTACACATATAATATGCCATTTCAACTTCCTCATTATAACAATAAATTAATATTACTTTTTAACAGACAACTATGATTTCATTCTACCTTGCTTATCATGTCAACGTTATTGATTTTATACTATATTCATATTCAATAAGTTAAAATAACTAGCACACACAACAAAATGAAAGTATAATAAATTTCATGAGAACTTACCTTTCCCAAAAGCAATAAAAATGGATAGAGCCTTCTTGAAGGTCTTCAATCCACCACCTTCTCTTTCCCTTTGCTAGGACTATCTCTAGTAACTTCTTTCTCTTAAATTTCATATAAAAACAACAATTTCCCCAATTTTCAAAATGTTACAATTGCATTAAATAACCATATTAATGGCTCAACAATTCACTGTAAAGCTTTTAAACATGTAATGAGATGATAAAATGCTAATAAACCATGAATCCTTACCAAAGCTCTTCCTTTCTTCTCAAGCTGAACCTTCACATGCTACAACCAAGCCTTAGATGTGCGGGTGATGAGTTTGGTGAAGAACCTTGGCTCTTTATGGTTTCTAAAGGATGATTTTGCAAGAAATCAAAGAAAAATGGTGGGAGATTGAAGTAAACATGGGAATAAAGCGAAGGATTTTAAAAAATAATGGTTTTTTCTTCTCATTTATGGCTAGTTGCACAAAGATGGTATGAGGGATCATTTTCCCCCCATTTTGTGTTTTATAATATTTAAAACATCAAGCTTTTTGGTCAACAAGTTAAAAGTTAATAAAAGGTATGGTCCCAATGAAAATTTAAAGCTAAGTTCATGTTTAACCATCCAAAAAATTATCTCATCACTATATCTTTAATATTTAATCACAATTAGGTCCTAAATGACCAAAATACCCTCAATGGAAAACTTACAAGTTCTCCTCTTGTCTCGTATTTTATCCAATCGAGCCCGAAACTCTAAAAAAGTCTCAAAATGTATCATAATGAACTCTCATGAATATAAAAATAACTTAAATCCATTAAAATTGAATTCCTCATCAAATACATGGATAAAACCATCAGAATGGTCCTGTATGGAATATTGGAAAATTTTAGAGCGTTATAAAAACACCTCTATACTTAAAGAAACATTAATTATACTCAAGGAAACTACTATGATATGTATAACCATCATGAGAAACATACTTAATTTGGATAGTAACTTATCAAAATAATAAAAAAATCATGCTTAGCATAGCAAAACACTTATAATGCCAATCACTATGAGTTTCATACTCAACCAAATCAATGCTCTAGGTAAAGCAAAACTATGAGCATAAATGTTCATCGACAGATGTCATGATCACCAATGACCCTTACCCTTAAGCCAAGTATACAATAAAGTTAGGATAAATCCATCACAATTACAAGACTAAGAGTAATATAAAACTAAGGTATATGCATAAACCAAGGACCTTCTAGTACATGCCACTAGGAGCCAAAATTACAAATATAAGAATTTCCAACTTAAAGATAATAGCAATGGTGTGGGGTAGTGATTCGCAAGGTGAGTCAAGCTTCAAAATATTGATACCCAAGTGCAAAGACAATAGTGCGTTAAGCATAAAACTTAAATACTCATTATACTTAGCTCCAGGATAGCACACACATACACAGTGTGCTCAGAAGAATCAGGATTGGATACTAGGGACTAACCAATCAACACACCATAGTGATAGTAACACATTGTAACGCTAATGTTCGAAGACCAGAATAGTACAACAATAGAATGCACCAAAGTGCTATGCCTGGAGGCTAAACCACGGTCAAAATCGTATCTCCTATCAGTTATAACCAGATATCCCCTATTGGCATACCAATTTTATGCTAACGACTTATCTAAGCTATTAGGGTCTTATTTCAATATTTCTAGAGTATCAGTAACTTGTACCTCAGATTAAATTATAGTTTAAAAACAATATTTGTGGCAAAATACACTATAACTTAAATCAAGAGTTTCAGTCCTAATCGATTTGTAACATTATTTTGACATAGTCGAAATCTTAAATACTTGTTTAAACCATATTTTAGAAAACATTTAAATATCAATATACAATATCATACTCATTATAATGTGGATTCTAACAGCTCTAACCCATATCCATCACCAGAATAGGGTCACAGGAATGCTATAGCAAGTTAACAGAAATAAACAAGTAAAATCAGGATCATTTCAATATAATTTCTCCAGTGCCACAAAGTAATTTAATTATAATAATTTATTACATTTATGAGGCCTAAATCATGCTTTAGGGACTAAATAATTAATATTAAAACCCTTAGGGACTAATTTGAAACAAATCAAAAAATTTCAAGAAAATATGAAAAATTTTGACAATAGGGGACACACGGCCGTGTAGCCAGGCCGTGTAACTTTCGAAGTTAGGACACAAGGTCGTATCCTAGCCCGTGTAACTCACTGAATTAGGTCACATGGCTATGTCATCGGCCATGTGCTAGGCCATGTAACACACTGACTTAAATCACACGGCCGTGTGGCAGCCCATGTCCCAGGCCATGTGCACCTAAATGAACCTTAAAAATCAAGTTTACCATTTCAAGTTTTGTTGGACTCTAAGTAATCCATATTCCAGCCATTAGGGTCAATCAAAATGCCATTAAACAAGCTCAATTTATGCTAATTGAACCATCTTAAGTGCTTAACCAATGTACCCTCATTGGTACCACAAGTATACACACTTAGACAAGAATACAAATCATCAACCAAAACATAACAATTCACACAATTTAAAAATTCTAACCAATATGTCTATCATAGGCACCTCAATTCAAAACAATGCAAGATAACCTATTAATCAAACATATGCGATAAATTTGTAACAAAGACATCTTCCGTCATTCACATATATAACAAAAAGTTGTCTACTTGCACTTAAGGTAATTCTTTAAAAATATACATACCAAAGCAAAAGTAATGATAAAACAAGCCTATTACATGCCATATAATCCAAAACAAATGTTCAAAAGCTACCGAAATCGGATGGATAGTGTGACTTGAGTGCTGGTCTGATCGTCCAACCTTCAAAAGTGTCTACAAGAAACATAAATTAACACAAGTAAGCTTATTGAAGCTTAGTAAGTCCGACGTATAGAAACAATAAATCTTACCAAAGTAAATATAACAATTCAATTAAAAATAATTCAACAACAAGTGTTTCTTGTCATCCACAATGTCAAACAGGTGAATTGCATAACTCAATTCAAAGCTCAAATAATAATTTCTGGGAAAACATATATGTCCACAACGGGTCAATTCAAGATGTCAAATACATGTCATGCCATTCAAAATCATTAAATAGGCTATAATACAACGATGTACGACTTGATGAATGACTTACCGATATGAGTACACAAGTAATCCAACTGAAACACGCCAATCGCTCATAAGAGCTAATCCACTCGATAACACGCCAATCGCTCCTAAAAGCTAATCTAATCAATAACATGCCACGACACTAAGTGCCTAGCCTGCAGGCTATACATCCACCCCCATAACTCGCCAGATTAGGGTAGTATAACATGAGAGTTCACAACAAATGCACAACCTCGATATACTCAGGAAAAAAATATATAAATCTCTACACATCAATCTCCACTTCATCCTCGCATAACATACCATCATTTAGTTGTACTCTATCTAGCGTTCATCCGGCCCAAGTATCGATATCAACAACATTTTCCCAAACAACTTACAACATTAATAGAATAATTTATATACACTATTTCATGTCATGTTATCATACAATTCATATAGATATTAAATTAAAATCCGTACGAACTTACCTGGATTGTGTTGTAATAGTTGCAGAAGTTCAGGGACTATTCCACAATTCTCCCTTTTCCATGTAAATCAATAGGGTCTTGATCTAAAATATAAAATGCTCAATTTTTAGCTTACATTTCGCACCCTTTTATTTTTTAAATTACACAATTTCCCCTAACTTTTACAACTTTCACAAAATCATCAAATTAACCATTTTATTAGGTTAAAATTTACAGCTGAACATTCAAGGCTTCTAAAAAATCCGCAAAACACCTCTTATTCACCAATAAACCTTGAAACTTTGACATTTTAACAATTAAATAAAAATCTAATAAAAATCACTTCACAAAGAAACCAAATACCACTATCAAAGATTCAAATACATAATTATCATAAAAAACATTCAAGATTCATCAATGAAAACTTCTAAAATTTTTAACAGATTCAAAAACGAAGATACAGGCTAGTTGGACCTAGTTGCAACAATCTTAAAAACATAAAAATTACAAGAAATAGGTGAGAATTGAGCTCACATGCACAAGGAAGATGAAACCGAAGCTTGGAGCCCCTTTCAATGGTGTTTTGGCATCAATTTGAAGAAATGAAGAAGAAAATGCTATCTTTCCTAATTATTTTATTTTAATTTTAATGTTAATTACTATTTTGCCATTAAAATACATTTTATTTTATCATTTTCATTCCAATTGCTGTCCAAGAATAATAATTAGGGCTAATTGCCACATAGGTCCTTCCTTATTTAGTAATTAAGTTATCTAATCATCTAAATACAAATTAGTCCTTTTACCCTAATTAGTTATCTAAACATTAAAAATTTTTAACCAAATTTTAACACGACTTTAATGACTCCGTAAATATTCTATAAATAATATTTACAAGTCGACGCGATAGAAATTTGTGGTCCCGAAACCACTATTCCATCACCACTGAAAAACGGGTTGTTACATGAATAAATCAATTCAAACACAAGATATCCACTGTTCTTCATAAAAAATTTGTCCTCATAATTTCCTCGAGTCAAAATGTTTGTGGATATTACTGTCTCATTATTTGCTCACTTTCTTATAAGGCGTCTTCAATTTTATGATTGTGTCATAACACTTTTACTAACGAAATCCTTTTGCTCCTAAGCTTTTCGGTTTCTCAAGCCAAAATTATCACTAGCTCTTCCAAATGTGTCAGATCAGGTTGAATTTCCACTTCCTCGGGAGTTATAACATAAGAAGTGTAACAACCCGTTTTCTAGTGGTGTTGGAAATAATGATTTCGGGGCCCCAAATCTGACAAGTGAATTCGTAAATATTGTTATTCAATATTTACGAGTCAAATATAGTATTATAATAAAATTTTATTTAGTAATTTATGCTATTTAAACGAAAAATTAGGTTTAAGTAGTAAATCATTAAAGTCAAGTGGTTTTAGAAAATGAGGTATCGGGACCTCATTTCTATAAACTGAGTCGTAAAAATTTTATTAAAAATTTAAAGAGTGTTATTAATGTCATATTAGAATTTGGTTAAGAAATTTTAACATTTAAATAGTTGACTAAACGAAAAGGACTAAATCATAAATGTTACAAAAGTTGATTTCCATTAGTTAAAAGGGTCAAATAGCTTTGAAAAGGTAAACCAATGCACTTGGATGGCAATTATACCATTTTATGGTTAGTGGATGATATTGGTTTGTTTTTGGTGTAATTTTAATAGTTTTAAAAGGTTAACTTTGTAATTTTATATTTAAATTAAAATGGTAAAAGAACAAAAGACAAAAATCAATATCATCTTCCCCATTTTGCTATTCAAAGCATAATCACCATCTTTGGAGAAGCAAGGTTTCAACCAAGCCTTATTTTGAATGCATGGTATGAAATTGTTATTCATTTTTAATTATTTTTATATTTTTGAGTTTGTATTAACTTAATCTAAGTAGCTCGGGAGTTGATTGGTTAAATGGTTAAAATTTTAGGGACCTTCCATGAATGATTTTGATGTGTTTGTGAATGTAATTGATGGATTATTAAAGTTTCAAACTAGATATAAGTATTTTGTTAAGTTATTTTTGATGATTTTAATGTTTAGGGATTAAATTGTTTAAATAGTAAAATTTCAAGAAACTTTTATAAAAAATGTTAAATGTGGGTCGTAGAGACTCCCTACTAAATTCGGCAAGCATAATTTTCTTTAAAAAATGGTGAAATTTCAAGTTTTGGGTTTAAGGACTAAATTGCATATAAGGTAAAATGTTAGGGTAGTTTTGTACAATGATGGTGGAAGGACTAAATTGTATAAAACTGCTTATTTAAGTGTTGGAATTGTATTAATTGAATGAAAATTATTATTTAGATCAAGAAACGCTACAATTGGTTTTAAATCGAGGAAAAACTAAAATTGTCAACTCCGTTTTAACAACTATTTTAGTCGAAGTAAGTTTGTAGTCCTTGAAGTTGAAGTCTATTTATTTATTTTAAATACTTTAATTATATTTATATAAATTCAAATGGTTAAATTATGAAATGAGAAATTGTGGATTATGTAATTACATATGTATTTGTCGATTTGTTCGACTAGTGGTGGGGACAAAACATTGTTAGTTTATTCGACTAGTGCTGGGCACACATTTGACATCTTCGGTTTATTCGCCTAGAACTGGGCACAAGATGTTGTCAGTTTATCCAACTACTGCAGGGCACACCTATCCTCGGTTTATCCGACTAGCATTGGCACAAGATGTTGTATGTTTATCCGACTAGTAAAGAGCACACCTATCATTGGTTTATCCGACTAGCGCCAGGTGAAATACTTTTTTATGGTTTATTCATTAGGCACCGGGTGCTAATAATAGGTTGAAAAGGACGATATCCAAAAAGGATATCAAATGAAAATGTTGAAAAGGACGATATACAAATAAGATATCAATGAAAAGGTCGGTATTTCATTATTCAACCAGTCGCTATTCAGGTCACATGCTTCGGTGTGAAATTTATTATAAGTTTGAATATGAGACGAACGTTTTGATTAGTATGATTTGATAATGATTATTAATACTATGGAATAATTATATGTATCGTATGTCTATACATATGTTTTCTAGTTATGATTGTAGTGTGTTTAGAAAATCAAATGGTGATATGATTATTTTTCTGATTAACCGAAGTTATTTCATTTGGTTCAACATGTAATTAATGTTGAAATGGAAATATATATATTATTAGCTATGCTATTACAAAAATAAAATATACGAAGATGAAATGTAAAAAATATAATGTAAATGAAATTGCATAGTATATGATGAATATGGTTGAGGATGTTGAAACTTTGATATGTTTCATGCCATGTTTTAGTGAAGTTTATAAGTGCAATGTTTCACCAACAAACTCTATGAGTTATTGTGTATAGGAAAGGCATTTGGCTAACAATGAATGAATCTATATTTTTTTGGTTTTTATCTAATGGTTTAAATTCTATTATACATACTTACTAAGCACTCGTTGCTTACGTAGTTGTTTTTCGTTGTTTTGTAGATCATCGAAAGCTCGACCGGTTGGAACTTTGTCGGAGACTTATCACACTATCCCGCGGTCACTCTGGTAGTTTTAGTTAATTTGAGCTATAGTTATAAATTGCATGTATAATGTTTAATGTCATTTATACTTTTGTTGTGTTTTGGTCAATTTTGTAAATGGTTATATGCATATATGGTATAGTTCGCTTGTACATGTTAAAAACTATGTGAAAATGGTAATTTTGGTATGCTTATTTTGAATGGTGAAATGAGTTGATGATAGTTGACATTAGGTAGCTTTTATACGTATGTTTTGTGATTGAGACGTGGCATTATAGCTTGTGCTTAATCGATTTTGTTTTGATATGAAATGTGGTGCCTTTGAATTGCATATTGATTAGAAGATTTAGGTTGATTGAATTGGTATGTTTATGAATGTTTGAAGTGTGTTTACGTCCATTGAATGTATGTACAAATGGAGTAGCTTGTTATATGCATATATTGGTTTTCAAATGGAGTAGCTGTCACACGGCCATGTGCCACACACAGCCAACCCAAACTTCTGTGTGTCTGAAAAATTTTATGTGCAGGTTACACACGATCTGAGACACGGTCTACCACACAGCCGTTTCTCCCAAAACAGTTTCGAACACGATCGTGTGGCCCTTTTCTCGAATATACATAGACAGACACACGGGCTCAGACACGGCCATGTGTGCCTACTTCAAATACCCACACAGTCTGGGCTATCTCACACGGCTTGGCCGCACAGCTCTGTGACCATTGTTTATAAAATTTTTCGTGTTTTTCCAAAGATTTTTTTGATTTATTCGAATTGATCCCTTATTGCTTTTAAAGTGTATTTTAGGCCCTGAAAGCTCAAGTTAAGGCCTAAATGTATATATTTGTTATGAGTTGAATGAATTATTGAAATTTTATTTTAGCTGAACTATTTGCTCTGATTTAAAGTTAAAGGTTCTGTTTTGTTTTGTAACGCTCTATAACCCTAATCTAGCATCAGAGACAAGTTAGAGGTGTTACAAGCAGGATTAGAACTATACTTCATCAACACAGAGACATGGAAGACATTTTGAATTTTTTACAACTTAAGAGGTCGTGCTAGTCAGTACGCTACCGACCCAACACATTCAAGTAATTCATACGTTCTAATGAATCTTGGGCTCAAGTTTCCTTTCCACCCTCATCAAAGTACTTTCTTCTACAGTGATAATTTCAAACATACTTTGTCTCCCACTGTAACACCCCTAACTTGTATCCGTCGCTGAATTAGGGTTACGAGACATTACTGTATGAAACACAACTCAATGCAGTCATTAAAAATAAATTTAACATTTATATGCAATTCGTTTAAATACAGGTTTAAAACAACTATTTCCAAATCAAAATATATGCATTTTAATACAATAAATATATGAATTTAAATAAATATAAGTAAGCATAATTAAAAATTTTACTTAAACCATTTAAAACAAAACTTAGAATTTCAATCCAGCTAAACCATAAGAAAATAAGTCATATTCGTATGGCTATTAATTATATTTACAATACATCAAAGTACGACTTTCAAAATATCGTCTAGCCTATACATGCCATAAGTTAAAGTTTAAACAATTCAATACCGAGACAGTAGATAGAGTGATGAACTTGCTGACGATCCCCGAGCTTGAAGCTTGATATTTAAGTCTTAAAATAGGAAGACATAAACAAACAAAGTAAGCTTTTACAACTTAGTAAGTCTATAGCATATCAAAAATGTAAAAAAAATGAATATAAAATTTCCTTTTGTACTTTTAACGAGTTCGCAAATACCATATATGTTAACAATTACACATAGTCAAATACATACATAATTATCAAGACTTAAAACCGAATGCATATGCTCTATAAACATGAATCGCCGAATGCATATATACATATATGCATGAAAAATATTAGAACCAAATGTATATACACTTTAAACATATTAGCCAAATGCATATATACATATGCTTAACAAATATTTTAACCAAATGTGTACATGTATTTAACACATACATATATCCAGAGTCGTATATGTACTTATCATGCACATACAATCGAATATATATAAATTTATAAATCATATTTCATATCTCATTATACATGTATATATATCGATCATAAACTTTTAACCTAACTCATATTTATGCATATAACCGAATGCATTATTATTCAACTTTTACTTATAAACAAATATTTATACATATATGTATTCGCAATTGCACATAAGAATACTCATCAGTTTCTTATACCAAATGCACCCATATAAATATATATATATACTTTTCAACTACACTTAACAGATGCGTATATATATATCAACCACCTATGTCGAATTTATGCACAACATCTTCAAATAAATAAATCTGAACAATTCACACAATTTCAACAGATTCACCGGCACTTAACCTGCTAGGCTTAAAACCTGATTCAATACACCGACAATTAGCCTGCTAGACGTAAAGTACGAAATATTTCACCGGCATCAAGCTTGCTAGACGTAAAGTCTGAAACATTTCCTCAGCATCAAGCCTTCTAGACGTAAAGTTTGAAACATTTCACCAGCATCAAGCCTGCTAGACGTAAAGTTTGAAACATTTCACCAGCATCAAGCCTGCTAGACGTAAAGTCTAAATTATCTCATTGACAATAATCCTTTTAGGCACCAAGCTCAAACACTCAATTCACCCAAATGTTACTCATTTTCGAACTATATAGGTATATAAATTCCATGCTTAAATATTCAGCTCAAAACTCATAATTTATATATTTGAAACACATGAATATATATATAAAACTCAACCACCAAATCTAATTTGATAATTCAATAAATCATCGAACACATTTATGCATAACCTTATACTTCAAATCCTACTACAAATATCATACTATTTAACTAAAAATATTCTTGAATAATATACATTTTACATTTGAACATATTAAAATTATATATATATATACATAATCGAAACTAACATATACAAATATCATCTAATAACAAATTTCAAAACTAAATCTTATACATGTATGCATATATATATACTCAAACCGCATATACTTTTATAATGACACATCTTAATTCGATTCAAAAGTATATATATATACATGTATATTTACATGTTTAATCAAAATTACTTACACAAATATAACATACATTTTATAAATCCAGTCCAAAGGTTTATACATATATATCTATGTATATTTTCGAATCCCTAAGTACACATATATACATATACATATCTTTGATTAAATCAATAATTTATACATGTATATACGTGTATGAATTCGAACCTTGTATATATATAAAAATCTTATACTTCAACTAAATTCAATAACATTTATGTATATACTTATATACTTTCACACTTTAGCTAAGTTCAATTACCTATATAAGTATAAACCTCTAGGTTCGAACATTAAAAAAAAACATATAAACCAATCACACTTTTAATTTATTCAACCGATATACTTTAAATTATAATTCATCAAAACTAAATACATACACATACTTATGTACTGATTTTATGACATTAAATAGCTAATAGACTAACCTCGGATAGTGAAAAATTGAAACCGGACAATTAGTCGACGACTTTGGCTTTCCCCGATCTAGCTCCGATTTCTTTGATTCTTGATCTAAACACATTCAAAATGAACTGGTTTAAATATTATTACATTCAATTTAGTCCAAAAACACATAAATGGGCAATTTACCATTTTACCCCTGACATTTACACTTTTTGCAATTTAGTCCCTATTGCATAAAACACAAAATACACAAAATTTGCCTACACTATACAAGGGCCAAATATCCCTAGTACTCATATAAGTCCACACATTTCATTTATTTCACATTTTAGTCCCCCAAAAATTTAATTTCACAATTTAGCCCTAATTACTCAATTTCACCAAAAATTCAAAGACAAAACATGTTAATCTTTCAAATATCTTCCATATTTCACCATTAACTAAAAAAAAGCTCAAGCATTCATCAATGGCATATCTCAAAATCACCACCAAATTCTAAAATTAAAGCATGGGTGTTGAAGAACATGAAGCAACGATCTCAAAAACGTAAAAATTATCAAAAATCGATTTAAAAACATACCTCAATCAAGCTCAAACCTAGGCCGAATATAACAAAGCTTCAACTCTTTGTTTTTCTTTCAATATTCGGTGGTGGATGGATGAACAATCCACTAACATTTTTCATTTGTTTTATTATAATATACATTATAATTCATTTACCTAATTAATCTTTAATGATAATATTTAACATATATGCTAAGGGCATTTTTGTCAAATGCCACCCACTAACTGTAATAATGGTCTATTTTCCACATAAATCCTTCACATTAAAAGAACAACTACTATTCGACCCTTTTGAATTTAACTCTTAAATTTTTATTTTACGCGATTAAATCCTTTTATTTAATCGAACACTTAAACGATAAAATTAAAACACGAAAATTTCACACAAGCAAAGTCACACATAATAGACAAAAAATAATATTAAAATATTTTTTAGACTCGAATTTAAGGTCCCAAAACCACTATTCCGATTAGGGTTAAAATCGGGCTGTTACACCCACACTATATATCTTTTCTTTTTAAGCCTGTGTAAAACTTTGGATGGTCGAAAGCAGTTTTCAAACGGTCCTAAATGATCCTCAGTTTTTCCTCAATTTCTTGAACCAACTCAGGTCCTGGTGACTTATTTTCACTCAACTCGGTCCAACACAGAGGAGTCCTACACTTCCTCTCGTACAAAGACTAATAGGGTGTCATTTGAATGCTAGACTGATAGCAGTTGTTATTATAGGAAAATTCAACCAATGGTAGGTATCTTTCCCAACTATCCTTAAACTCAATAACACAAATTCTAAACATATCTTCAAGAATATTTATCACTCTCTTTGATTGGTCATTCGTTTCAAGGTGAAAAGCAACATTAAAGCTCAAGCATGTACCAATATCCTCATGCAATTTGCTCCAAAATCGGGAAGTAAATCTCGAATCTCTATGAGAGATAATAGATAATGACAGACCATGTAACTTCACAATCTCTACAATATAAAGTTCAACCAGATTCTCTAATAAGTAGTCAACTTAAATAGGTCTAAAGTAAGTTGACTTGGTCAATCTATCAATAATAACCCAGATTGAATCCTTTTTTTGGTGTTAAAGGTAGTCATACTACAAAATCCATAGTGACACACTTTCTTTTCCACTCAATAATTCAAATGGGTTGCAAGAGTCTAGAAGAAGCTTGATGTTCTGTTTTCACTTGTTAGCACATTGAGCACTTATATATGAACTCAATTATGTCTCCTTTCATGCCTGACCACCAGTGGTGTGGTTTTAAATCATTATACATCTTGTTGCTTCTAGGATGCATTGCATAAACACTATTATGAGCTTCTCAAAGGAATATCATGTTTCAACTCAGCTTCATTCGGAATACATAATGTAACAACTCGTTTTTAGTGGTGTCAGAAATAGTGGTTTTGGGACCACAATTCCAACAAGTGAGTTAGTAAATATTATTTATTTAATATTTACGAATATTTATTAGTGTCATATTAAAATTTGGTTAAAAAATTTTAATGTACAGTTACTTAATTAAGTGAAATGGATTAAATCATAAAAGCTACAAAAGTTAGTTTCTATTAGTTAATTAGCTAAAAAAGAAAGGTATAAGGGTTTATGTGGCAAATATACCATAACTAAATACAATAGTGCATTTTAGCCTATCACTATAAACCATAATAAAAGCACAAAATACAAACGTAATAAACCCATTTGCATGCTAATTATCATGCAAAATATTTGCACTCACACAGCCAATTCACTTATTACCTATTACGGCTATTAAATTTAAACTTAAAAGTAACACAACCATTTTACCATTCAATATTAATCTAACCTTATCATTGGAAATCATGATTATTTATAGCCATCACAAGCCAAATTTATAATCAAATACACATGATCTTAACGTTAGCAAGCACATTTATTTTACTTATAACTAGTTGTTTATAACTGTTAACTAATATTGTTATCTATCTAAATGGTCATAAATTCAATCACCAAATATAAACAAAAATTTCATACCATTCCGTCCCATATCATATGCCACAAACATACTTTAAAATAAGTTAACATCCTGGTCGAATGTGCATTATGCTTATCATTATTCCATACCAAATCATATAACAAACATCACAAACATATATACTCAGAAATAAGCTTAATAAATTAAACTAGTTCATTGATTCGATCACACCGTTATAATGATCTTAGGCTTACCAAAATAAACCATATATCTAAACTAAATTTACAAGCACACATATGCGTATACCTATTATAATATTAACATTATTTTGACACTTTTAACTATCCATTTAATCTACCCAAAACATACCAAATTCATAATCATCATTTACCATTTAGATTCGTACCAAATTAATCAACCAAATAACATATTTTCAACTGTTTCATTTTTCATATATTCGGTCCACAAATTCAAACTCTTATGATCAAACCAAACCACCATAAAACATATCCAATCGATATGTACCAACAATTGGCTTTACCTGGTAGGTCCAACATGGTAGGTAACATTACTTCAAAATGATTCATGGTTAAATCAGGCCATTTGCTCGCAAAAAATTGTTCAAAATCATGAACCCTTTAACTTTTGAATCTAGAAGGATCGTTTCCAAGAATGTGAGAATCATAAAGGGTCCGAAATGAAATAAGATTATTTGCATGCCCTCCCTCTATAGCACCCTGAATTTTGGGCCTAGAAGAAATAGGTTTTGAACAAGGGAGTAGTTAGGAGACTACATATAAATATTTATTTGTGCAAGGAAGTGACATAAATGAATGTCTGTTTTAGTGGTTAAGTGATTTAAGAGTGTTTGGAAGTGTCTGAGAAGTCAGGGGTTCAAGCCTTGGCTTATGCAAAACTTTTATTTTCAGTGAATAAAATCCCTGGATCTAGATAGTAGGTTCTTAAATTATTGTGGTTAAAATATGATACAAAGAAGTTGTTGGTCTAGTGCTGAGGGGCGTGTGGAGTGTACATGGGGTATAAGGTTCGAGTGGTGGCGCACAAAAAAGGGAGTATTTATTTTGCTGCCTAATTCGTGTGGGTGGTTGAGTTGGATTGAAATACTGCTAAATGGAGTTAGAACTGGTCATATAGAGAATTGAAAGGGATATTTAGAGAGATTTGAGGAGATAATATTGGGATTTGGGGAGGTTGTTGTTGTGGAGAGAAAATAGTAGAAAATTAAGGGATAGGAAGTGGATGGAGAGTGTCTAGCCGAATTGGAGGAGGGATTTTTGGGTTTGGGGTTGTTGCCGATTTGGTGAGGGTTAGAATCGGGTTTCATTCCTTTTCTTTCAACCTTGGCTGAATACAACTTCTCTCCTACCTCACCATTTTTCGTTTCGGTTTTCTCTCCTAGTCGATTCTCCTTACTTGTTTTTTTAAGCTCTGCTGAATAGCTCTCGGCTTTAGCAAGGGTTCGTTGATCAATTGAGAGCGCACGATTTTTCTCTTCCTCTCCCTCAAGTGCTCTCCATTGGTCGAATACTGATATATTAATACCGATTCTTGGTTCTTTTTACGCTATATCTATGATCTGCAATCTATTTTATCGTTGTTGGTAAGTGGCTATGGTATGATAAGGAGTCATCTGTTACTTTTTCAGAAATAGTATTGAGTGGTAAGTGAGGTGTAATTGAGATGGTTTGTCAAGTATGAGTCTAATATAAAGATGGTGACTTTTGTATAGGTGGTGGTCGAGGTTGATTGGCACATTGCCTAGGAACCAAGGGTGCGATGATCATTGATTTTTGGAATAAGAGTGTTCGCAACGAAGAGAATTTGCAAATCGAATCAGGTGTGTAAACACCCCACTGTAATTGTAGAATCATGGGCGATAGACTGTGGAGGCCTCCATGAGCATTTTCATGGGCTTAGGCCGTAATGGGCCACGCTGGGTCGAGCGTGTGGGCATACTTGGGCTGTGTAATGGCCCTGGGGCCCATTTACACTGTTATGACCATTTAAGTTACCTGAGTCGCTTAAGGTGACTGCGGACCTTTTGAGATGTCGATATCTGCACTAAGACCCCAAAATAGGTAAAATGACCAAAATACTCCCATAAGGTAAAATGACCGAAATACCCCATAGGGTAAAATGACTGAAATACCCCCATAAGGTAAAATGACCGAAATACCCTCATAGGGTAAAATGACCAAAATACCCCCATAGGGTAAAATGATCGAAATACCCCATAGGGTAAAATGACTATTATACCCCTAGGAGGCGAAATGACTGTTATGGCCTTATATTATGTATTACTGATTTAATCTATGATATGTATGACTATGATTGAACATGAGATTTTGCATACACGTATGATATTATGTCACGATATATTGCATGGGGATGGGTTGTTATATTTGGAGGAAGTGTACTGTACTAATAAGGTTACACGGGTCGCCCAAGACGACTATGGACCTACTGATGGCTATATGTCGTTTATTTTACTGGCAGCTTTCCTGTAATACTGTTTAGTGCCGCAATCGGTGCTAATATTGGGGTGTCTACCTGGGTGGGTCAATTTTATCACTACATGGTGTGTTTGGCGGGACGGAGTGGTGTGTAGAGGCTAGATTGGGTAGGATTTCTAACTGCGTATCTGCCCTGATTAATGATTTTATACTGTAACTGCATCGATTAATGATATTACATACTGCTCACTGCATGACTGATATCTGTTACTGTTATGGGCCAAGGCCCCACTGATACTATTACTGAAATTTGGCAAATGCCTTACTGATTACTGGCATTGTGATGGGCTCAAGGCCAATCGTTTACTGTTACGGGAAAGGGCTTAGGCCCACACTAAACTGGACTGTTACTGTAACGGGCTCAGGCCCAAACTGCATTTATCTATTGTTTAGTTGACTGTTGTCTAGTTAGGGGATTACACATTGAGTTTTCCTAAACTCACTCCTCTGTTTAACTGTATAGGTAATCCCCAATTGTAGGCGGGTCAGTGCTACGAGGGACTCGATGATGGCCACACAACCGCATCAACTTTCGTTTTTAGCTTGTGATTTATAAGTAACTAAAATTGAGTATTTTTATGTAAAAAGACTTCTTTAAAGTTATAAACTTTAAATTGGGGTTTTTATTTATTTAGTTTGATATAAACTGCTAGTTGTAGAAAAAAATGGGTTTTCAAAAGGTAACTGTTTTCAAAATGAGATTTTGGAAAATTTATAACGTTTTAAAAGTGATTAGCTTTTGATGATGCAAGCTTGGAAATGAACAACCCATTTTGGAATCACCATTTAATAACAAAATGATTAATTGATTTTAAAGATTTCAACGACAACAAGTTTTACGCTAAATACCTCAATGTGACACCGCCAGATTCAACCATAACTCTTAGGCCAGGTTTGGGGTGTTACATTTAGTGGTATCAGAGCCATGTTACAAAACTCGACTGTAGAATGGGTTTTGAAAATATTTGGAATTTCTAGAAAATTGTTCTTGAAGTGTTTTGGAAGGTTTACAAGTGTAGCACACCGAGTCTCCAGCGTCAAATCTGTAAGTTTTCTTTATACTGTAGGCTACTTGAACTGAAATACACTGAGAGGCTACTATAGATAGTAGGACTGTACTGAAACTTATTAGTTGGAGTAAACTGAGACTGTAGGAAACTGGAAACTGTAGGGAGACCTTGATTTGTGAAAATAAAACTCTGATTACTGCTTTGTATAAGACATCTGTTAATAATTATTGGAATTACAAACTGATACATAAAACTTCTTAAACTGATAATGTGTTATTTGATATGAGCACAAGAGGTACACACAGACGAGGTGCAAGAAGCCATGGTAGAGGCCGTAGAGGTGTTAGAGTTAGGTCCTTGTCATTTGGCCATATACCTAATTTGGAACTACAATGCGCAGTAAGCGTAGTGGTGGAGTCTATGTTATGCGACAGATCTGATAATTGGAAATTTCGAGGACAAAATTTCTTTAAGGAGGGGTGAATTGTAACACCCCAAATTTTGGGCCTAGAAGAAATAGGTTTTGAACAGGGGAACAGTTAGGAGACTGCACATAAATATTTAGTTGTACAAGGAAGTGACATAAATGAATGCCTGCTTCGGTGGTTAAGTGATTTAGGGGTGTTTGGAAGTGTCTGAGAAGTCAGGGGTTCAAGCCTTGGCTTATGCAAAACTTTTATTTTAAGTGAATAAAATCCTTGGATCTAGATAGTAGGTTCTTAAATTATTGTGGTTAAAATATGATACAAAAGAGTTGTTGGTCTAGTGGCAAGGGGCGTGTAGAGTGTACATGGGGTATAAGGTCCGAATGGTGGCGCATCAAAAAGGGAGTATTTATTTTGCTGCCTAATTCGTATGGGTGGTAGAGTTGGATTGAAATACTGCTAAATGGATTTTGAACTGGTCATAGAGAGATTTGAGGAGAGAATATTGGGATTTAGGAAGGTTGTTGTTGTAGAGAGAAAATAGTAGAAAATTAAGGGATAGGAAGTGGATGGAGAGTGTCTAGCCGAATTGGAGGAGGGATTTTTGGGTTTGGGGTTGTTGCCGATTTGGTGAGGGTTAGAATCGGGTTTCATTCCTTTTCTTTCAACCTTGGCTGAATACAACTTCTCTCCTACCTCACCATTTTTCGTTTCGGTTTTCTCTCCTAGTCGATTCTCCTTACTTGTTTTTTTAAGCTCTGCCGAATAGCTCTCGGCTTTAGCAAGGGTTCGTTGATCAATTGAGAGCGCACGGTTTTTCTTTTCCTCTCCCTCAAGTGCTCTCCATTGGCCGAATACTGATAGATTAATCCTGATTCTCGGTTCTTTATATGCTACATCTCTGATCTGCAATCTGTTTTATTGTTGTTGGTAAGTGGTTATGGTATGATAAGGAGTTATCTGTTACTTTTTGAGATACTGTATTGAGTGGTAAGTGGGGTGCAATTGAGATGGTTTGTCAAGTATGAGTCTAATATAAAGATGATGACTTTTGTGTAGGTGGTGGTCAAGGTTGATTGGCACATTGCTTGGGAACCGAGGGTGCGATGATCATTGATTTTCGGAATAAGAGTGTTCACAGCGAAGGGAATTTGCAAATTGCATCAGGTGTTGAAACACCCCATTATAACTGTAGAACGACAAAAGCTGAAAAACTGAAAATACGACATTTGAGACCACATGAGCGTGCGATCGCTCATGTGTAAGCCAAACCCATGAATCATGGGCGATAGACTGTGGAGGCCCTCATAAGCATTTTCATGGGCTTAGGCTGTAATGGGCCACGTTGGGCCAAAATGGGCCGTTTGGGCTCACTGGCCCACACAGATGAAATCCACAATTTATGGCAAATATTGGATTGGGCTATGTAGATCTCATTGTCATGGCGAAATCTGGGCTGAACGGGCCGCACGAGCGTGTGGGCCGAATTGGGCCGAGTAATGGGCCTTGGGCTTATTTACACTGTTATGACCATTTAGGTTACCTAAGTCGCTTGAGGAGACTGCGGACCTTTCGAGAGGTCGATATTTGCATTGTTATCCCAAAATAGGTAAAATGACCAAAATACTCCCATAAGGTAAAATGGCCGAAATACTCTCATATGGTAAAATAACCGAAATACCCCTATAGGGTAAAATGATTGAAATACCCCCATAGGGTAAAATGATCGAAATACCCCTATAGGGTAAAATGACCTAAATACCCCCATAAGGTAAAATGACTGTTATACTTCTAGGAGATGAAATGACTGTTATAGCCTTATGTTATGTATGACGAATTTGCTCTATGATATGTATGACTATGATTGAGCATGACATTTTGCATACACGTATGATATTATGTCATGATATATTGCGTGGGGATGGGTTGTTATATTTGGAGGAAGTGTACCATACTGATAAGGTTGCACGGGTCGCCCAAGACGACTATGGACCTTCTGATGGCTATATGCCGTTTATTTTACTGGCAGCTTTGTTGCAATACTGTTTAGTGCCACAACTGGTGCTAATCTTGGTGTGTCTGGTTGGATGGGTCTATTTTATCCCCACATAGTGTGTTTGGAGGGACGAAGTGGTGTGTAGAGGCTGGATTGGGTAGGATTTCTTACTGCATATCTACATTGATTAATGATTTTGTACTGGTACTACATCGATTAATGATATTACATGTTGTTCACTGCATGACTAATATCTGTTACTGTTATGGGCTAAGGCCCCACTGATACTATTACTAAAATTAGGCAAATGCCCTATTGATTACTGGCATTGTGGTGGGCTCAAGCCCAATCGTTTACTGTTATGGGAAAGGGCTTAGGCCCACACTGAACTGGACTGTTACTATAACAGGCTTAGGCCCAAACTGTATTTATCTACTACTTAATTGACTATTTTCTTGTTACGGGATTACACACTGAGTTTTCGTAAACTCACCCTTCTGTTTAACTGTACAGGTAATCCCAGTTGTAGGCGGGTCGGTGCTGTAAGGGACTCGATGAAGTCCATACAACCGCATCAACTTTCATTTTTAGCCTTTGATTTATAAGTAACTGAATTTGGGTATTTTTATGTAAAAATGCCTCTTTAAAGTTATAAACTTTAAATTGGTGTTTTTATTTATTTAGTTTAATATAAACTGCTAGTTGTAGAAAAAGACAGGTTTTCAAAAGGTAACTGTTTTCAAAATGAGATTTTGGAAAATTTATAACCTTTTAAAAGTGATTAGCTTTTAATGATGCACGCTTGGAAATGAAAAACCCGTTTTGGAATCACCGTTTAATAACAAAATGACTGATTGATTTTAAAGATTTCAACGACAACAAGTTTTACGCTAAACACCTCAATGTGACACCGCCAGATTCGACCATAACTCCAAGGCCGGGTTTGGGGTGTTACACCCTCTCTAGATGCAAACCATTTCGAATTCTCACCTACACAAAATGGGAACATATTAGTGACATTATAGGTTATAGGCACAAAATAACTTGTCGATATCCAACTCAAGAATGGGTCACATGAACTAATGCCAGAATAAAGGTTACGAGTTGGTCTTACCTTTTCAGAATGAATCAAAAACTTCACCGATGGTAACAAACCAGAATCGCAAGACATTCACAAATTATAAACTTGGAAAATAAAATTCCACAGTGCAAACCCCTTGAACAAAAACATAGTACAATAATCTTCGGGATCAAAAATAAGGTTTTCTTTTACCTTTTCAATCTGACATAAAGATTTCATAGCTGGTAACAAAGAAGAAACTTGAAGTAATCAAGAATTATAAACATGCAAGAGAAGCTTAAATGCTCTTAACCAAAATGTAGAACAATAATTCCCGCAAAGCAAGAATTGATTTTGACTTTGTACACCAGCTGAGTTCACATGTGTTGTTTTCGAAAGAAATGAGAAAACATGGAGCAAATAGAAAGGGCCAACATGTTTAGACAAAAGAAAGCTACGATGCTCACCTTCTCTTAAAAAAACTTAGGAGAACATGCTCCGGGTTTAAACACATGGTTCTGATCGCTTGTTTTTGAATACAATGAAAACCTTTCATTCAACAACAATTCACAAATATGAAACAAATAAGATTTAAGCATGGGTATATTCAAGCAATCAGACCTTGCAAAAATCCTTCGAACAAACAAAAATATCCTCAAAATTTCCTCGCATAGATTGAAAGAATTCACGTAGCAATCACAACCAAACAGATCAAGCGTTTTACATGAATACTTTTTATCACATGCGATAATCATGTTGTGCTGACTTATAGTTGGGGCAATGTCATCAACGTCCACAACATCTCGCAATTTGATATGATTTGAGCCAACATGAAACAAATGATGATAGAAATATTTTAAGACACTATTCAAATCAAAATCAGCATCTCGATTCAACATATAACAACTAGGCAAATCGTTATAAGGAATTTCCTTAAGATAAACAATATGAGCACACTTATCAACGAAAACCAAAAAGTTCCAATTTGGTTGAATCATGTTAAATCCCTTACCTTGCTTACCGTTGGAAATGTGAAGAACGTTTTTACCTTCCAACTTACACTTTTCAGCCAATAAGAAACGTCTTTTGTCAGAAAGGTAATGAAGTTGGAACCTGCCCATAGGTAGAGTTTTACAAACCTGAAACGAAGAGAAATCACTAGGCAAACTCAAACGGGGGTTAGCAAAAATATTCCTCACTTTTTCTTGATTACTCTCTTCACTCATTTCTTTGGAAATCTCTCTTTCTTTTTCAATAATAGCACTCTTTTCTTTTTCTGGCTCTTCTTTTTTTTCACACTCTCTTTTGTTTCTTCGTTCTCATTGAAATTTTCTTCTTTCTCATTTTCTTTCTAGTTTTCCTCTTTTTCAAATTCCAACTCTTTTTCAAAGTTCTTTTCTCGATCATATTCTTTTTCTTTCTCTTTTCATTCAAGCTCTCTTTTTCTTTCAATTTCTTTTACTATACGCTTATTTTCTCTCATTAAGAACTCTTGCCTCTCTTTTCTTTTAATTTCTTTTTGTCTCAATCTTTCATTACAAGATAAGCGTGAAGTAAAATTGGAAAGAGTTACATTTGAGACACAACCAGCCCTTCGTAACTGAACCTCTGTGGATGAGCACTTCGGCGTATACGAAGAATTACTTGTGCCTTCTAGCATTTCACCTTGAAAGGCTTCAAATTCATGGTTTGCTTTATATCGACTCGAATTCCTTGATGTATAGGAGTCATGGTATGGATCTCTTCTCAAAAAGTCGTTAGACGTTTGGCTCGAATAGGAATCTCGATATTGATCTCTTTTCAAAAACTCATTGGATGATGGACTCCTTGATGATTTTGATTTCGTATGATCTAACTCTTTTTGTATTTGCCGAAATTCATATTGCACAATTCTTTCATTTCTTTTTCCCATAATTGAAATTCTAACTCAGAAAGCTCTTGTGTCATGATTTCAATAAAAGAATTATAAAACAAAGAAAAATTATTTGGAATGTGAATCTCACCACAAACCTCACTAAGATCTCTCACAAAGAAAAATTAAGATGTGCTCTCCCTCGTGTTTGCACTCAAATATGTGGCTTTTAACTCGTTAATGCAGCTCTCCTCTCTATGCCTTTTACCACTCAAGTTCACCTCTTGAAGTTCTTAGCGATTTCGTTAGACCTATTAGCACACTTATGGGTCGACTTCAAAAAGGCTAAGAAACAAAAGATTGATGTTAAGGTAATTAGGTAGGCTGAAAGAAAAAATTTAAAGAGTGTGGCTGCAAAAACGGTTACTTCAAGAATAGTCACGAAAGACCGAGAATTAAATCACTTTTGAAAACTAGCTTTTCTTTTGATTGCAATATCTCAAAACCGAACTCCCACTTTGGCAATTTGCAACTTAGGGTTTGTTTGATTGAAGGAATTGATTTTCCGGAAAACCATTTCCAACTTTTCCAGCGTTTGATTGGCGGAAAACATTTTCCATTTGGAAAATGAACTCCAAAACAAGGGAAAATGGGTTACATTTTAGGGAAAATGTCTTACCTTTTCAATTTCCGTAAGACATTTTCCGTGCTCTCCTCTCTTCGCGTCCTTCATTCCTTCCTTCATTTCCGGTAGAAAATTGCTTCTGTTTATCGATTTTCCAGTAACTTGTTTTTTTAATTATTCAATACTTGTTTTTTAACACAATTACAAATAATTTATTTGATATTAATTTTTTTCAATTTATAACGATTAATATTGTAGATTAATAATTGAGTATTATTATAAATAAATCATTGCAATATATGTAAAAATAATTTAAAATATAAAAAATTATTAATATATATCAATATATGTAAAAACAATTTTTTTGAAAAATATTTCCAGGAAATCTGCCAAACAGCCGAAAATATTTTACACAGATTCAATCAAACACCAGAAAATATTTTCCAGTAAATCATTTTACAGAAAAGTAGAACATTTTCCCGAAATCATTTTACGGAAAATATTTTACTGGCAATCAAACAGACCCTTATATGTACAACATCTTTTCTTTTTCTTTTTTTATAGCATAATTTTTTTTAATTCAAAATTTTTTAATTCTGGGAGTATAAAAACGATAGAAACGTACCTAATTTGAAAAGCTCTTATACCAAATGATACGAACTCGCTCACGAGGATGTAATTGAGTCGTTGAAATGCCCGATCATCAAATTAAGTAGTTCTTGTTTTGGTTTAACAAATGGTTATATTTTAAAAGAAGATAGTTTAAACAACGGATTAAAGTAAGATAGAATGATGAATAGATGGATATAATGAACTTAAAACACGAACGAACTCGTAATAGTAATTAGGACCCAATTCGTATAAGTCTTAAGGTGGAGAATGGATAGCTGGATAAGATCGAACCCACTATCTAGCAAGATAGGAACCAACGGTATAAGGGATGAACGCCACACTTGAAAGTGATAAGTTCAAGAATGAAGATAGGATGACGCCACTAACAATGCTAGATAAGTCAGATCAAATCACCAAGAACAATGAGAGCTGAAAAGTCACAAAGTTTATAATTCATAAAAATAACAAAGTTCAGTTGTGTGTCAAGTTGTGTAACCTTTAAACAATTTACAATAAGCTATTTATAAGCTTCAAATGATCCATTTGAATAGCCACTCACTAAGTACAATTTAATTAAGCTAAAAGAGAATTAATGTCCAGTCGAAAATCCAATGTATGACTTCAAATGTTTAGCTTGTAACACCCTTAACCCATATCCATCGCCAGATTATGGTTACGAGGCATTATGAACAGTATCCAGCTTAGGAGAGTCATTCATTACTATTCACGTTTAAGGTAATATAAACCCAATTATACAAATCATAAGTACATTTCCTTTTAATCATTCAAATAATCAAATTTTAAATGATCTTAATAGATGATAATTTCCCTGTGCATACATAAAGGCATTCAAACATATATGTAACCTTAATGTCATTACCATATATCCAAACATATTTCTAATGTAACATATATTATGTGCATTTTAGCCTATCACTATAAACCATAATAAAAGCACAAAATACAATCGTAATACACCCATTTGCATGCTAATTATCATGCGAAAGATTTGCACTCACACAACCAATTCACTTATGACCTATTACGGCTATTAAATTTAAACTTAAAAGTAACACAACCATTTTACCATTCAATATTAATCTAACCTTGTCATTAGAAATCATGATTATTTCTAGCCATCACAAGCCAAATTTATAATCAAATACACATGACCTTAACGTTAGCAAGCACATTTATTTTACTTATAACTAGTCGTTTATAACAGTTAACTAACATTGTTATCTATCTAAATGGTCATAAATTCAATCACCAAATATAAACAAAAATTTCATACCATTCCATCCCATATCATATGCCACAAACATACTCTAAAATAAGTTAACATCCTGGTCGAATGTACATTATGCTTATCATTATTCCATACCAAATCATATAACAAACATCACAGACATATATACTCATAAATAAGCTTAATAACTTAAACTAGTTCATTGATTCGATCACACCGTTATAAAGATCTTAAGCTTACCAAAATAAACCATATATCTAAACTAAATTTACAAGCACACATATGCGTATACCTATTATAATATTAACATTATTTTGATACTTTTAACTATCCATTTAATCTACCCAAAACAAAAAAAATTCATAATCATCATTTACCATTTAGATTCATACCAAAACAATCAACCTAATAACATATGTTCAACCGTTTCATTTTTCATATATTTGGTCCACAAATTAAAATCTTATGATCAAACCAAACCACCATAAAACATATCCATAATTTACTATCACCATTCGTATCTAAATAATCAATAAAAAATAATGAGATAACCATTACTTGACCTATGTTTCATATACCTTAAACAAATCTTTAAAGTGAGCACTTTCATAGCTGATTATAAACCAAGCTTGTAATCATCCATTACCGAATCATACTATAAAACAACACAAGTATATATACAATGGAACATTTTTCTATAATAAACTCGAGTAATAAGCAAATACCAACGTGTACTAATCATAAGTCACATATCTATATATCATTACTTCATATCAAATACTAACACACCACATAATATACACCATTACCAAAAATACATAACATAAGCTTCATTAACAATCAAAACACATCTATATATCAAGATTTCCACACGCATGTTTCATGATAAAAAATTACTTAAACATTAGAGCTTTAGCATAAAGATTGAGCCATTTTTGCATGGCTAAATATATACAAGTTTCAAGACCAACCAAAACAAATACTAGCCTATACATGCCATATGTTCAAAGTTTCAAGCTTTTAAAATACCGAAAGAGAGATTGATAGTGTGATGGACTTTCTTGACGATCCCTGAGCTTGTAACTAGCTTCCAAAATCTATAAAATAATGAACGGGAAAACACACACAGTAAGCTAAATAGCTTAGTAAGTCATAAGCAAATAATTTTTTTTCAAAGAACATATACAATTCATATTCAAGTGATTAGTTCATACTTTTATGTTATACCACACTACTTACCTTTACTTCCCAATTTCATATAACTCAAACATATATGTGTCATTTAATTTGAATTCACATTCGGTTTTTGCCGTTTCATTTCCCTTTGTACCATTCAGAATAAAAAAGGATACCCAGATAGTTCAAAAAGCTCATACAATGCCAACGTCCCAAATATGATCTTACATGTAATCAAATAACAATGCCACTGTCCTAGATAGGGTCTTACACGTAATCATATACGATGCCAATGTCCTTGACATGATCTTACACGTAAATCTCAAATCAATGCCAACGTCCTAGACGTGGTCTTACACGATTCTCATATCGAATTTCATGTGGTTCGAACAGCTTTCGGATGTAATAAATCAATCCAATTAAGCTTGTAACTAATCAATCTATGCTAAATTTAATTCAGCAATGTAGTTATACCTATATACAATTAAATTAAGCTATGTATAAAATAAATACATTCAATTTAACATCATTTATTCACTTGCGAACTTACCACGGACGAAGACGAACGGAATAGGACGACTATTCGACAACTTTTGATTTCCCCCGATCTAAACCCGGTTTCTTCTTTTCTTTATCTAATTCAATACAAAATTGACTTGTTTAATCATATATTTATTCAAATTCATCAAAAAACACATAAATGGAAAAATTAAATTTTAACCCCTAACATTTCAGATTATTCACAATTTAGTCCCTAATTCACAAAACACAAAATATTCAAAATTTTACCACACCTAAGCTTGGCTGAATATTCTAGTGGTTCATATAACCCCATATATTTCATTTATTTTACATTTGACCCTTCAATTTACAAAATTTACAATTTAATCCTTAATACACATTTTTACGAAAAATAACTTAATTAAACATAATAATCTATCAACAAGAATTTATTTTTCATCATCAAACAACAAAAACAACAAGCTCTCATCAATGGAAAATCAAAAAACCCACAACAAATTCAAAAATTCAAGCATGGGGTAGCTAATATTCAAAGCAACGATCTCAAAAATGTAAAAATTATAAAAAATCGAGTAAAGAACATACCTTAATCTAGCTATACAAGTGCCAAACTTAATGAAGCTTCAAGCATTTCTTTTTTTTTCAGCAATGGTGATGAAAAATATGAACAATTTTTTTGTTTTATTAATTTAATTCCCAAATACCTAAATGCCATTAATGAAATAACATGCAAAAATATTATTATAAGGTCATTATTGTCCATCATCATCAAGCAAGGTCTTATTGCATAATAAGGATTTCATATTACTCAACCATCATAATTTAAGCACTTTAACAAATAGCATGCAACTTTTTCATTTTATGCGATTAAGCCCTTTTATCAAATTGAGCACACAAACGATAAAATTTTCACACGAAATTTTCACACATTTTAATTCACATACTGTAAACAAAAAAAAATAATATTAAAATAATTTTTACAACTTAAGATTTCTGGTTTCATAACCACTGTTCTGATTTAGCTAAAACCAGGCTGTTACAACTCTCCCCCTTTAGGGATTTTCATCCCCGAAAATCTTATGAGTGAATAGGTTTGGGTATCGCTCTTTCATAACATCCTCTGGTTCCCATGTCGCTTCTTCAATCCCGTGCCAATGCCCATGCCAAAATCCAGATCGGTTCTTCTTCTTATGTCATATCGAATTGAATCTCAATCTCAGACGGGGAAATCACATGCGAGGAATCAGATCGATATCATTGAAGCATTGATACATGAAATACATTATGAATCTTTTCTAACTTAGGTAGCAAAAATAATCTGTAAGCAATCGGCCCGATACGCTCAATAATCTCATACGGCCCGATGAATCTTGGACTTAATTTGCCTTTATGACCGAATCGTGGTATTTTCTTTCACGGAAATACTTTCAAAAACACTTTATCCCCGATTTGAAACTCAATATCCTTCTGTTTCAAGTATGCATACGATTTCTAACGATCTGACGCTGCTTTCAAACTTTCACGAATCACTTTTACTTTCTGTTCCATCTCTTTGATCAAATCGACCCCGTGTCTCTTATTCTCACTGACCTCAGTCCAATACAAAGGTGTTCGACATTTGCGACCATACAAAGCCTCGTAAGGTGTCATTTTGATACTCGATTGAAAGCTATTATTGTATGCAAATTCAATCAGTGCAAAGAATCATTCCCATGTACCTTCAAACTCAAGAATGCAACATCTCAACATATCCTTGAGTATCTGAATAATTCGCTCGGATTGACCATCCGTCTGTGGGTGAAAATCAGTACTGAAGTGTAGCTTTGTACCTAATGCATATTGGAATTTCCTCCAAAATCGCGATGTAAACCTCAGATCTCTATTTGAAACAATAGAAATAGGTACTCCGTGCAATCTTACAACATGAGAGAGTTGCAATTTAGCAAGCTTATACGGTGAATAATCCGTGCGTACCAGAATAAAATAAGCCGATTTAGTCAATCTGTCAACAATTACCCAGATTGCATCTTTCTTACTCGGTGACAAAGGCAAACTTGATACAAAATCCATCGTGATTCTGTCCCATTTCCACTCGGGAATCATAATCGACTGCAGTAACCCAGATGGTACTTGATGCTCAGCTTTAAAATGCTGACAGATTAGACATTTCAAAATAAATTCAGAGATATCTCGTTTCATACCAGGCCACCAATAAAGCTGTTTCAGATTGTTTTACATTTTTGTACTACCTGGGTGAACAAATAACCGACCTCTATGAGCTTCATTTAAAATCATCTGAATCAATTCTAAATTTTTTAGAACACATATTCGGCCTCTAAACCTCAAACAACCCTTAATATCCACTCAGAATTTTGAATCAGTATTCAAATCACATTGATCCTCTTTTGCTAACAATTCGTTATCAACTTTTTGAGCTTCGCAAATGTGTTGTATAAATAAAGGTCTCGCGTTCAACTCAGCTACAATCGAGCCGTCATCAGATAGAGCCAACTGAGTATTCATCGCACGTAGAGCAAACAAAGAGTTCTGACTTAAAGCATTAGCAACAACATTGGCTTTCCCCAGATGGTAGTCAATCATTAGCTTGTAATCTTTTAAGAACTCTAACCATCTTCACTGTCGTAGATTCAAATCTTTCTGAGTCATCAAGTATTTTAAGCTTTTGTGATCAGAGTAGACATGACATTTCTCACCGAACAGATAGTGGCGCCAAATTTTCAACGCAAACACAATAGCTACCAATTCCAGATTGTGTGTCGGATAATTCTTTTCGTATGGCTTTAACAGTTTCGAGGCACAAGCTATGACTTTGCCTTCCTGCATCAAAACACAACCCAAACCATTCAAAGATGCATCACTGTAGATTATGAATTCTTTACCCGACTCTGTCTGAACTAGCACTAGAGCTTCGGTCAACAAAGCTTTCAACTGATCAAAACTTTTCTAACACTTTTCTGGCCACTCGAACTTAACATCTTTCTGTAGCAGTCTCGTCATCGGGGTTGCAATCATTGAAAAGCCTTTTACGAATCGTCTGTAATAACCAGTAAGTCCTAGAAAACTTCAGACTTCGGATACATTTCTTGGAGGCTTCCAATCTCGCATTGCTAAAATTTTGCTCGGATCAACCCGAATCCTCGATGCTGATACAACATGTCCTAGAAAACTGACTTCTCGTAACCAGAACTCACATTTACTGAACTTTGTATATAACTACTTATCACACAAAGTCTGTAGTATAATCTTAGATGTTCGGCATGCTCAGATTCATCACAGGAATAAATCAAGATATCATCCATGAACACAACCACAAATCGATCCAAATATGGTCTGAAAGGCATAAAAGAAACTCATAGTGTCCGTACCTCGTTCGGAAAGCAATTTTTGGCACATCGGAGTCTTTAACTCGCAGCTGATAGAAACTAGATCTCAAATCTATCTTTAAAAACACGGTAGCCCCATTAAACTAATCAAACAAATCATCAATCCGTGGCAGACGATATTTATTCTTTATAGTCACCTTATTCAGCTATCGGTAGTCGATGCACATTCTCATAATTCTATTTTTCTTTTTCACAAACAAAACTGGTGCACCCCATTGAGAAAAACTCGGTGGTACGAAGCCTCTATCAGTTAATTCTTGCAACTGAGCTTTCAATTCTTTTAATTTGGTCGGTGCCATTCTGTACGGAGCTATCAAAATCGAAGTTGTCACTGACACTAACTCAATGCCAAATTCTACCTCTTGAATCTGCGACAAACCCATTAATTCTTCAGGAAACACATTTGGATACTCGCATACAACTGATACTGATTCAATCTTCTTTTCAGTCACTTTAGAATCAAGTACATAGGCAAAGTAAGCTTCACAACCCTTTCTCATATATTTTCGAGCTAACATAGAAGAAATCACTTTTGAAAAACCATTCAGATCATTAGACTCAATCAGAACTATCTCATCATTCTGGCATCGCAAATCAATAGTCTTCCGTTTGTAGTTCATAATAGCATCATGCAACGTTAGCCAATCCATACCCAGAATTATATCAAATTCATTGAATGGAAACAACATTAAATCAGCAGGAAAACATGAATCTCGAATCATCAACGGACAATTCTTACATACTTTATCAACCAAGACACACCAGCCTAAGGGGTTCGATACTCTAATCATAATTTCAGTAGACTCTATAGGAAAAGTCTTATTGGATACTAAAGTTTCACATACATAAGAATGAGTCGATCCAGGATCAATCAATGCAACAACACTAGTATCAGAGAGAGTGAAAGTATCGATAATAACATCTGGAGACGAAGCCTCTTCGCGAGCGCGAATAGCATAAGCTCTCGTAGGTGCGCCAGCCTCAGATCTAACAGCTGTGTCTTTAGTTCCCCTCCGGCTGCCACTCACATTACCTATGTTTCTGGCTGGTCTACCTCGAGCTGACATGTTACTCGGTCTCGTATTCTACACTATGTTTTGTTCAGCTAACTCAGGACATTCACGGATAAAGTGATCCATCGATCCACATTTAAAACAAGCCCGATCATTGAGTCTACAATCACTAGGATATCGTTTACCACAATGTCTACACTCGGGTCAGTTCGGCCAAATGTTACCAACACTAGCAATCGAGGTGGCTTTAGAACTCACAGGTGGTCTGTCTCGATCCCGTCTAGAATAACCCACAGTAGCCTTTGAACTGATAAAATCATCCCAAAAATTTTTTGATGCCGACTGAAATGACTTACTCGATGATCTCTTTCACGAATCTCTAACTTTAAAGTCAGCTTTTCTTTTCTCTTTCCCGAGCTCTTCAGCTTTGCATGCTCACTCAACTAGTACCACAAACTCTTTTATTTCAAGAATCCCTAGTAATAGCTTAATATCATCATTCAACCCGTCTTCAAATCTTTTACACATTATTGCTTTGGTCGATACACATTCACGTGCATATCGGCTCAATTGAACAAATTCACGCTCATATTCCGTAACTGACATACGACCCTGTTTTAGCTCCAAAAATTCCTTACGTTTCTGATCAATAAATCTCTGACTGATATATTTATCCAGAATTCAGATTGAAAGAAATCTCAGGTAATTCGTTCTTTCGAAACAATAGAAGTCAGAGTTTTCCACCATTGATAGGCTGCATCTTTCAACAAAGAAACGACACATTTAACACATTCGTCGGGAGTACACAACATTTCATCAAACACTCGGATTGAGTTCTTGAGCCAAAACTCAGCTCTCTCAGCATCATCATCATTAGTGGCCCTTAACTCTTCTGCCCCATATTTTTGGATTTTATCGATCGGGGGCTTATTCATCAGAATCGAATTCATAACTAGAGGCACAATAGAAGTCTGAGGGGGATTAGGCAGGGGCGGAGGTTGTTGAACAGTCGGATTCGTTCGTACGAACTCTATTAACCACTCGTTCATCATTTGGAAGAAGGCTTATTTAGCTTCTCCCTCATGGCTACTCGAAATAGGTCTAGAATCAGAGTGCACTATCCCTTGAACGGGAGCGGGTGCATTACTTTTCACATCATCTGCTACGGCTCGATCGGGATCCATTTACTATACGAAAACACATTTTCAAATGTCAAAAATCATCACACTATTGCAGTATAAGAATATGACATGTATAGCTAGACCCACACGATCTACGTTAGTCCTAGAATAAACTAAACCGTCACTCTGATACCAATCAAATGTTCAGTTTGTAACACCCCTAACCCATATCCGTCGTCGGATTAACGTTATGAGGCATTACGAACAACACACAGCTTAGGAGAGTCATTGATTACAATTCACGTTTAAGGTAATATAAACCCAATTATACAAATCATAAGTACATTTCCTTTTAATCATTCAAATAATCAAATTTTAAATGATCTAAATAGATGATAATTTCCCTGTGCATACATAAAGGCATTCAAACATATATGTAACCTTAATGTCATTACAATATATCCAAACATATTATTATGCACATTTTAGCCTATCACTATAAACCATAATAAAAGCACAAAATACAATCATAATACAGCTATTTGCATGCTAATTATCATGCCAAAGATTTGCACTCACACAACCAATTCACTTATTACCTATTTCGACTATTAAATTTAAACTTAAAAGTAACATAATCATTTTACCATTCAATATTAATCTAACCTTGTCATTAGAAATCATGATTATTTCTAGCCATCACAAGTCAAATTTATAATCAAATACACATGATCTTAACATTAGCAAGCAAATTTATTTAACTTATAACTAGTCGTTTATAACTGTTAACTAACATTGTTATCTATCTAAATGGTCATAAATTCAATCACCAGATATAAACAAAAATTTCATACCATTCCATCCCATATCATATGCCACAAACATACTTTAAAATAAGTTAACATCCTGGTCGAATGTACATTATGCTTATCGTTATTCCATACCAAATCATATAACAAACATCACAGACATATATACTCATAAATAAGCTTAATAACTTAAACTAGTTCATTGATTCGATCACACCGTTATAAAGATCTTAGGCTTACAAAAATAAACCATATATCTAAACTAAATTTACAAGCACACAGATGCGCATACCTATTATAATATTAACATTATTTTGATACTTTTAACTATCCATTTAATCTACCCAAAACATACCAAATTCATAATCATCATTTACCATTTAGATTCATACCAAAACAATCAACCAAATAACATATGTTCAATCGTTTCATTTTTCATATATTCGGTCCAAAAATTCAAACTCTTATGATCAAACCAAACCACCATAAAACATTTCCATAATTTACTATCACTATTCGCATCTAAACAATCAATCAATAATAATGACATAACCATTACTTGACCTATGTTTTGTATAACTTAAACACATATTTAAAGTGAGCACTTTCATAGACAATTATAAACCAAGCTTGTAATCATCCATTACCAAATCATACTTTAAAACAACACAAGCATATATACAATGGAACATTTTTCTATAATAAACTCAAGTAATAAGCAAATACCAAAGTGAACTAATCATAAGTCACATATCTATATATCATTACTTCATACCAAAACCAAATACTGACACACCACATAATATACACCATTACCAAAAATACATAACATAAACTTCATTAACAATCAAAACACATCTATATTTCAAGATTCCCACACACATGTTTCATGATAAAAAAATTACTTAAACATTAGAGCTTTAGCATAAAGATTGAGCCATTTTCGCATGGCTAAATATATACAAGTTTTATGACCAACCAAAACAAATACTAGCCTATACGTGCCATATGTTCAAAGTTTCAAGCTTTTAAAATACCGAAATAGAGATCAATAGTGTGACGGGCTTTTAGCTTAGTAAGTCATAAGCAAATAAATTTTTTTCAAAGAACATATATAATTCATATTCAAGTGATTAGTTCATACTTTTATGTTATACCGCACTATTTACCTTTACTTCCCAATTTCATATAACTCAAACATACAAGAATCATTTAATTTGAATTCACATTCGGTTTTTGCTGTATCATTTCCCTTTATACCATTCGGAATAAAAAAGGATACTCAGATAGTTCAAAAAGCTCCTACAATGCCAACGTCCCAGACATGGTTTACATGTAATCAAATAACGATGCCACTGTCCAAGACAGGGTCTTACACGTAATCATATACGATGTCAATGTCCCAGACATGGTCATACACGTAAATCTCAAATTGATGCTAACGTCCCAGACGTGGTCTTACACTATATCTCATATCGAATGTCTTGTGGTTCGAACAGCTTTCGGATGTTGTAAATCAATCGAATTAAGCTCGTAACTAATCAATCTAAGCTAAATTTAATTCGGTAATATAGTTATACCTATATACAATTCAATTCAGCTGTGTATAAAATAAATACATTCAATTTAACTTCATTTATTCACTTACGAACTTACCTTAGACGAATGGAACGAGACGACTATTCGACAACTTTTGATTTCCTCCGATCTAAATCTGATTTCTTCTTTTCTTGATCTATTTCAAAACAAAATTGACTTGTTTAATCATATATTTATTCAAATTCATCCAAAAACACATAAATGGGCAAATTGTATTTTAGCCCCTAACATTTCACATTTTTCACAATTTAGTCCCTAATTCACAAAACACAAAATATTCAAAATTTTACCATACCTAAGCTTGGTCGAATATTCCATTGGTTCATATAAACCCATATATTTAATTTACTTCAATTTACAAAATTCACAATTTAATCCTTAATACACATTTTTACTAAAAATCACTTAATTAAACATAATAATCTATCAACAAGAATTTATTTTCATCATCAAACAACACAAACAACAAACTCTCATCAATGAAAAATCACAAAATCCACAACAAATTCAGAAATTCAAGCATGGGCTAGCTAGAATTCAAAGCAACTATCTCAAAAACATAAAAATTATAAAAAATCGAGTAAGGAACATACATTAATCTAGCTATACAAGTGCTGAACTTAATGAACCTTCAAGCATTTCTTTTTCTTTTTTTTTCGGCAATGGTGATGAAAAATATTAACAAAAAAATTTGTTTTGTTTTTTTTTATTAATTTAATTCCCAAATTACTTAAATTCCATTAATGAAATAACATGCAAAAATCTTATTATAAGGTTATTATTGTCCATCATCATCAAGCAAGGTCTTATTGCATAATGAGGATTTCATATTACTCAAACATCATCATTTAAGCACGTTAACAAATAGCATGCAACTTTTGCATTTTATGCGATTAAGCCATTTTATCAAATTGAGCACACAAACAATAAAATTTTCACACGAAATTTTTGCACATTTTAATTCACACACTATAAACACCAAAAATAATTTTTATGACTTTGGATTTGTTGTTTTGTAACCACTATTTCGATTTAGCTAAGACTAGGCTGTTACACAACTGACCATTGAGTTCCACGAACAGTCTTGAGCTGATTTGAATTAGTTGAAATGAAAATGCATGTAACTGGTCAGTTAAAGATATTTAATGGTTTAATAAAAGCTCCTTTGAAGCTGTCGAATGCATGAATAGAAAATAAATGGTAATGGGATTGATTCATGAACTTGGTAGATTCATGCTCAATCGAATGGTCATGGGTGTGAACATTGAGCATGGAACGGTCACTAGTGTTAATTGTTGATCAGTCATTAAAAATTGGTTCATGAATAGGTAGATTCATGCTCCAGCCAAATGGACAATTTCTCCTCCCCCTGGTGCGTGCATGTATGCTTAATCATAAAGGTTCCATGAATGTTCAGCCTTTAATTCCTCTTCAATCCCCCTTAGCCACATGATAGATGCATGGGACATGCACGGCCTTTAATTGAAGCTTTTAATGTGTGTTGAACACATGGATGGACAGTTTGCAGCTAGCTGATTCATTCCCCCTTCTTCCGATGCATGAATGTGCATGTGCTCATGGCTACTGTTAGTGCATGAATATCCAAGTGCTTGCCCTTCCTTACTGTCGTCCAATGAACCTCTTGAGAGCAACAAATACATCCAGCCTTTAATTGTCGTACATTGAACCTTTTGAGAGCAGCAAATACATCCGGCCTACAAGACAAGGTTAATGCACAATTTTAAATATCAGCAAAAGACACATTTTAATTTGTCTAGCAATAAGACACAATTAAAGTGTCTGAACCAAGACCAATTTAAAATAGATAATTAAGCTGTATAAAATAAGACAAAATAAACACACAAATAAAGATGTAATAGACTAAGGCATATTTAAGAAAACAGATTTGCTAATATGCAATAAATCTGTCTGAATTTGGACATGCTTAATAGACAAACAATGACATGAATTAAATATGTAATATACTAAGACATGTTTTAAATATGCAGCATGCTGTGACAAATTAATGACCGAATGATAATGAAAAAATTAATTAAACAAATTGATCAGACATGTAATTAAGCTGTAGAAAATTAAAACAAAGTTAATTAAACCGAAACAATTAAGAATGTTTGAAACTTATTCAACAACTAGATTAGCTAGCTAAATGGAAAATCAACTCGAAGTAAAGTGCAAAGCATCTCAATGAGCAATCCCAAGCTCGATTGGTGGAAGCTGAATTTGTCCCTCCATAGCCAGATTTGCTCCTTTGAATGCTTGATCGAGCTTGATTAGTTGGAACAGTTTGTAGCTTGATTGGATCTCAATTGATGTCAGCTAAGTCCATGGGAAGGTTCGTATCACACACGGTTATGTCGCATGGCCGTGTGTCACACATAGGTAAGACGCATGCCCGTGTCTTAGGCCGTGTGGACAAGAAATTTGCCAAAATCAAGTCATTTCTTTCACCCATTCAAACATGTACCTACAAACGATTTGTACATATAACCAAGACCTTAAAACATGCCTAAAACATACATCAAATGACCAAATCCTTATACCAATAATCCATACAACCAATATGCCAATAAGACATCTCAAATACAATCCATCAAACTTATATAAACATATGCATACTTGGCCATTCATCAACCTTACACATCTAACTTATTTCAATTCAAAACATACCTTAATTGACCACATTGAAAATACACCATCACATACCAATTTGGCCATTCAAAACATGCATCATCTTGGCCATAATAACACCAACCATCAAGGCACCAAAATACCTTAAGTACATCAGCTATAATAACACTTATATATTCCAAAACAACTAGATCATTAAACACAAGTCCACCTATACATGCCATTATAACCTTGACCAAAATATCAAAATCTACCGATATAATCGTTAGATAATGTGATAGGTGTCTAACGAGCTTCCAAATCGATCCAGCTTCTGATAATCTATAAAACATAGGAAAGAAAACTATGTAAGCATATAATGCTTAGTAAGTTCGTAAATCATGAACATAACTTACCATTTCAATGCAAAACCTTCTAAATTAAACATGAATCAATCCAACATAAGTTGGCACAAGCCTAAGCATCATCAACAACACAAGTCAGATTTTATGAATATTGTACAATTGAATTCATACTTTTCATAAGTATAGTTATACATACTTTGATCATTATAAATTCATACCTTTCTATAAGTTCATAACATAGTCATAGGAAAACTTACTGTTTTTTCCCTTTTCATGCCTGTTGAACCACTTAGAATAATATCAGATACGCGGGAAGCTCACACAAAGTGTGTTAAACATATGGTTGAAACCATTCCCTTGCCTTTCCCTTTACATCACTGCTCACCCGTACCATAAATGTGTCTGCTCACACAAGCTGACGGTCAGAATGTAGCTACACGATTCCGCTGACACAAGATAACGAGTATCCGTAACAAATGCTGGAACTCAGTCATCGGTAGGACATTCAAGACTAGCACGCGAAACATGGTAACCCTAATGACATGTCATTTGTATCCTATATATTCCTAAGGTTCAAACGGGACTTGATAATCATTGAAACATCGTTGGATTCTCATCATTTCAATACATTATATATAGCACAATTCATAAATATCAAAATAACATTACAACGTTAATTAAACATATGAACTTACCTCGATTACAAAGATGTCGAAATAAGACCAACTAATTCCAGGCTTTAACTTTTCTTCGATCTAGATCCGTACGAGGTTTATCTTGATCTAAATAAGATAATTCAATCCATTTATTATTCATACTAGTCAATTCAATCCAAAATTCACACTTTTGAAAATTTACACTTTTGCCCCTAATATTTCAACTTCTTTACAATTTAGTCCTTAAACTCAGAAATTGACATTTATGTAAATTCATCCACTTTTCATGCTAGTAGAATTACCTAGGGACTTATACAACCTCATACAATTCAACATTTCATAAATTTATCATGATATTTTACTACTTTTACAACTAAGTCCCTAAATGATAATTTTATCAAAAATCACTTTACAAAAGTTGTTTATTTAACAATAAGTAATCATAATATTTCATCAAGCTTCAAAAATCATGCAAGAAACTTCATGGATAAACCCTAAACCTTTAACAGTTTTGCAAATTAGTCTCTGGGTTAGCTATATTAAGTTACAACGATCTTGAAAACATAAAAATCATTAAAAACAGACTCACAATCACTTACATGCAAGGTAATCAAATGACCGAAGCTTTCAAACCCTAACCATGGCTTCTTTCTTCTTCAATTTCAATGGTAGATGGCAATTAGGGAGATGACACTTTTGTTTTTATTATTTTAACATTAACTTATTAATCGAATTACTTAATTAACCTTATCTTTTAACATAAAAATCAATTAATTTATGTTCACATATGTCCACTAATAATAATGGTCTATTTACCGTTTAAATCCCTTAACAATTTATTTCCATAGCTAATAAATACCTTTAACTAATAGAACCCTTCTTTTGCACCTTTTACGCTTTAGTTCTTTTTACTAAATTAAGTATGCAAACATTAAAATTTTTTAACGAAATTTTTATACGACACTACTCGCATACCGTAAACATTAGAATAATAATAAAATAAATATTTTCTTGTTAGATCTTTGGTCCCAAAACCACTGTTCCAATTTCACTAAAACGGGTTGTTACAACTCTTCCCCTAAAGGAATTTTCGTCCCCAAAAATCTTACCAAAAAAGAGATTCGAGTATTGCACTTTCATAGATTCTTTCGGTTCCCAGCTAGCTTCTTCTATACCATGTTGTTACAAAAGGATTTTCTCTAACACTGTGTTTTATTTCTCAATTCTTTAACCTCTCGAGCTAAAATTCTGATTGGTTCTTCACTATACGTCATATCAGGCTAAATCTCAACTTCAACAGGTGAAATTACATGCAAAGGGTCTGATTGATACTGTCGTAACATAGATACTTGAAATACATTACGAATATTTTCTAACTCTGACAGTAAAGCTAATCTGTAAGCTACCGGTCCAATTCTTTCAATAATCTCATACGGCCCAATAAACCGCAGACTTAGCTTTCCTTTACGGCCAAATCGACGAACTTCTTCCAGGGTGATACTTTTAAGAATACTTTGTCACTGACTTGAAATTCAGTGTCTTTTCTTGTCAAATCCCAATAAGATTTCTGTCGATCTGAATCTTCTTTCTAAGATTTCTGTCGATCTGAAACTGCTTTCAAACTGTCTCATATTACTTTAACCTTTTCTTCTATTTCTCGTATCAAATCAACCTCGTGAACATTTTTCTCACTGAGCTCTGTCTAATACAATAGAGTTCGACATTTCCAACCATCTAATGCCTCATACGGTGCCATTTTGATACTCGACTAATAACTGTTGTTGTATGCGAATTCAACTAACGTAAAAATCTCTCTCAATTACCTTCAAACTCTAAAACACAACATCAAATCATATCCTCGAGTATTCGAATCACTTACTCGGACTGACAATTGGTATAAGTATGCAACGCAGTTCTAAAATGCAAACGAGTACCTAGAACCTCATATAACTTGCTCCAGAATTAAGATGTAAACCGCAGATCCCTATCAGAAATAATAGAAACTAGCACCCCGTGCAATCTGAAAATCTCAGCAACATATAACTCTACTAATCTCTCAAGTGAATAATTTGTACGCACTGGATTGAAATGCGTGGATTTCATCAAACAACCAATAATGACCCAAACAACATCTTTCTTTCTCAGAGATAGAGGCAGTCCCAATACGAAATCCATCATGACATGTTCCCATTTCCACTCTAGAATCATCACTGGTTGTAGCAAACCAGAAGGTACTTGATGTTCATCTTTAACTTACTAACAAACTAAACATCTTGATACGAACTCTGAGATCTCACGTTTCATACTTGGCCACAGGTACATTTGTTTCAAATCACAGAACATTTTATTGCTACCAGGATGAATAGACAAGCTACTACTGTGATGTTCCTGCAAAATATTCTGAACGAGATCTAAATTTCTCAGCACACAAATTCTTCCTTTAAAATTGAAACTATCATTAGACCCAATCTGAAAGTCTGAATTAGGAGTCATCTCAATCAGTTTTTGTTTAGCTCTCAACACATCAACAATTTTCTGGGCTTAACAAATTTTCTGTAAGAACATCGGTCTAGCTTTCAACTTAGCTAAAAATAAACATCATCAATCAACGTCAATTGCGTGTTCAAAGCTCGCAAAGCAAACAGAGATTTTCTACTCAAAGCACCAGTAATGACATTAGCCTTTCTCGGATGATAATCAATGATCAAATCATAGTCTTTTAATAGCTCGAGTCATTTGTGTTGTCTCAAAGTCAAATCTTTCTACAACATTAAGTATTTTATACTTTTATGATCCGTGAAGATATAACATTTTTTTCCATAAAAATGGTGCCGCCAAATCTTCAAAGCAAACACAATCGCTGCAAGTTCTAAATCGTGCGTCGGATAATTCTTTTCGTGGGGTTTCAACTGTCTAGAAGCATACACTATCACTTTACCCTATTACATTAGAACATATCCCAAACCATTTAATGATGCATCATTATCAATCACAAATTCCTTACCCCATTCTGGCTGAACTAACACCGGTGCCTCGGTTAACAATGTTTTCAATTGATTGAAGCTTTGCTGACATTTCTCAGACCACTCAAATTTAACATCTTTTTTCAATAGTCTCGTCAATGGTGTACCAATCATCGAGAATCCCTTGAAGAATCTTCTGTAATATCCAGCTAAACCTAAAAAAACTTCTAACTTCAGTTACATTTCTTGGAGGCTTCCAATCTACAACAACTGAAATTTTGCTCGGATCAACACTAATTCCATCTGTCGATAAAACATGTCCCAGAAACCTGACTTTCTGAAACCAGAATTAAAATTTCCTAAACTTAGCGAATAATTATTTTTCGCACAAAGTTTGAAAAGCAATTCTTGAATGCTTGATATGTTCTATCACATCCCATGAATAAATAAAAATATCACCAATGAATACCACCGCGAATCTGTATAAATACGATCTAAAAATTTTGTTTAATAAATCCATAAATACTGTAGGTGCATTAGTCAAACCAAATGACATCACAAGAAATTCAAAATGTTCATACCTGGTCCTGAATGCGGTTTTCAGCACATCAGAGTCTTTAACTCACAACTGATAATAACCAGAATAAAGATCAATCTTTGAGAACACTATCATACCTTTCAATTGATCAAACAGATCGTTAATACACGACAATGGATACTTAATCGCATAGACCCGTCCTTTTTCTTAACAAATAGAATAAGTGTACTCCAAGGAGAAAAACTGGGTCGAGGAAAACCCCTATCTGTCAACTCTTGCAACTGCACTTTCAACTCTTTTAATTCTGTAGGTATCATTCTGTAAGGAGCTATCGATGCCGGAGATGTTCCCGGTACTAACTCAATAGCAAACTCAACCTTTCTGATTGGCGGTAACCCGAGTAACTCTTCTAGAAACACATCTGAGTATTCACATACCACTAGAACTGATTCTAGCTTCAACTTAGATACTCTAGAATCAAATATATAAGCAAGATACGCTTCACATTAGATACACAATCCAATCTATCCGATTCAATTTGAAAGTTTTCACCATTCTGGCACTTAAACACAATAAGCTTTCATCTACAGTCACAACGGCATCATGCAGAGTTAACTAATCCATAGCTAAAATCATGTCAAACTCATCAAAGGATAGTAAAATTAAATCAGTCAAAAATTTGCAACCCCGAATCATGAAAGGACAATTTTTACAAATTTTATCAACTAACATATACTGACCTAGGGGGTTCGTTACTCTAATCACAAACTTAGTAGACTTGAAAGGAAATTTCTTACTTAACACTAAAGTTGTGCATACATATGAATGTGTTAACCCCCAGTCAATCAAAGCAGTAACATCAATATCAAAGATAGAAAATGTACTAGTGATAACATCTAGCGCTCATGCTTCCTTTCTAGCACGGATCGCATAAGCTCTAGCTAGCGCTCGTGTCTCAGATCTCATAGTAGAGTCTTTTGTCCCACTGCGGCTATTTCCTGTATTTCTAGTGTTCCTTAGGGATCTACCTCTTGAAGTAGTGTTGCTCGGTCAAACAATTTGAGCCTTTTCTTTTTCTGACGTTTTTGGGCAATTTCTGATAAAGTGTTCATACGAACCACATTTAAAACATGCCCCGTCTTTCATCGTGTAGTCATCAAGTTGTCAACGTCCACATTATAAACATTCAAGCTTGTTACTCTTCACACTGCCTCCGCTCGCTACAGACGTAGCCTGAAGTTTTGAAGCTGCATGTTGTTTTCCTCGATCCCTAATCATCTTTGTGCGTTTGATTAACTGATACAACAAATTCTTTCAATTCCAGAATCCCGACTAACAGCTTTATGTATTCATTTAGCCCATATTAAAACCATTTACACATAATAATCTCATTCGATACACATTTTCGGGCATACTTGCTCAATCGAACAAATTCACCCTCGTACTCAGATACTGACATCTGAACCTATTTAAGCTCGAGAAACTCTTTGTGTTTCTTATCAAGAAACCTCTGACTGACATTCTTCTTTCAAAATTTGGTTTGAAAGAATTCTCAGTCTACTCGTTCTCTCGGCACAACCGAAATTAAGGTGTTTCACCATTGATAGGTCGAATCTTTCAATAAGGAAACAACACATTTCGCACACTCTGTAGGTGTACAAGATAACTCATCGAAAATCCTAATTGTGTTTTCTAACTAGAAATCGACTCTTTCTAGATCATCTTCAGACGTAGCTCACAAAAAGTGTGCTAAACATATGGTCGAAACCATTCCTTTTCCTTTTCCTTTACATCATTGCTCATTCGAGCCACAAATGGGTCTGTTCACACAAGCTAACGGTTGGAATCTAGCTACACGATGCCGCTCATACAAGCTGACGAGTATCCACAGCAAATGTCGGAACTCAACCATCGGTTGGACATTCAAGACCAACATTGAAACATGTAACCCTAATGATATGTCATTTGTATCCGATATATTCCTAAGGTTCAAATGGGACAGCAGCAGTAGGGTAACTTTGAAAAATTACCATAAATTTTGGAAAACGAATTAGAGGATGAGATAAACATGGGATTAACTATATTTCAGTCTAGTTTCTCATAGAAGAAACAAAGTAAGCAAAAGAATCATATTATGAGATATTTGAATTTTAGTGAGATAGGGTCAGAATAATTTTAGAATCCCCTGTCCTGATTTTAGAAAATTATTAAACATTGTATAAAAATAATTATAGGTTATAATTTATATGTTAAAAATACTAAATAAGTTTATTTTCAAGAGAAACAAATGAGAACAACATCTGAGTTCTGTACGAGAAGATAATTAATTTTTAGTGCGGAAAGGTTGAAACTGTTAGACAGCAGAAAAGGGAAAATTTAAAGAATAAAAAATACTTATTGGCTAAACCAAAAGTTATGGAAATTTTATTGTAAGAAGATATGTGAGTCTAGTTTCAGGGAAATTTTACGGATCTTAATTCGAAATTTTGTATCTTAAGATACAAATAATTTAGTAATAATGACTCAAGTAGACAACTTTGGAGGATCATATAAGTAAATAATGGAGACACATCATGGGCTTGTAGGCCCATTTTCACTGTTTAACTGATAAGGTTGCACGAGTCGCCCAAGGGTCGCCCAAGTCGACTGTGAACCTACTGTAGGGTCGGTAAGCTCACCTAGACCCCCAATTGACTGAAATGACTGTATGACTGATATGATTAAGCCTGATGATGTCCCACTGATTTGATACTGTATGCCCTTTACATGCATGATATTATACTATAGCATGTCATATCTGTATATTGCATTGCATTGGGTTGGGGGATTATAATGTTCGGAGGAAGAGTACTGAAAGGCCTCGAGTCTAATTTAGTGGCAGCTCTGCTGCAAACTACTGTCTAGTGTCTCATTCAGTACTACTTGGAGGGGAGGGATGGTATCCCTACATAGAGTGTAGGGTTGGATGGAGATGGTGTGTAGAGGCTGGATGGGTAGGATTTTTATGACTGCATATCTGCTACTGCTACTGATACTGTGATGGACTAAAGCCCTACTGTATGACTATTTTTTTACTGAGATGGGCTAAGGCCCAAACTGGACTGATACTGATACTGAAAAGGGCTTAAGCCCAAACTGTGACTATCAGTTTACTGTCTGTTCATTTGTTTGGGGATTACACACTGAGTTTACGTAAACTCACCCCTTCTATTTAATTTATACAGGTAATCCCCAGATTTAGGCAGATCAGTGTGGTGGAGGACTCAGTGGTGGCCACACGACTTCTTTTACACTGTTTAATACCTATTTATAATTTTACTTTTATTTGAGAGTATTTTGCTGTAATTATGGCCTTTACAAATTTTGGTTTAAATTTGGTTTTATACGATTTTATGATTTAAATCTGCTAGTGTTAGATAAAACTTGGGTTTTCAAATGAAATTAATGTTTTATCAAAAATACCACGAATACGCAACTGTTTAAAAGCTTCCGTAATAAGAAAACATTTGAAATTGAATAAAAATTTGTAAATGAATAATGTTTTGAAAAAAAATGACACGATTTGAAGTTAACATAAGATAATAAAAAATGGTTAAATAGAAAAGAGGATTTAGCGACAACATATTTTTTCGAAAAGCACTACCATGTGACATCGTCAGATTTGGCCATAACGTCTAGGCCGGGTTTGGGGTGTTACATTTAGTGGTATCAAAGCCAGGTTGCAAACATTGACTGTGGATGTGGGTTTTTAAGACGTGATTTCTGAGAACTGATGTCTAAATGTTTTTACTGAAAGTGTGGTACACCGAGTCTCCGGCACCAATCCTGTAAGTTTTCTGAAACTTTTAATTGTTTAAACTAAAACTGAAACTGTCTTTGATAGTATATCCTGAAACTGCTATAGGTAGTATATACTGAGACTACTATAGATAGACTATACTGAAAACACTTAAAATAGTGTACACTGAGACTGTAGTAAAAGTGACAGACATTGATTCACACTGCGATGGATGAAACAAACTTTACACTTCTGATACTATTTTTATAAAATATCTATTAATAAATACTGGAACTGTAAACTGATGCATAAAACTATTAATACCGATAAAACACAATTAGACAATGAGTACCAGAGGTACTTGCGGGTGGGGTACTAGAGGCCAAGGTAAAGGCTGTACAGGGTCTCAAGCTGAGTCCTCGTCATCGGGCAGTCTACCAAATTTGGATACGAGCGAGACGCCAATGTCGCCTGATACTGAGATTGGGTCTCAAATGGGACTGGATAATCATCAAAACGTCTTTGGATTCTCATCATTTCAGTACATGGTATATATGTAACGCCCCAAAATTTTAATTTTGGGTATTGTGAATGTGTGACACAAACATCTGTCAGCTTTAGTGGTTATGTGTTCTGGGAGTGTTTGGGAGGTCCCAAGTTCAAGTCATGCCTTTGGCGAAATTTTGGAATTTTTTTCTAATTAAAGCCTGATCTTTTTCAGTGGGCTTAAGTTTAATTATTTGTAAAACCATATTAGAATGAGTCTGTTGGTTCAAGTGGTAAGGGAGTTGGAGTGTTGGAGGTTCTGTGTTCGAATCTCTGCGCGAGCGAGAATGTTAGTCTTTTTACTCAGTTTCCTAGAAGAGTTGTGCAGAAGATGGATTCTGAGTAGTGGATTGTTAGTGGGTAGTTAATTGAGAGAAGATAGGGGAGTTGGGGAGTTATCAAGATTATTTTTGTTTTTTTTATTTTATTCTTTTCAAAATTCGTTTCTCTCTCTTTCTGTCTAAAATTATGACGTCGACTTTCTTCTTCACTTTTCTTCTTCAATTTTTAGCAGCTTCATGTTGGACTTTTTGTAGTCAATCATCGCTCTTGCTTTTGTGGCCCTTTTTCATCTGGTAAGTGATATCTTTTGGCCTTTTGTAGCACCCCGAATTTTGGGCCTAGAAGAAATAGGTTTTGAACAAGGGAACAGTTAGGAGACTGTACATAAATATTTAGTTGTGTAAGAAAGTGACACAAATTGCTTGTTTGCTTCAATGGCTAAGTGATTTTGGTGTGTATGACAGTGTTCGAGAAGCCTGGGTTCAAGTCTTGGCTTTTGAAGAATTTTTAGTTTTGCTTTTAAATGAATCTGGACATTGGAATATAGGCCTTATAAATAATAGTGCGTGTTTTATGACACAAAAATAGCTTGTGGTCTAGTGGCAAGGTGGCGTGTTGTGTAACTGAGAGGTCTGAGGTTCAAGTCTTGGGTTGTGCAATAGAGTATTTATTTTGCTGCTTGAGCTATGTAGGTAGTGAAGTTGGACTGAAACACAGCTAAGGGAATTTTGAATGGAATTTGAATAGAATTGTTGGGGGAGTTGAAGAGAAATCAGTAGAGTGATTCAAAGAGGGATAAGGGGAGAGATTTTAGGAGAAAATCAAGGGAAGTGAGGGGAGAGGAGATGTGTGTCGGGTGTGGACTTTGTTACTCAGGAAATTCAGCCAGAGGGGTATACTGCTCATTTTGGTATACCCTTCAGTTTGGTTTTGTGTATGCTTCCCCTCATTTTGCCTTCGGTGCCAGATTTTTGAAGAGATTTCGTGTACCTCTCGGGTTTGTTTGTGTATTTTTTCGGCTCTTCCCTTTTATTTTTTCTTCTTTGTTTTTGGCCGAATAGTTTTTGGTTCCCCTCTGCCGAATTCTCCTTCTTTCTTCCCCTCTTCTTTTTGTTGCTTCTTTTCACTTCTCCACTTTTTCCAAATCTTTACCGAACTGTGTTGAAGTGGTTTTGTGTTGCATCTTACGTTTAAATTGCTCTTCTTTCTCAACCCCTTTTTTCACAACTGCTTCTCGAATATTGCCTTTCTCTCCTCTTCATCTCCTCTATTTTGCTTTTGGCTTGACAACTATTCTATGACGGTTCGATTTCCTTGAGGAGTAAAAGTGTAGCAAGTGATATTAAAATCGTTGAAACCTTTTTCTCATCATTCGGTCAAGGTAAGTATGTAGTCTAGCATTCTAAGTGTTGGCCGAGTGCTTTCTGTGGTTCCGTGAGTTGTCATGTGTGGATTTAAACAACATGAATAAACAATCTTGTTTAATAATCCATTTGCAATGCAGATATCCATCAAAGAGATTGTAGTCAACCTTCGTCAGTGGTATAAGTGGGCTAAGCCACTTTTGACAGTCGAGGCAAGTGTTAATTTAGTGTTGGTTAAGGGTGTAAAAGAGGGAGATTAACCCTATTGTTTAGCGACTAATGGAAAGCCTTGTATGAATGTAGGTTTTGGGTGCTCATGGATCTTGGTGCGTTTTCACAATCAGGTGTGTAAACACCCTATTGCAATCGTAGAATGGTAAAAAGCGAAAAAGCCAAAAATACAGCGTTTAAGACCACACAGGCGTGCGATCACTCGTGTTGTAAGCCCAACCCGCAAGACATGGGTGATGGACTGTAGAGGCCTCCATGAGCTGTTTCATCGGCTTAGGTCGTAATGGGCCACGTTGGGCCCAAATGGGCAGTGTGGGCTCAAAGGGCTTGTGGGCCCCACACGGATGAAATCCACGAATTGTGGCAAATACTGGACTAGGTGATATAGATCCCATAGCCGTGGCAAATTCTGGGCTAAACGGGTCACACGAACGTGTAGGCCTACTTGGGCCAAAAAATGGGCCTTGGGCTCGTTTACACTATTTGACCATTTAGGTTACCTGAGTCGCTCGAGGCGACTATGAATCTTTTAAGAGGTTAATAAATGACCAAAATACCCTCATAGGTTAAATGATCAAAATACCCTCATAGGGTAAAATGACCGAAATACCCTTAGGATAAAATGACTGAAATACTCTCATATGGTAAAATGACTAAAATACCCCTATAGGGTAAAATAACTTAAATACCCTCATAGGGTAAAATGATCAAAATACCTCTATAGGGTAAAATGACTAAAATACCCTCATAGGTAAAATAACTGTTATACCCTTAGGAGATGAAATGACTGATATGACCTTATGTTATGTATAACTGATTTGTTCTATGATATGTATGACTATGATTAAGTATGACATTCTGCATCACATATGATTTATGACATGACATACCGCATGGGGTTGGGATACTGTTATGAAGAAAGTATACTGTTACTGGCTATTTTGCTGTGATACTGTTACTGGCAGCTTTGCTACAATATTGGTGTGTTGGCTAGGTGGGTTGATTTTATCCATACATGGTGCGCTAGTCGTACGGAGAGGTGTGTTGGCTGGATTGGGATGGGTTGCATTATTGCACTGTACTGATATTGTACTGGGCTAAGGCCCACACCGTTACTGTATTGGGCTAAGGTCCACACTGTCCTGTTACTGAATAGGGCTCAGGCCCAGACTGTCACTGCTTGTTGTATACTGATTGACTGATAGGGGATTACACACTGAGTTTTTATAAACTCACCTCTCTGTTTAATTGTACAGGTAATCCTCAGCCATAGGCGATATGGTGCTGCAAGGGACTCGGAGGTGGCCACTCAACTGCAGCTGTTTTACAGTTGTTTTTATTTTAAATTTAAAGTTTGTGTTGGGTTTTGTTTATGTAATAAGGCAATTTATGTTCGTTTAAATTTTTAACTGGGCTTTTTCTTACTTATTTTAAACTGCTAGTTTAGGAGAAGACGAATTCTCAAAATAATTACTATTTTCAAAAACACGAAATCTAAACATTAGAGTTTTCAAAAACTTCCACGATTTTAGATCAACCTTTTATAACAATAGCAGATAACAAGGCAAACGTTTCGACTAGATGATTTGTTAAATAATAATAAAGGGGTTTTTAAACCAAGAAGCGGATTTTTACCAACAAGTCCTATTTTTAAAAGACACTTTGATGTGGCACGCCAGATTCGACCATAACGTCTGGGACGAGTTTGGGGTGTTACACCTTTTTCCTTTGATTTGGGGTCTAGCAACGTCAGTTTATGGTAGTTAATCAATGTATCATGTGCTTATGAGAAGATCAAGGTGCTAGGGTTTCCCAGTCAGCTCTTTAAATGTGCGGATTAACGTTGCTTGATCTAAGGTAAGATTTTAGTCGATTTAAGTGGGTTGTCCATCACTTTTGGTTCGGTTTAATGTCATTCTAAGTGTTTAATTCTGGGTTTTTTGGCCAATTTTAGGTATTGGAGTGCTCGGGAGTGTTTTTACAACGAAACAAAACCAGGTGTCTACCCGAAACACAAAAATAAGGGTTTCGGCGAAAAGCTGAAATTGCTTGCTGTTTGGACAGCAGCAGTAGGCTAAATTTGAAAAATCACCATAAATTGTGGAAAACGAATTAGAGGATGAGAAAAATATGGGATTAAATATATTGAGTCTAGTTTCTCACAGAAGAAACAAAGTAAGCAAAAGAATTTCATATTATGAGATATTTTAATTTTAGCAGGATAAGGTCAGAATGATTTTACAATCCCCTGTCCTAAATTTGGAAAATTATTAAACATTTTATAAAAATAATTATGGGTTATATTTTATATGTTAAAAATCCTGAATGAGTTTATTTTCAAGAGAAATAAACGAGAACATCATCCGAGTTCTGTACGAGAAGATAATTAATTTTTAGTGAAGAAAGGTCGAAACTATTAGATAGCAGAACAAGGGAACTTTAAAGAATAAACTGTACTTATTGGCTACACCAAAAATTCTTAAAATTTTATGGTAAGAAGATATGTGAGTCTAGTTTCAGGGAAATTTTACGGATCTTAATTTGAAATTCTGTACCTTAAGATACAAATAATTTAGTAATAATGACTCAAGTAGACAACTTTGAAGGATCATATAAGTAAATAGTGGAGACACATATGAATAATTATCTAGCGCGGGTTATAATAAAATGGATCACGAGGCCAAGGCTAATTTGGGCCATGTGGGCTACACGGGCGTGGGGGCCCACACGGGCGAACATCATGGGCTTGTAGGCCCATTTTCACTGTTTGACTGATAAGGTTACACAGGTCGCCCAAGTCGACTATGAACCTACTGTAGGATCGGTAAGCTTACCTAGACCTCTAATTGACTGAAATGACTGTATGACTGATATGATTAAGCCTGATGATGTCCTACTGATTTGATACTGTCTGCCCTGTTTACATGTATGATATTATGTTATAGCATGTCATATCTGTATATTGTGTTGCATTGGGTTGGGAGATTATAATGTTTGGAGGAAGTGTACTGAAAGGCCTTGAGCCTAATTTAGTGGCAGCTCAACTACAAACTACTGTCTAGTGTCGCATTCGGTACTACTTGGAGTGGAGGGACGGGTGGGTTGATTATATCCCCACATGGAGTGTAGGGTTAGACGGAGATGGTGTGTAGAGGCTGGATGGGCAGGATTTTTGGGACTGCATATCTGTTACTGCTACTGATACTATGATGGGCTAAAGCCCTATTGCATGACTATTTTTGTACTGAGATGGGCTAAGGCCCAAATTGGACTGATACTGATATTGAAAATGGCTTAAGCCTAAATTGTGATTATCTGTTTACTGTCTGGTCATTTGTATGGGGATTATACACTGAGTTTACATAAACTCACCCCTTCTGTTTAATCTGTACAGGTAATCCACAGATTTAGGCGAATCGGTGTGGCAGAGGACTTAGTGGTGGCCACACGACTTCTTTTACACTGTTTAATACCTATTTATAATTTTACTTTTATTTGGGAGTATTTTGCTGTAATTATGGCCTTTACAGATTTTGGTTTAAATTTGGTTTTTATACGGTTTTATGTTTTAAATCTGCTAGTGTTAGATAAAACTTGGGTTTTCAAATGAAATTAATGTTTTATCAAAAACACTACGAATACGCAAACTATTTAAAAGCTTCCACAATAAGAAAACATTTTGAAATTGAATAACGATTTGTAAATAAATAATGTTTTGGAAACGAATGACACGATTTGAAGTTAACATAAGATAATAAAAAATGTTGAAATAGAAATGAGGATTTAGCGATGACATATTTTTTAGAAAAACACTACCATGTGAAATTGTCAGATTCGGCCATAGCGTCTAGGTCGAGTTTAGGGTGTTGCAATATAGCACAATTCATAAATGTCAAAATAACATTGCAACGTTAATTAAACATACAAACTTACCTCGATTACAAAGATGTCAAAATAATACCAACTAATCCGAGGCTTTAGCTTTTCCTCGATCTAGATCCGTACGAGGTTTATCTTGATCTTAATAAGCAAATTCAATCCATTTATTATTCCTACCATTCAATCCAATCCAAAATTCATACTTTTGCAAATTTACACTTTTGCCTCTAATATTTAAACTTCTTTACAGTTTAGTCCTTAAGCTCATAAATTGACATTTATGCAAATTCATCCACTTTTCATGCTAGCCAAATTACCTAAGGACTTATAAAACCTCATACAATTCAACATTTCATAAATTTATCATGGTATTTTACTACTTTTACAACTAAGTCCCTAAATGATTAGTCGTTGGGTTAGCTAGATTAAGCTACAACGACCCCGAAAACATAAAAATCATTAAAAACAAACTCAAAATCACTTACATGCAAGGTAATCAAATGACCGAAGTTTTTAGACCCTAACTATGGCTTCTTTCTTCTTTAATTTCGGCGGTAGATGGCAATTAGGAAGATGACACTTTTGTTTTTATTATTTTAACATTAACTTATTAATTGAATTATTTAATTAACCTTATATTTTAACATAAAAATCATCTAATTTATGCTCATGATTTAATGAATGAATCTATACATGAATGGTTTAAATAAATACATATTCGGTAAGTTTAAGTTTACGTTATACGAGCTTACTAAGCACTGATTACCTGCGTTAGTTATTTTCTTTCCTTGTAAACCATCATAAACCTTGGTCGGCTGGAAGAAGGTCAAAGCATTCACACTATGCATTCTTCAACTCAGTAGAATTTTAATCATTTTGAAGTTGAGTTATGAATGGCATGTACTAGGAGCCTTTAAGTTATTTTTTTATGATAATGTTGTTCAAACTTTGGTTTAAGCATACTTGTGGATGTGTAGCTATCAATTGTTTTGCCTTGTATATGTCCAAATAAGCGTCATTGGTTATTTGGTATATGTTTAATGGAAGTGGTTGAGATATGGTAAGATGTATGTGAATGGAATGGATGAAATGGTATGTTTGGCATGTGTATAAGGTAAGAGCTTGTGATATTTGAATATGAATTTAGTTTGGTGTATGAAATGTGATGCCAGCGAGGGCATATTGGTTAGGCACTTAGGTTGAATGTTTAGGTATGTTTTAAGCATGTTTGAAGGTGTTTTGAAGGTGTGAAATTGGTTTGGCTTCGTACCCACAGGGACTGTGAAAGAAAATATTTATGAAATACAACTTTAAAAATTTTGGTGAAGGAAAAATATGTTGATCTGAATAAGTGTTTATAAAAACTAAAAATTAATTAAGTAAATTAACTAAGAAAAAGGAAAAGTAAAAAATTCTAATGCGCGATTTCTAAAAAAAAAGACGAGTTTTAATCAATATGACATAAATGTGTTAGATCAATTACAATCCTTCACTTAGAATTACTAAACCCATGTTCATGTTGTTACGAATAATTTCACGGCAACTTGGTATTTTGTTAACTAATGCACATACATACTCACTAAATCAATTAATCTCTTGAGCATATTCCAATGTTAATTAAAACAATTAATCAATTTTCACAAGCAAGTATAAGATTAAGTGAAGTAACAACATATTCCTATATTGAAACAATTTAATCACAATAATCTTACAAGTTATAATGTATCGTTTAATACCATCGCTAATTTAACCTTCAACTACCTTAGAAGATTAAACATGCTCCAATTAAATATTGTTTCAATTAATTACAATTTCAATACGATTAATAATTAATTCATTCGTTACCTTACAATAGTAATGCAAGTTTAACGTAAGCATGGTTTTATTTAATTGAACAATCTACCAATGCCTATTAACAACACAAACATGATCTTAGTAATTTAAACGAACAAAATAAAATCAATGTAACACGAATTAAATTTAAGTCATTTTAATTAAATCAAGAATAACAACACAACAAATATTCATGTTCATAATCACAATATAAATAAGAAAAATTAAAGAGAAGGGAACTAGGAAACAAATCCTAGTGTTTCTCTAAAGCCAGACTAGTGCGTTCCTCTTCTTCTCTACACATTCTGTTGATTCAATGCCTTCACAAACACTTGAATATTTATACTCCAAAGGGGATGCAATCTCTCTTTGAAGATTGGAAATCGAAAAGGGAAGAGGACCAAGGAAATAAGAAAAAAATGAAGAAAATAGAAGAGAGAAATGAAGAGATGTGTGTGAAATGAGTTGTGTCAAATGAAGAAGGGAAAATGGGTATTTATAGGTGAGAATGGATGCTAAAAATGGCAAAGAATTATTAGTCACTCCCTCTCCCTTGGTCGGTCATGCTTGGTGCAAGTTTGAGTGATTCATACTTGCTATTTTTAGCTAGGGGCTAAAAATAGAAGGCACGAAAGGAGGAGGGGTTTGAACGAAAATAAGGTGAACTTCAAGGGATGTTTTGAAATTAATAAAATTAGACAAATAATCTGATTGGGTTAGCTTATATGGATAGTTTGAGCCTCCAAATCCCCTGGTGGATCAGTCATCTTGTTAACACAATTTGGGCCATTTTCTTTTTTAGACTTATAATTAATTTTTAACCCAATTAATGTTGGACCAAAATTAATTATAAGATATTTTTAGACTATCCACGACAAGAAAATCATTTAGTCATACTCTTGTTTCACTTGATGCAAAAATTGCCACAACGGTTCAAGCCTCTCGAGGTGATTGTCGAACTGATTTTCACCCTTTGTACAAAACTATTGAAAATAAACCAAGTTTGTATAAATTTATTATAAAAATAATTAAAATTAAATATGTTAATAATTTAAGTGAAAATTAATTATTTTTAATTAAAGTATGAATTTAAAAAAATTACTACGAAACTGCACGAATTAGAGCTCAAAAGATGTTAAAAAAGTCTATATATTTTTGTGTTTCTACACCCCCAAGCTTAATTCATTGCTCGTCCCGAGTAATGCATAGATGGTAAAGAGAAATTTCTTGAAATCACCATTGAAAAAAAAAATCTTTAGAACACATTTCCCCCACAACTATGAGTTTAGTATAATTATGCTCAAGCGCAAGATTTTTGAAATTATGCAACTCAAGTATACATATTGTTCGAATTATTCTCAATCATTACCATGATAGAAAGAATAGACTAAATGTTTTCTCAATAAAGATATGCTAATTTTTACCAATTAATTTTTATTCCCTTACTTAAAACTAAACTGCAATCACTAAGTTTAATTTATGCCTTCGTATGTTGAACTTAGCAATTTCTCTCTACTAATGTAGGCAACACAGAAATCTGAATCGAAAGGTCTTTTAAATAGGTTGTAACATGGCTAGGCTAGGGGCAAGTAAAAGATAGAAAAATTTAAGCTAAAAAAACCTAGACTAAGCTTGCATTGGACCTTCGGAATAAATACCTTCAAATACACCAATTCACTTTTCATTTAAGTTCACACATGCTCTTTGTACGTCTATTTCTTTTGAGTACATATGCTCTTTCTTTCTTTCTTTTCGAGCATATTATTATATCTATTGCAATTTTTTGAGCATTTGAGACTTTTTTTCAACTCCCCCAAACTTATTTTCAGAGAATATTCTGGATAGACTGAGTCTAGTGTTTGAGACAATTTAGAGAAAATTATGAGAGAAGGGATGGCTTAATATTGCAATGGTTCAAAAAAAATCACGCCATATAGTCTCAAAGTTGGGTTTCAAGGGATAAATGTTCATTAAGGTTGGCTTGAAAGGCTCAAACGGTCCAAACAAAAGTTTTCCTAAGTCATTTTCAAAATTTCATGCTTTCTAGGATTTCACCTCAAGAAATTACTAAGTCAATTCTAGAGACTTAAACTTTCATGCATGCCTAGCTCACCTAAAGAATTAAAAATTTTATGGTATGATTTACAAACTTTATTAAGAGTAACATTTATGTCATAGTTCAGCTAACATAGCAATTATTGAGAGAACAGAACTTTATTTATACTAGATTTTAACATAATTAACAAAAATTCAAATTTTTGAACAAAATATAACTTAATCATAATTATAAGAATAATGTATTATGAAAAAAATTCTCAATTTTTGGTCCCCCCACTTAAGATGAACAATGTCTCCATTGTTAAAACAATAGAGGGAATGAAAATATAGAAGTGAATAGATACTGTACACCAGGTAGGGCCTAAGGAAAAGGAGGTGAGTTAAGTTTGAGTCTTTAAATACCAAGCTTTTCCAAAGTAAATCCAATCCTAGGCATGTACATATCTATTGCCACACTTCTTATTTTGCATTTTTTTTCAATTTTATTGATGATTTTCACCTCTTATTTTATTATGCGATAAATAAAATCCTAAAAGAACCTAATCCTAAAAAAAATTAAATATAAGAAATAAAATAAAGTAAAGATCCTCCATTTTGTTTACTTGCAGACCTTTAGAATCTAACTCATCTTTTGCTCCATTGTCCTTTTTTTTTTGCTTGAATCACCTCGTTCCCTCTTCGACATTAGAGTCCATGATTCAAATATAAAATCTGGAAACTTAAGCACAAAAATAAATGGGTCATGAAATATTTTCGTAAAATCGCTTCTTATTGAGTCGTCCCATATTTTTTAATTATCTCCAATAAGTTTGTTGCTGTCATTGCATATGTTGCATTATCTCCATCAACTTTGATAGCTCATTAGGAAGATCTGGGCGAGACGAATGAGTTCTATACGTTGAGGTAGCCATGTCAAGTTCGGTTATTGGTTCAGTTGGTTCTATCTCATCGGAGATTTCAACTGGTTGCATTGGTTCGATCACTGTAGGATCTTCTTCTTCTTCTTCTTCTTCTTCAGGATCCTCACTTGATTCAACTCGTTACTGTAGAAAAGAATTTCCTGCTACACGAAAGAGGTCCCAATCTGTGATTGCACCTTGGCTATACCCTATTTTAGCTTTCAAGCACAAAACTGTTATCGTAAAGGGAAAGTATACTAGACCAGAACATCTAGCGGCACAATTTCAAATTTCTCTCAGAATGATTTTTCTTAAATTTATGGTCTTTGTTGTCATAATTGAGTATAGCAAAACCATTCGTTCTACTGAAATTGTAGTCTCATGTGAAATAGGCATAAGGCTGAACCGAATGAAATAAAACATACATTCGCTAATGGTGTCAAATATTCTCTGCGACAAGTGTAACTCTCATGCTTTGACAGAATCCATTTAGAACCCGAAACTGTAAGTTCCTCGAGAATTTCTTACAATTTTTCGACCTCAATATTTTTCATATTTCATCATCTTCAAAATTAGGTAAATTAAAGAATTCCTTAATAGTGTTTGAGTTTATTGGTACCTTGATTCCTCGGACAAAAACTTCTGTTGATTTGCTTGAGGACAAATTTGCGTAAAATTCATGGACTAGCTCTTCATCTGCAATCGATTTTTTCTCACAAAACATTTCTCAATTTAAAGCTTTAGTAACTTGTTGAATGCTCGTCATGAAATTAGTATAGTTGCTTTCTTCCAATGTAAAACCTTTTTTTGGGAGAATTTGTTGATTTTTCAAAATACTATCGTATCTTGCTTTAGCTTCTTCACTGTGGAATTTGTTTTGTAATTCTTCAACTTGGACAGAAGCACAAGTTCTTTTGTGAGGCATGATTTGACCTGAACATCACAAAAGATGGAAACAAATAACATTTTCCCAAAAATTTAATTAGCACAAAATATTAACAATTCAATAAATTGAAAAGTTAAAAAATTAGATCAATTTAAAATTTAGGAGAAAATTTTTCTTACCACCTTTGTAAAAATTAAATAAAAAGAGCGTGGAGCTAAAAGTGTCGGTTTAGGGATGGTTGGAGGGTGAATACTTGGTGACTTGATGGTTTTGGCTAGTTGCAATGGTGGTCTGGTACAAAGGGTCGTGCGGTTAGTGTGTGTGATGCAAGGGTGCGCACGAGCTAGAGGCAAGAAGTAGCAGTGGCGCGCGAGTGCTACAGTGCTGGAAGCAGCGGTGATGGCACCTAGGACTTGCGTGTGCGAGCAACAGGGTGCGCAAGGGAGCGATGGTGGCTATTGGGTGTGCGGCTGCTGGTAGGTGCTGTGGGTAGTTGCTGATAATGGTAGATGGGGGTTGTGACACTAGGTAGTTTGGAGGATAGATGGTGTTAAAGGTGATGGAAGAAAAAGGTGTATGGAAAGGTGGTATTTAAAGTGTGAGTTTAGAGGTGTTTAACTTAAACTATTAGAAGTAATAATAATAAAATACTATAAATCCTAATCTTATTTAGGGACAATAACAATTAATATATAATATAAAGTATATTAATATACAACTTGGTATTATCTTATTTATTAGAAATAAAAATTCTTAAATAAAATAGTGATAAAATATTAAACAATTCTAATCTTGTACAAGGTTAATAACAATTAATATATATTATATAAAATATATTTATATATTAGTTGTTATCATCTTAAAAAATAAAAATTTAAAAACCTTTATTTTATTTGTTTTAAAAATTTTTACAAAAGAAGACAATTAATTTCAATATTTACAAACAAGACAATAAATTATTACAAATAATTCAATTAAGTATATGGACTTGAAGATAATTTGAAAATTGAGCTGCAAACTAAAGCTTGAATCAAAATTGACCCTTTTATTTGAAAAATTAAAAATTTATTTTGTTACTTAGGAAATACTTTCTTGCAAGATTATGTTGGAATAAATTCTCAGGAAAGATTGGATAGGTCACAAGTGGTCCCCCTTAAGTTCTAATCTCCTAGACAGAATTTATTTTAACATACTAATCTAAAAAATATAGCATAAGTCATTTATTTAAAAGAAAAATAGAAATATAAGTATATGTTAAAATGAACGAGGTTTTATCCCGCTCAATTTTATCCCACAATAATGTTTCAAGCATTGAGCGTTAACTTTGAAATTACCTCACTTACCATGAAGTTCAACAACCCCGTATAGGAAGACTTGATGAATAGTGAATAGACCAGACCAACATGATTTTAACTTACCTGGAAAAAACCTTAATTTGGAATTGAACAACAAGACTTGCTGAGCAGCTTCAAATTCTCGAACTCGAATGTTCTTGTCATGCCATCTTTTTAATCTTTCTTTGAATAATTTGGCATTTTCATATGAGGAAATTCAGAATTCTTCTAACTCATTAAGTTGAAGCATCTGTTTCTCTTTAGCAAGTTTAAGATCCAAGTTTAGCTGTTGGAGAGCCCAATAGGCTTTATGTTCTAACTCCAAGGGAAAATGACATGCTTTCCCAAAAACCAATCGATAGGAAGGCATCCCTAAAGGTTTTTTGTATGTTTTCCTATAGGCCCATAAAGCAACATCCAGTATTTTGCACCAATCTCATTGGTCCGAAAAAACTACCTTCTCGAGTATACCTTTTATTTCTTTGTTCGCCAATTCAGCTTGCCCATTCACTTGTGGATAGTAAGTTATGGCAACCTTGTGCTTCACTCTATGTCTATCGAGCAACCATTTCAGCCATTTGTTCACAAAATGGGACTCTTCATCACTGTTGATAGCCATAGGAGTTCCAAACCTTGTGAACACATGTTTCTGCAAAAACTTCATTACAACCTTGGTATCATTAGTTGGGTATGCCTTGGCCTCAAACCACTTAGATATGTAGTCTACTGCTACCAATATATATTTGTAACCAAAATAAAGAGGGAACAGACTGAGAAAGTCAATACCCAAAACATCGAATAATTCTGTAATGGCCATGTTTTGATTTGGAGCTAGGTACAGCAATGGACAAGGTCAAAAAATAGTTGAGAAATTTTGAAATTTACTAAATAGGGATTTTTAGTATTAAATTAGGAAGTATTTAGACACGATAGGAGATTAGAAAATATTTCTGAGATAGAAAAGATTTAAATAAAAGCTTAGACTAAATTGAAAGAGTGTAAAAATTATTGTGGTGTAAATAAGAATTTAGAAATTTAGGAGATACATAATGGTAGTAGAACGAAGAAAGGATTAAAAAGAAATTTAACCAAGTGAAGTTGAGTCATCCTAGAAATTATAAAAGATGAATTGGGATAAAATGGTAAATAGCTAAATAGATATTTTAAGGTGTAATGATGATGGGTAAAAGTGTAAAGATGGATGGCTTGAGGACTTATTAGCAAATTGACCATTTAATAAAAAGGTGAGATATTTTTAATGGAAATGTGTAGAAAAGTGGAGGAAAGATGAAAGATATCATCTTTTCCCAACTTACCAAACCGTCACTCACCCCCCAAATCCATCCAACTTTTCTTTTATTTCCTTTCATGTCCTTCCTCTATTGTTGAACCATCCAAGCTTCAAACCTTTATTTTTCTTTGAAATTTCTTTAGTAAAAGCTAAAAAGAAGACTAGTGACCTAGTTTATTTCATTAGGAAACTTCCATAGATGGGTTAAAAGAGAGAAATACATGAGTTAGGGTTTTGGGTTTTCAAAAAGTTAAAGTAAGAATGATGAAAATTCTCATAACATACATGTTTATTTTAATAATCTAGCATAGAAAAGTTATTTGATTTTAGTTTTAACTTATAAATGTTATATGTTATTATGAAATTGAAGAAAAAGAGAAGAAGTTTGAGGACAAAAGTGAAGAGAAAGGAAAAAAAGCTGCCAAGGAGTAGAAGAGAAGAAAAACTCATCATCCAAATTTTGGTTGTAAGTACTTCAAGTAGTAATTTTGTTTAAGTTATTTTAATTAAATAATTATGTTAATTAAGTAGTTTAATTACTAAATTAATGATATCATAATAAGAATTTTGACTTTAGTGTACCATTATATGACGTATTGTGGTGATAACGAAAAAGGACTAAATTGAAAGAAATTAAAATATGTTATGATATTATGAATATGTGGAAAGTGAGTTTAGATGAAGTGGTGTAAAAATTATAGTGTTGTATGTAGTAAAAATGAAGAGAATTTACAAGTTTTAGTGTTATTATTGTGATAGGGTCTAAATCATGAAAAATATAAAGTTATATTATTTTTTGTCATGTGAATGAATAAAAAAATATTTAATAAAAATAAAAGTCCATGCAGATGAGTCCCGAACTATTGGGATATTGATGGCATGCCATTAAGAAAAATTAGCGCGCTTATCGAATTATTTTGCACAATGGTGCTTATTGCTGTAAAAATTTGCACTTTGATGCTTATTGTTATTAATTTGCACTTTGGTGCTTATCATTATTTCCACTTTGTGCTTAGAGATATATGATATGCATTAACAATGCATTATCGATTTATTTCCGTATATCCTAAGTGTTCAGCTAGTCTACATTGGGGTATAGTGTCGTAATTTGATTATTACCAATTAATGGGTTACGGTAAGTAATGGTAAGTGTGATTTTTAAGAAAAATGTATTAAACATTAGGCACTAAATTTATGTGAATTATATGTCTATAAAATGAATATAATTTTATTTTATATTATTATTAGTAAATTTTAAAAATCTTGAAGTACTTACTAAGTCGTCACAGACTTATCGCGTTAATTCTCTAATGCGTAGGTGAAGTAGAACTCGTTGAGCTAATATCAAGGTTGCGTGCATCCCATCTCATCACCACTCCAACAATCAAGGTTGTTTGAATGAATTTTGGGGTTAGTATGGCATGTACATAGGTTCTTGGTATAGGTGAATGTTAGATGGACTAAAATGCAAACTTTGGAAACCTTGTTATTTTGGTGATCTAATGGCATATTTTGTTAGCTTTTGAAAGGAATTTATAATAGCTTAACATATGCATGCATATATGATGTTATTATATAGATTTTGTGGGGAATTTTCATGAGTTTGAGGGTAATTGAATTGGTTTGGAAGTGTTTGAATGTTTTGAATTAGTGCAATGGGATCTTTAGCAAATTTTCCAACTATTTTTGTGTCATCATAACCCAAGGTATCAATACTTGAGGAAAAGGTTTTGATACCTTGACCCAAAATTTTTTTTTTAGAAACATAGAGCAATTTTGGTATTGTTTTTGAGGTGGGTACCAATATAAGCCTAGGTATCGATACCTAGGCCTAAGGTATCTATACCTTCATCAAAACTTGAAATTTTGGAGTTCCAGAATGCTATTTTGGTATCGATTTTGTGCAGTGGTATAGATACCTTTCATAAAATATCAATACCTTTTGTTTGAGTATCGATATTTTGTCCTTGTTTTGTGTAAAAACTATTTTTGAATCATTTCCAATCACAAACGATCATTTGTTAATAACCCCGGATGTTTATATTAATAATTTTTGGATCAAATAAGTTAACACACTATGAATGATTGAATTATACAATGTCTAGCCAAAACCGCTTTGGCACCAAATATAGTAGTATTATACCGAGTCCATAGAGTCAGACCGGGTATAGGGGTCTTATAAATTCTACCTCAATGATGTTTGTTCAGGTATCTCATTTCTATTGGTGATGTTTCCAAACCTCTGGCATCGATCACAACTCTTTACATAGGTGTACGTATCTTTAAATAGAGTTAGTTAAAAGAATCTGGCTTGCAATACCCTTGCTGTAGTACGTGAACCTCCAAAGTGTTCCCCCCTTGGAGCTGTGTGACAATGATATAGAATTCTATGTACCTCATTTTCTACCACGCATCTCCTGATTATTTGATCTGCGTACTTTTTTGAACAAATATGGCTCTTCCTAGAAATAGTACTTCATATCGTGAAGAAACTTTTTCCTTTGCTGATACATCTTATCAATTGGCATCGAACCACAAGCTAAATAGTTAGCAAAATCAGCAAACCAATGGATGTTATGGACGTGATTTACCTTAAGTATTTGTTCATCCGGGAATGTCTACTTGATGGGTACAAGAGATGAAGTTCCTTCTTGTGGCTCCAACCTGGATAAGTGATCTACTACTTAGTTTTCTACCCCTTTTATTATCTTGAATTTCTAGATCAAACTCTTGGAGTAGAAGTACCAATCAAATTAACCTCGGCTTGGCATCTTTTTTGGCAAGTAAATATTTAATTTCCAAAAGTAAAAACAAGATAAGATCGAAACTTGTCAAAAGCAAAAAAAATAGCAAGTAACTCTTTCTTTGTTAACGTATAATTTAGTTGAGCTCCCGTCAAAGTCTGACTTGCATAGTAGATGGGATGAAAAACCTTGTTCCTTCGCTGACCCATCACAACTCCTATTCCAAAGTCATTTGTGTCACACATTAACTCAAATGGCAAATCCCAATTCGGTGTGACGATAATTTGTGTCGAAACTAACCGATCCTTCAGATCATTAAAAGCTTTCAAACATTCTTCATCAAAGTTGAATGTTGTGTCTTCTAATAATTTTCATAAGGGTTTAGCAATTTTGGAGTAGTCTTTAATGAATCTTCAATAGAATCTGGCATGTCCCAAAAAGCTCCTAACACCCTTTACAAATGTTGGAGATGGGAGTTTCTCAATAACATCCACCTTTGTTTTATCTACCTCGATTCCTTGTCTCGTTATTCGATGCCCTAAAATAATACATTCTCGTACCATGAAATGACACTTTTCCCAGTTGAGTACTAGGTTTGTTTCTTCGCACTGGCTTAGTACCATGGCAAGATTGGCTAAGCAATCATCGTAACTGTCTCCAAACACTGAAAAATCATCCATGAAAACTTCCAAAAACTTTTCCACCATGTTAGTAAAAATAGTCATCATACACCTTTGAAATGTAGTAGGTGCATTACATAGACCAAATGGCATGCGTCTAAATTTGAACGTACCGTACGAGCATGTGAATGTTATTTTGTGTTGATCCTCCGATGTTATTGTGATCTGATTGTACCCTGAGTACCCATCTAGAAAACAGTAATAGTCTTGCCCTACGAGTCTATCCAGGATTTGATCCAAGAACGGTAAAGGAAAGTGATCTTTCCTAGTCGCCTTGTTCAACTTTTGGTAACCTATACAAATTATCCAACCCGTAATCATCCTATTCGGTATCAACTTGTTATTTTCGTTCTCTAGGGCCTTAATACCTTCTTTCTTTGGCATGCATTGGACCTAACTTACCCATGAACTATCTGAGATGGGGTAAATTATACCCGCATCTAACCACTTAATGATTTCTTTCTTTACCACATCTTTTATAATGGGGTTCAGTCTCCATTGTCCATTAATCGTCCCTTTCTCGCCATCTTCTAAGATGATTTTGTGCATACATACAAGTCGACTAATACCACGAATATTGGCTATGATCCATCCGGTAGCCTTCTTGAATTGTTTTAGCATTAAAATAAGTCTTTTTTTCCTGTTCTTTAGTTAGCTGGGCTAAAATAATCACAGATAAAGTAGAGGCGTTACCTAAATAAACATATTTTAAATGTGAAGGAAGTACCTTAAGTTCTAATTTCGATGGCACCTCGATTGAAGCTTTTGGTTGAATATAATCTCCGCTTTCTAATTCCAAAGATTAAAAACATGATTGCAAATTAAATCCCTTCTGGTTAGCTCCTAACAAAGCTAAGTATTCTTCCACTTCTTCATCACTTGGAGGGTCTGACATCAAAACTTCTTCCAATGGGTCCTCAACAGAGTTGAGTTCCCATTCCACAGCTAATTATTCTAACTCAGATACTGTAGAAAAATTATCAACTGTGTCAGGAAATCGCATAGATTTAAAAACATTATACATTACCTAATTATCCTGAACACACATGGTAAGCTCGCCCTTCTACATACCAATAAGGGTCATTTCAGTTGTTAGGAAAGGGCTTTCTAGAATGACTGGTACCTCTTTATCTACTTCAAAGTCTAAGATATTTATCTACTTCAAAGTCTAAGATAACAAAGTCAGCAAGGAAAATAAATTTTTCTACACATACCAATATATCCTTGATTTTTTCTTCTAAATGTGCTAAGAATCGATCTGCTAACTGAAGTGTGACTTTAGTAGGTCTAACCTCACCTATCCCTAAATTTTTTAATAATGACATGGGCATCAAGTTGATACTTGCACCCAAATCACATATTGTCTTACCACAATAAAATGCTCCAATGTTGCAAGGTATGATAAAACATCCAAGGTCCATCGTTGGGGGTAGTTTATTTTGTAGATATGCACTACATTGCTTCGTCAGAGCTACCGTCTCAAATTCTCCAAGTCTCTATTTCTTGTACAGGATATCCTTCATGAATTTGATGTAGTTCAGTATTTGCTCAAGTGCTTCTAGCAATGGGATGTTGATATGAAGTTGCTTGAGTACATTTAAGAACTTCTTGAACCAAAAGAGGCCATCCCTCGATTTGAGTTTAGAATTTGGAAATTCCTGACAAGTAAATTGGTTTGGTTTAGTGGTCAAGTGTTCTGGGTATGTGTGTAAGGTTCCGGGTTCAAATCCTGTTTCTGGAAATTTTATCATTTTGCTTAAACCCTTACCTTTGAATGTTGGTTTATAAGTTAAACTCAGTCAATTAATGTCAAGAATGAGCCTATTGGTTCACTAGTTAAGCTTTTGTATTCTATTTGGTCCTATGTTTGAATCACGACCTGTGCATTAGGGAATGTTTTATTTTTGCATTTCAACGGGTGGTAGTTAGTCGGTTGGTTATTTAAAACCTTCCAGACACCTCCGGTGAAGTTTCTGCATCTTTTTGCTCTTTTCTTTTCCTGCCATATTTCTTCTATCATTCATTCTCGATACTTAGTCCTTCGTTTTGGTTTCTTCTTTTCAAAGTGATCGTTCCTTTTGTTACGTTACGTCCCACTGATTCTGAACAAGATCTGACTAATTTTTCTAGTTCAATTCGTTGCTCGGGATGGGAATTCATCCTTGTTCCTCCTGCATCGAGTCCGTATCAGGTGGGTGCCGAAACCCTTATTTTTTTACATTTTCAGTCGTCAGAAAATGGGACTGTCAACACCACACGGTCAGGGACATGGGCGTGTGCCCAGACCGTGTAACTCACTGTTTATGATTTAGAACCACATGGGCAGACGACATGGGCATGTGTCCAGGCCGTGTGGTATATGAATAGGATTCAAATCTTATTTTCGATGTTGTGAGTGTTGCCCAACACGAGCACTGACTTCCACAATGTATTTATAATCTAAATTTGATCGTAAGAGGACTATCTGATGCTCTAACACTGATATATGAATGATATATGCGATATCTGAATGTGTTAGACTAATGATGAACAACTTGTGATCTATACGTATATTTGTTATCTTTGTACCTAAGTGAGTAGGATCCGTTAGAACGTAATGTGCTATTGTCTATGTGTGCGAATTATTAGGTACGATCTGTACTTTGTTAAGTTTGTTGGTACGCCTCTATGTTGCTTTGTTGATGAAGAATATGCGAAATCTAAACATGTTAGACTGATTGTTACTGGTTCTGATTTATAACAGTGCATGTGACTTCATGGCAATCTAATATGGTCTGTTGAGGTTTGATAAGTTTTACAAAACATGAACTCCCACATTTACTGATTCTGTTATTGAGAGATAGCATGATTTATAGGCTCATTACTCTGCATAAGCATACCATGACACACTGCATGGGACTTAGGTTGATGTAAAATGAGGAAGTTCTAGCAGTTTAATAATCTGTATTATCTGGTGGTTTATCCACACTTCTGTCTCGGCAGTTCGACTGTACTATAGTGGCATGACCACATGTATTCGATTTGGCAATTTAACTACAAAATACTGGTGGCACTGTCCATAATTATCTATTGGTGTGATCTGGTTGGACAAGTTCTGGGGAACTCTATTTCGATGTGTAGCGGAGTTGGGTAGGATGTTTTTGATAAATATGTAATCTTATCTAGTTGAAAAATACTGCATCTACATAAACATACATGCTATGTTCTATTCTGCTCTACTCTGTACCATTCAGTTTTGTTCTGCTCTATTCTATTTTGATTTCTTCTGTTGTACTACATTTGATTAAATCTCTATGAGACTCTAGATTTGTTCGTACTAGTTATACAATTGCTCATAAGTTCTTTGCGTTACTACGATTTATGTGGTATGCTCTGCTTATTTGTATTGAGTCTGGTTATACGCGGTGATTGGTAACTTACCCTTTGTCCTACCCTTATCTGGTTAGGAAAACATCGAATTTAGGATTGGACGGTGTACGGGAGCTCGGATTATCTTACACTGTAATAACTGTGATTTGATCTTTTGTGTTTGTAAATGGTCTTTGGATTTGCCTTGCTTTCCTTTTGATAATCTCGTCCGGATCAGTCAAATTCTAACATGAAACTATAAAATCACCTAAACCGACAAAACTGAATTTCTGGTTTTCAAAGTTAAAGTTCCAAAAAAAATTGATTTTCAATGCGTTCGTGTAACATGTCCAAGTTCAGCTTAAACTTCCAGGCCGGGTTTGAGGTGTTATAGGTAAGGTGATGGAGGATTCTTAACTTGAATTGGGCACTTTTTCTGTTGTGGCACTTTTACATCTAACAAAGGTATTAGTTTATCAGAATTGACTGGTTCAGAAGTTACCTTATCATATTTGTAGATTCAAGTTCTCGTGAAGTTGGAATTTTAACACTTGTTTGAACTTCAACTTTATCTCGAGCATCAGCTTGCTCTTCTCCAACTTCAGTACTGTTGGGCTCTAACATTTTTTTTGCTCCTCAATGTCAATGCTTTACAATGCTCTTTCCCTAGATTTCTTGGATTATTCGTATCACTAGGTAAGGTGCCTTGTGGTCGATTCCTAAGTTCAGTTGCAAGCTGGCCCATTTCGTTTTCCAGGTTTTTCAATCCGGTTTTATGACTTTGGATTAAGGCATCATTTTTTGTATGCCTTCAATAGGTTTTCTAAGCAATTGAATGGTTCAGCTTGAGTTGGCTTCTGAGCTTGTTAGGTAAATCCAGAGGGTTGGGTTGGTCTGGGTTGGGTGTAAGTGTTACAGGGTCTAGTCCCTTGGTTACTCAAAGAAAAATTAGAGTGGTTTCACCAATATGGGTTATAAAAATTAGATTGTAGTCCTTACCTTCCTCAGTTTTGGTTCTGGTTATGCATGTAATACACGGATTTTGGGTTTGATGGGCATTCTTCGAACAAGTGTCCTTCCCCACAATAAACACAGGCTATATTTTCGAACTGATTCGGTGGCAAAACTGTAAAATTATTAAACCCGTTACTAATAAATTTGTGAAGCATTAAGGATATCGAGGATACCTGAGATGCAAGTGAAGTGAGAGCATCTACTTTATGTATTCCTGTGACTCCTCTTCCTGACGCTACTCGATTAGTTGGTCATTAGTAATTGTTGCTAGAAATTCTCTTAATGATTTCATAAGCCTCATTATAAGACTTAGAAAAGAGAGCATCGTTAGCAGAAGCATCTACTACCATCCTCATGTGACCATTAAAACCGTTATAGAACGTCTCTAATTGGATGGAATGAAGGATTTTGTGATGAGGGCATCTTCATAATAGTTCTTTAAATCTTGCCCACACCTCATACAAAGACTCGTCATCCATCTGTTGGAAGGTAGTGATCTCATTCCGCAACTTAGCAATCTTGCTAGGTGGGAAGTACTTTATAAGGAATCGTTCTGCTAACTCTTGCCATGTGATAATGGAGTCTGGTGGTAATGAGTTCAACTAGGCTCGAGCTCTGTCCCTTAGTGAACATGGGAACAACTTTAATATTAGTGCTTCTTTGGGTACTCCAGCTAACTTGAAAGAAACAATATGATATGAAGATGAGGATCACTAGTCGACATTCAACTGAATTAACCCACAGTTTGAAGCATCTGAAGCATGATTGGCTTCAACTCGAATTGTTTTGCCTCGATTTCGAGTCTCCTAATACCCGAATTAAGCTCATGAAACTCTGGCATAGCATATTGTATTAAAGCTTTATCCCTATCATCAGTAATAAGGATAGGATTTTGAGCATGATTTGCTTTATTCCCTTGATTTTGGTTCTCAAGGTTCATCTCTTCAGTCTTTCTTTGAGTTGCTTGTCTTCTTCTTTGTCAAAAACTCCTTTCAATTTCAGGATCTGGAGGGAGTAAGTCGATAATTTGATCAATACTCATAAACACCTAAAACAATCACAGAGAAAATTATTAAATTAAATTGAACAGAAAAATAACTAAAATCCAAAATTAATAATTTTACAAATAATGTCTTTTAAAACAGTCCCCGACAATGGCACCAAAAACTTGGAACAACAGAATGTTCAAGTGTACACAATCGCAACAAGTCATAAAGTAACAAGTAAATGTTGAGTTATCGTACCCACAACGACTGTGAAAGAAAATATTTATGAAATGCAACTTTAAACAATTTGGTGAAGGAAAAATATGTTGATTTGAGCAAGTGTTTATAAAAACTAAAAATTAACTAAGTAAATTAACTAAGAAAAAGTAAAAGTAAAAATTCTAATTCGTAGTTTCTAAAAAAAAGATGAGTTTTAATCAATATGACATAAATGTGTTAGATCAATTATAATCCTTAACTTAGAATTACTAAACCCATGTTCATGTTGTTATGAATAATTTCACGACAACTTGGTATTTGTTAACTAATGCACATACATACTTACTAAATCAATTAATCTCTTGAACATATTCCAATGTTAATTCAAACAATTAATCAATTTTCATAAGCAAGTATAAGATTAAGAGAAGTAACAACATATTACTACATTGAAACAATTTAATCACAATAATCTAGCAAGTTATGCAAGGGTAATGTATCGTTTAATACCATCACTAATTTAATCTTTAGCTACCTTAGAAGATTAAACCTGCATCAATTAAATATTGTGTCAATTAATTATAATTTCAATACGATTAATAATTAATTCATTCATTACCTTACAATTGTAATGCAAGTATAACATAAGCATGGTTTTATTTAATTGAACAATCTACCAATGCCTAATAACACAACACAAACATGATCTTAGTAATTTAAGAAAACAGAATGCAATCAATCTAAAATGAATTAAATTTAAGTCATTTTAATTAAATAAAGAATAAAAACACAACAAATATTCATGTTCATAATCACAGCATAAACGAGAAAAATTAAAGAGACGGGAACTAGGAAATAAATCTCGGTGTCTCTATGAAGCCAAACTAGTGCGCTCCTCTTCTTCTCTGCTCGTTCTATTGATTCAAGGCCTTCACGAACACTTGAATGTTTCTACTCCAAGGATGATGCAAGCTCTCTTTCAAGAGTAGAAATCGACAAGGGAAGAGGACAAAAGAAATGGAAAAAAATGAAGGAAATGGAAGAGAGAAATGAAGAGATGTATAAATGAGTTGTGTCAAATGAAGAAGGAAAGAGGGGTATTTATAGGTGGCAATGGATGCTAAAAATAGCAAAGAATTATCAGTCACTCCATCTCCCTTGGTTGGCCATGCTTGGTGCAAGTTTGAGTGATTCAAACTTGTTATTTTTATCTTGGGGCTAAAAATAGAATGCACGAAAAGAAGAGGGGTTTGAATGGAAAAAAGGTGAACTTTAAGGGCTATTTTGCAATTAATAAATTCAACTTAATAAGCTAATTGGGTCAACTTATATGGATGGTTTGGTCCTCCAAATCATTCGGTGGATCACTCATCGTCTTAACACAATATAGGCCAATTTTCTTCTTCAAACTTATAATTAATTTTTAACCAAATTAATGTTAGACCAAAATTAATTATAAGATATATTCAATACATATTTTTGGACCGTCCATGGCTGGAAAATTATTTAGCCATACTTGATACGAGTCATAAAGGCCCAACCCAAGCCCAAGAACGAGATGGGCTCAAATTACCACAAGGCCCAATAACGAGATCAAAGGCCCGACAAATGTGTTCCAAACTAAATGGGACCTTTCAGGAGTTTGTTAGCAAGGTCTTAGATGCGTACATGAAAGAAAGAGAAAATCAAGATTCACTTTCTTGTTTTCAAGAAAATCAAGAAACCGAATCTTGGCCCAATCTTGCTGTTTGGAGCGATTTCAAGAATCAAGAAAATCAAGGTTTCAAATTTTGGAAATCTTGGTCCAAGAAACCAAATCTTGCAGCCAAAGCGCATTGGATCTCCGTTACGAGCATCAACGAACCAATTTCGGTAGAAGATGGAATACAAGCCCAAGTTCTTGAAGGCAAGGCCCAATAAGATGATTCCAAGCCCAAACAAGAAGACAAACCATACTTACTTGAAAATCAGGCCAAATTGTCAAAGTGGCCCAATTTGTAAAGTTTTATTTTTTAAATACTTAGTTTAAATTTTTATGTAGATATTCAGTCCAAGAGGCCCAATTAAAAGCCCTTGGCCAAATTTCCATTTAAATATTAAAATAATTAGGAGTTTTTTTATTTTTAGTTTTCTAATTAGATTAGGAAAACACTTGAGAGGCCTACATAAAGACTTGACCGGCCACCTTGTTATTCACTTCTCAAATATATTAAAAATTCCAGATTTGTTTAAGTGCAGAATTCTCCTTGAGTTTTTCTCCAAGAATTCTCTCTTGAGTTTTCCTTAGAAGTTGTTTTAACAATCTTTTGATTGTGGGAGCCATCTTCAGCCTTCTTCTTGCCATTGATATTCCTTTGGCGGGGAGATTAGAGCCGTTTGAAGGGAGTTGTGATATCTTTTGGGATTTCAAGGCTTCTTAGGACTTATCTTTTAATTTCTTGCTGTCAATTTTTTTTCTTTTAAATTCTGCTTGTGTCGATTTTATTTAATCACTTTGTTTGCTGTTCTTGTTGCGTTTTAGGCGTTCCAAAGCATTCCAAATCTGATTCGCCCTCTTCTTTACTAAAGATCGGATCGCCCCTTTTGTTCTTGGCAGCAAAATTCGTTCAAAATCCCTAAATTCCTTGTTCTTGCCGATTTTTTCTTTTCAGATTTGGGTTGTTTTGATTGCTGGAATTTTGGGGAAATTTAACTTGCTGTTTGTGTCTTTCTTTTCAGATTCAGCAGATTGGAGTATTCTTTGGGGTTCAATTACATGTTCTTGATTCCCCAAGAACCTTTATTAACACTTATTCCTATTCTCAATTTGATTCTTTGCTGGTTTGGGGATTTTTATTCCAGATCTGGAAATTCAAAGTTCTAATCTTTTAATTTCTGTTTCGTTTCAGATCTGTTCCATTAGAGCCTCATAGGAGTTTTCTTGTGACTTGGCAACTCGATCTTGGTCCGCGCGTAACCCTCTATAATTTGGTATCAGATTTTGGGCGTTTTGGGTGTTCTTGGTTGATTTCTAAACTGATCTCTATTTTTTAAACTACAAACTGCAGTTTTACCCAGAAAAATTTTTCAAAAAAAATTCATTTGAGTGGGTAAACATTGTCTGATTGATCTGAAATTTTACATACATATTTTTGGCACTGTGATTGAATATAAAAAATATTTCCCACAAAAAATTCAGTCGAAAAAGTCAAAATAATTGAAAAAGACGAAATTCAATAAAAATTAAAAATATATTCAGAGGGTTGAGTTTGGTGCACAAACTTTCCAGATCAAAAATTCAATATTTAAGGACATTTCAGATTTAATTTCATGATTTTTGGAGCTCAGGAACACCTCGAACGAAGTTGTCAAGTTACTTTGAAGTTTTTCAGGTTTTCTGGTTTCAGCAATTTTTATTGATTCTTAGCTATAGGTTTTTCATTTGTTTGCCTTTATTCTCCCTTTACATTATCTAACACCTTATTGTTTCTTGTGTTAGTAGGATTTTTAAAGTGTGCACAATTCTTCCTCGGTGCAACACGAATCAATTAGTGTCTCGTCAGTTTTGGCATCCTAGTGCAAATTAGGATTCTTTGGTAGTTCGGTTCATACACTCTCTAATTGGTTGATATAAACTCTAATAAAGAACTCACAAGACTGAATTGTACCTCATTGAAAATTTAAATTTTCTTTTTGAGTGATTAACGGTGAGGTTTGCTAACTTTTATTTTTGAGTGTTGAGTGTTTATTTTGCAGGTTTTTGAAAATGTCTAAGGTTGGTCAAGGTGATAATGACCATAATGATGTATATGACAGATTTAAAAAATTCCAACAACAGTTAGACGAACAGGCTGCTGCACTTCAAACTTTGACTGTTACCATCAATGAGGCGAGATTAAATCAAGAGCCTCAATATTGAGAGCCAATTAAAGATGATATGGACAACTAGCCTCCTGCTCGTAGGCGCGGTCCTCGACGTGTCCCTAGAACTTATGCTAATTTTCATGATCGTGGGCAACCCTCTTTGGCAAAACTGAAGTTCAGAATTCCCCAATTTCGTGGTAAGAATGATCTAGAAGCTTATTGTGAATGGGAATCTAAGATTGAACTTATGTTTCGATATTATAAATGTTCGAATGATGAAAAGGTAGCTTAGCAACGCTGGAATTTTCAGATTATGCATTAAGTTGGTGGACTCAATTTGTGTTGAATCGTCATCGGAATTATGAAGGTGAGATTTCGACATGGGAGGAGTTGAAACAGATTATGCGTAAAAGGTTTATTCCACCTCACTACTATAGAGAGATTAAAACAAAGCTGAGATGACTTGTTCAAGGTAGTAGGACGGTGGATGAATATTTTAAGGAGATGGAGATACTCGTTTAGAGAGCTAATGTGGAGGAGGATGAGGAAACAACTATGGTTCGATTTATTGATGGTTTGAACAGGACGATAGCTAATACATTGAGGCTACAAACTTACATTGATTTGGAAGAAGCAGTTCATAAAGCCATTGAGATCGAGCAACAACTAAAGGAACAAAGGTTTGGTTCCTTCTCTACTTCACAATATTACCGAGGTAACAATTCCAATTCTAATTTTAAGAGTTTAAAATCACCTTTTGTTACTAATAAGTCTTCTTTAAGTAATGGAAGTAAGCAATCAGATTGGAAAAAAGGGGCTCCTGTTAAAACGCAAACACCTTCTAAGCAGCCCAATTTAGGTGATTCGAGTGTGAAGAGGACTCGTGAAATTGAATGCTTTAAGTGTAAAGGCCGTGGTCATTATAGTAGGGAATGCCCTAACACGAGATTACTTCTTCTGAAAGATAATGGTGAGTACACTTTCGGCTCTGATAAAACAGATCCAAATATGCCAGAACTTGTGAATGACAGTGATAATGGCGAAGAGTTGGTTGAACCACCAAAAGAAGGGGACTTTGCTGATTTTCAATGCCTTGTAGTTCGCCAAACCCTTAACATTCAGATGAAAGATGATGATAACCGAAGGACCAATATTTTCCATTCTCGGTGTTTTATTAAAGGTAACTTATATTCACTCATTATTGATAGTGGGAGTTGCTCGAATGTAGTGAGTAGCTATTTGGTGGATTCTTTAAAGTTGCCTTGTACCAAACACCCTAAACCATATCACCTTTAGTGGCTTAATGAATGCTCCAAAGTTAAAGTTACGAAACAGTCCTTGGTCACTTTTAAGCTCGGGAATTATGAGGATGAAGTATGGTGTGATGTGGTCCCAATGCATGCGGCACACTTGCACCTTGGACGACCTTGGCAATTTGATCGCGATGTTACACACCAAGGTAAGCTTAATCGATACTCCCTTGTGTTTAAAGGTAGAAAATTCACTTTTGCTCCTTTAAATCCCACTGATGTATATAAAGATCAATTGAAGATGATGAAATTTTGTGAGGGGGTAAGGGAGAAAGGACAAGTACAAAAGACAGAGAGAAAAGAGGCTAGTAGTGGAAAAAGTCAAAATTTAAAAAGCCCAAAGGTGAGTGAATCCACAAGTGGCAAAATGAGAGAAAAAAATTTGTTGGCAACAAAAAAGATGTGAGGAGAGCCCTACTCAATAAACAGCCTTGTATCCTTGTGAGGTTTAGGCAAAATTATTTATCTTTATCTAACATGAACGAAAATTTGCCTAGTGTGTTTTAGTCTCTTTTGCAGGATTATGAGGATGTTTTTAGTGAAGCCCCTAAAGGTTTAACACCTTTACGAGAGATAGAACATGAAATTGACTTAGTACCCGAAGCTTCAATACCTAATCGACCAGCCTATAGATGTAATCCCGAGGAGACAAAGGAATTGCAAAGGCAAGTTGAGGAATTACTAGAAAAAGGGTACATTCGTGAGAGCCTAAGTCCTTGTGTTGTTCTTGTCTTATTGGTACCAAATAAAGATGGTACGTATCGAATGTGTGTTGATTGCCGCCCAATCAACAAAATAATGGTAAAGTATCGACATCCAATTCCTAGACTTGATGATATGCTTGATGAATTACATGGTTCAATTATGTTTACAAAAATTGATTTAAAAAGCGGTTATCATCAAATTCGAATGAGGGAAGGGGATGAATGGAAAACAGCCTTTAAAACAAAATGTGGATTGTATGAATGGTTAGTTATGCCTTTCAGCCTTACTAATGCACCTAGTACATTTATGAGATTAATGAATCATGTTTTAAGGCTTCACTTGGGTAAATTTGTAGTGGTTTATTTTGATGATATTTTAATTTACTCCAAGACATTAGATGATCATGTTTTCCATGTATGAACCGTTTTGGATATTCTGCGAGCTGAAAAATTATTTGCCAACCTTGATAAATGCACATTCTGTTGTGATAAACTAATATTCTTAGGTTTCATAGTTAGTGCTCAAGGTATTCATGTCGATGAGGACAAAGTCAAGGCAATCAAGGAGTGGCTGACTCCTAAATCGGTAACTGAGGTGAGATCTTTCCATGGTTTAGCTAGTTTTTATAAACGATTTGTGAAATATTTCTCTACTATTGCTGCCCCATTAATAGAAGTTATAAAGAAATCAGTGGGTTTCAAATGGGGTGAAACCCAAGAAAAGGCTTTTCAGACCCTAAAAGCTAAGTTATGTTCTGCTCCTCTTCTTAAATTACCTGATTTTACAAATACTTTTGAACTTGAGTGTGATGCTTCAGGAATTGGAATTGGCGCCGTTTTAATGCAAGATAAGCAACCAATTGCTTATTTTAGTGAGAAATTAAATGGTTCACAATTAAACTACTCAACTTATGACAAAGAACTATTGGCATTAGTTCGTGCACTTCAAGTATGGCAACATTATTTGCTGCCTAATGAGTTTGTCATACACACAGATCATGAATCCCTTAAATGGTTAAAGGGACAAGGTAAGTTGAGTACACGGCATGCCCGATGGGTAGAATTCATTGAAACATTCCCTTATGTGATAAAATATAAAACAGGTAAAGATAATGTAGTTGTCGATGCTTTGTCTAGACGATATGCTTTAATAACTACATTGAATGTTAAAGTCTTAGGGTTTGAACATATTAAGGAGTTATATGATGATGATGCTGATTTCAGCCATATTTATAAGAATTGTGGACATACTACTTTTGAAAAGTTTTATCTTGTAGATGGTTTTCTTTTTCGTATAAACAGGTTATGCATACCAAAGTGTTCCATGAGAGACTTATTGATTCATGAAGCCCATAGTGGGGGTTTAATGGGACATTTTGGAGTGGCCAAAACCCTAAACATACTGCAAGAACACTTCCATTGGCCACATATGAAGAAGGATGTTGAAAAGGTATGTTCCAAGTGCATTACATGCAAACAAGCAAAATCTAAGGTAATGCCTCATGGCCTTTACACTCCTTTACCGATTCCTACTTCACCTGGGTAGATTTATCCATGGATTTTATTTTAGGTTTGCCTCGAACTAAGAAAGGAAGAGATAGTATATTTGTTGTTGTTGACAGGTTTTCAAAGATGGCACATTTTATTCCTTGTCACAAAACAAATGATGCTACACATGTGGTAGACTTATTCTTTAAAGAAGTGGTAAGACTTCATGGCATCCCTAAAACAATTGTTTCTGACAGAGATGTCAAATTCCTTAGCCACTTTTGGAAGGTATTGTGGGGTAAGCTTGGTACTAAATTACTTTATTCTACTACATGTCACCCCCAAATTGATGGCCAAACTGAAGTAGTTAATCGGATCTTAGGGACTTTATTACAATCTGTTGTGGGAAAAAACATTAGAAATTGGGAAGAATGCCTACCATTTGTTGAATTTACATATAATAGATCTATTCATTCTACAACGAGTTACTCTCCATTTGAAATTGTTTATGGTTTTAACCCACTAATAGGACTTGATCTTGCACCATTACCTCTTGAACACATTGTTAATTTAGATGGCGAACAGAAAGCTGAGTTGGTGAAATCCTTACATGAGAAGGCTAGGCAACGAATAGCCAAAACAAATGATGCCAACACCAACAAAGCAAACAAGGGGCGCAAACGGGTTGTCCTAGAACCCGGAGGTTGGGTTTGGGTCAATTTGAGGAAAGAACGATTTCCTACAAAAAGAAAGACCAAGTTGGACCCAAGGGGCGATGGGCCTTTCCAAGTACTCGAGCGGATCAACGACAATGCCTATAAAATTGATCTACCTGGTGAGTACAATGTAAGTTCTACTTTTAATGTGGCTGACTTGTCCCCATTTGATTTTTCAGATTCGAGGACGAATCTTTTTGAGGAAGGGGGGAATGATACGAGTCACAAAGGCCCAACCCAAACCCAAGAACGTGATGGGCTCAAATTACCACAAGGCCCAATAACGAGATCAAAGGCCCGACAAATGCGTTCCAAACTAAATGGGACCATTCAGGAGTTTGTTAGCAAGGCCTTAGATGCGTACATGAAAGAAAGAGAAAATCAAGATTCACTTTCTTGATTTCAAGAAAATCAAGAAACCGAATCTTGGCCCAATCTTGCTGTTTGGAGCAATTTCAAGAATCAAGAAAATCAAGATTTCAAATCTTGGAAATCTTGGTCCAAGAAACCAAATCTTTCAGCCAAAGCGCATTGGATCTCCGTTACGAGCATCAACGAACCAATTTCAGTAGAAGATGGAATACAAGCCTAAGTTCTTGAAGGCAATGCCCAATAAGATGATTCCAAGCCCAAACAAGAAGACAAACCATAGTTCTTGAAAATTAGGCCAAATTGTCAAAGTGGCCCAATTTGTAAAGTTTTATTTTTTAAATATTTAGTTTAAATTTTTATGTAGATATTCAGTCCAAGAGGCCCAATTAAAAGCCCTTGGCCAAATTTCCATTTAAATATTAAAATAATTAGGAGTTTTTTTATTTTTAGTTTTCTAATTAGATTAGGAAAACACTTGAGAGGCCTATATAAAGGCTTGGCCAGCCATCTTGTTATTCACTTCTCAAATATATTAAAAATTTCAGATTTGTTTAAATGCAGAATTCTCCTTGAGTTTTTCTCCAAGAATTCTCTCTTGAGTTTTCCTTAGAAGTTGTTTTAACAATCTTTTGATTGTGGGAGCCATCTTCAGCCTTCTTCTTGCCATTGATATTCCTTTGGAGGGGAGATTAGAGCCGTTTGAAGGGAGTTGTGATATCTTTCGGGATTTCAAGGCTTCTTAGGACTTATCTTTTAATTTCTTGTTGTCAATTTTTTTCTTTTAAATTCTGCTTGTGTCGATTTTATTTAATCACTTTGTTTGCTGTTCTTGTTGCGTTTCAGGCATTCCAAATCTAATTCGCCCTCTTCTTTACTAAAGATCGGATCGCCCCTTTTGTTCTTGGCAGCAAAATTCGTTCAAAATCCCTAAATTCCTTGTTCTTGCCGATTTCTTCTTTTCAGATTTGGGTTGTTTTGATTGCTGGAATTTTGGGGAAATTTAACTTGCTGTTTGTGTCTTTCTTTTCAGATTCAGCAGATTGGAGTATTCTTTGGGGTTCAATTACATGTTCTTGATTCCCCAAGAACCTTTATTAACACTTATTCCAATTCTCAATTTGATTCTTTGCTGGTTTGGGGATTTTTATTCCAGATCTGGAAATTCAAAGTTCTAATCTTTTAATTTCTGTTTTGTTTTAGATCTGTTTGTTTAGAACCTCGTAGGAATTTTCTCGTGACTTGGCAACTCGATCTTGGCCCGCGCGCAACCCTCTATTAATACTCTTGTTTCACTTGATGCAAAAATTTTCCCAAAGATTTAAGCCTCTTGAGGTGACTGCCGAGCTGATTTTCTTCCTTTGTGCAAAATTATCAAAAATTAACCAAGTTTGTGTAAATTCGTTATAAAATAATTAAAATTAAATATGTTAATAATTTAAGTGTAAATTAATTATTTTATAATTAAATTATGAATTTCGACAAAAGTTACTACAAAACAGCATGAATTAGAGCTCAAAAGGTGCTGAAAAAGCCAATATATTTTTGTGTTTCCACCCACACGGCCATATCCCTAAGCCACACGGCCTAGGCTCTATCACACAACTTGGTCACATGGCCATGTGACCCCTATTTTTAGTTTTTTCTACATTTTTCTATTTTGTGTCAAATTAGTCCCTAATTGTTTTCAAATTGCTTTTTAGGTTCCGTATACTCGATTTAAAGCTCATTTTTTTATGAATGTCGTGAATGATGTTTGGTTAGAATGAATAGTATTTAAATTAATATTTTATTAGTTTTTATGATGTTTTGAGATTTGTTATGTGTCGTAATACTCTGTAACCCTAATACAGTAACGGAGACGGGTTAGGGTTGTTACACATAACCTCTTTTGGAAGTACAAACATTAGTCATCACCTAAAGTGAATTCACAAGCTTGATCGTCCTTAATGAGTTTTTGTTTTGCTTCTACCATTTTTCATCTTGTTGTAGTTTTCAAATCTTTTCAAGGAATGTCTATCTAACTCTCAGCTTAGCCAAAATTGAGCCATCATTCTCTAAATTCAAGTACACATTCATTGCTCTCAAAGCAAATAAAGATTTTTAGCTTAAGGAGTCCACTACCACATTTTCCTTCTTGGGGTTATAATCAATAACAATGTTGTAATCTTTAAGTAACTCAACCCATCTGTACTGTCTTAAGTTTAGGTCTTTCTATGTGAGTAGATATTTCTAAACTTTGTGATCTGTATGAATATGGCACTGCTCTCCAAACAAATAATGCCTCCAAATCTTTAAGGTAAAGACTATTGCAGCTAACTCCAAGTCATACGTAGGATAGTTACTTTCATTAGGCTTGAGTTACTGAGATGCATAACCCACCACATTGCCTTCTTGCATTAACACATATCCAAAATTGATATGAAATGCACCACTATAAACTACATAGTCTTTGTCTGATTTAGATTATGTCAATACCGGAGCTTCAATCAACATTGTCTTCAATTCCTCAAAACTCTGTTGGCACTTATCCATCCATTCGAACTTAACATTATTTTGACACAACTTGGTCAACAAAGCAGCAATAATCGAGAACCCTTTTATGAACCTCTTTTAATATCGTGTTAAACCAAGGAAACTTCACACTTCAATAACATTCTTTGGGGGTTCCCATTCCAAAATAAAAGTAATCTTGCTCAGATCAACCTGGATACCATCCGTCCGTAAGTGTCCTAAAAAAGTCACTTCTTGAAGCCAAAACTCATATTTACTAAACTTGGCATATAACTCTCTCACTCTTAGTGTTTGTAGTACTATTTTCAAATGCTCAGCATGGTCCTCTTTATCCATAGAGTACATTAGTATGTAATCAATAAAAATCACTACAAATTGATCCATGGTTGGAAAATCCGGTTCATGAAATCCATAAAGGCGAAAAGTACATTTGTGAGCCCAAATGCCATCACTAATGGTCGTACATTGTCCTCAATTTTGTCTTTAGAGTATCTGAATATTTAACTTTCAGTTGATAATAACCTGATCGAAGAACAATCTTAGAGAACACACTAACTCCTCTTAACTGGTCAAACAATCATCCATCCTTGGTAAAGGATATTTGTTTTTAACTATAGTCTTATTAAGTTGTCGATAATTAATACATAACCATAGTGTTCCATCTTTTTTTCTTAACGAACAGTACTACAACTCTCTATGGGGATACACTAGGCCAAATGAAGCCTCGGTCTAATAATTCTTGCAGTTGAGCCTTGAGTTCATTCAATTTAGTTGGTGTCATTTTGTAGGGTGCAATAGCAATGGGTGTTGTACCAGGAGCGACTTATATAGAAAATTCTACCTTTCTATCAAGTGGCAACCCAAGTAACTCTTTAACAAATTAACAAAGACATCAGGAAATTCTCACACTATAAGCACATCTTCCAACTTCAATTTAATAGTCCTAGTATCAAATATGTAGGCCATGTAACAGCCCACCCGGCGTAGATCATACCAATATTCTTTTAACATATAATTGAGTAAGTCAAAGTAGTAGGAAGGTGAATTATCAGGTTAAGTGTTGAGTTGATGTGTTCTTCAGTACGCCTTTGTGGGGTCTGCTTCAGTGGAATTCGTCATTTGGTGAACTCTTTTATAAGACGATCTACCAACCCTAAATGTACTAGGAAAACTAGTTAGTTCATGGAGCAATAAGATTTCTTTATATGGAAATGATAGCTGGTGGGCATCGTTAGAGTTTAGTTTAGATCTAGTTGGAATTGAACTAGAGTACTGTAGATGACAACTTGATATGTTTAGGCAACCGAATAACCGGTTTAGTTGGTTTCCTAAGTGTGCAGGTGACGTTTTACCACTCTGATTAGTGGTAGTAGTTACATTCGGGAAGGGGTTAGATTTCAAATCTTATTAGGTAAGTTGAGTCTCTGAATTCAAGGTCAGTAGTGGAGTCTCATACCTTCCCACAAAATTTATTTATGTTGTCTGTGCTATAAAAGGGTGTCTATAACCAGCATGTTTTACTTTTTTTTTCTTTCTCTCTATGTTCTTTCCTATGTCTTTAATAAATTTATTTTAAGTCATCTCTCTAGAAGGGACGAGGAAAATATCCAGAAGCTTGTCAAATGTCATTGATAAGTACTAGCAGATTGGTAATTTCTAGGAAACCCTTAGGATGTTGTAGAGGAGATTTACGTCTTTGCTCTAGTACATGTATGATCAATTTATAGTAGGTAAAGGGTCTGGTAATTATGATTATTTTTTATTTAGCTCAATAAACTAGAGAAGGTTCGAGCGATTAAAACAAAGGACCAAAAGAGCAGATTCTATCTTGAAGGTTTTAGTGAGTTGCTTTTTACTTCCTTCAGGTTTTAAAAACTCTATGATATGGAGTTGTGTAAGGTAAGTTTTCTCTGCTGAATATATGTCGATGTTTTGCGTATTAACGAGTCAGTATTGTGTGTTCATGGCCATGGTCACAGTTAATGCCTACCTTGTGTGCTAGCTTAGTACCAAACTATTTGCGATAAGTGAAAATGTGAAATGAAACATTATTTGTGATACCAAAGGTAGGACAGCTTAATTACAAACCGAACTGGCAGATCACGCCCTGACCTTGCGGGAGAACACGTGTTAAATTGTATTTTTTCGTCTCGATATACAATCGATTGATGTATTTCTTCTTGAACTTGGTCACAAAGAAATCTCAATCCACTCTATCTTTAGGAGTTATAGTAACCCACCATCAACACACTTCTTCCTAGGCATGCAGTGCAATTCTTCAAGCTATCTCTAGGCATGCAGTGCAGTTCTTCAAGCACTCTTTGTGTATTCTCTAGCCAATACTTAGCTAGAGACGGATCATCATCTTTGTTACCTGTAAACACCTCTGCCCCATGTTTATGGAATTTCTCATACGGGGGTTGAGGTGTTGCTACTCGTGTATTTAAGTGAAGACATTGATGATAACTCGTATTAACTACTTGTGTATTTTTTTTATCCATTGAAGTGAAGAAACACAAATTTTTGGGGAAGTTTTTGAAGTGCTGATAATTAGTAACGTTTGCATGACTGAATCAAATGTAGCAAAGTAGTTGTGTTTATTAGACTATTTTCTTCCATTATCAAACATATGGTATGGAATTTAGCATGAAATGATAAAAATCTTTAGACAAGGACAAAGGAGACGAATCAAAATTAGTAGAGAATATCACAATCATGGGCTTTTAGTCATATTTGTGAGCCTCCATATGTTTGGACCCAGATTTTATCTGGACCTAATTTGTTTTCCACTCTTCATTACCGCCTATAACCTTCATTTACGTGGTACTAAACAATTTGATTGTGGACCGTATTCATATTATCCACTTGCTTTAAGTTAGTTTGTTCTTTTTATTTATTATTGTGGTCAAAATTTGAAGACTTGGCAAATTCAGGCCCAACTTCCTTTAATATTTTCTAAAAATAAAATAAAAACAATAAAAATAACATTTTTGACTCATGTATATTCTTTATAAGTTTATACTAGTTGAGCTGTCTTAATTCGGATTTTAAAAATTTTATTCCATTTTTAAGTATTTAAGTTCATGAGCAACAGAGAGGATTTCGCCTCCTAAAAATCATAAATTCGTAATTATATCTTTTTAAAAAAATTTCAGATAAAGCAATACCTAATTATATTTTTTTAATTTAGTTTTTAAATTTTTTTCCACATTAAATTTGGAACTTGATTAATTTTCTCAATTTTGGTTCAAATGATGAAATAGCAATCTAAGATTATGTTATGTCATCACTTAAAAATATAAATTTTTTAATTAAAAAAATTAAATGACCCGACACAATCTCAAAATATTACATCATCATATGAACCAAAATTGAAAAAATTATAAAATTCATGAATTAATAAATTGATAAAAAAATCCAATCAGGGATTAAATGTTATTTTAAAATTATAAACCTAATTTAATGCTCAATTATGGCACTTAATTTTTTTTATAAGTTTAACCTGGTTTGAGTCGATGATTTTGGATTTTATTACTTGAATTCCAGAATATTTTATTGCTGGGATATTTTTTTTGCTTGAACAGATGTAACTATTGGTTTTTTATCATCAAATGGAATTTAAATAACCAAATGTAATGTTGGGAGTTTAGATGGAAATAACAGATTGTGCATATATTTGTAGACAGAAAATTGATGGGTTTGCTAATAAATCCAGAGCTTGAGCTAAGCACCCAGCAACATGTTTCTCAACCACCATACTCACAAAGCATTTCCTAGCTACCTATCTAACCCACTCTAATGAAATAATTGCTGCTGCATCTCGTTCAAATTATACCATTTTCTCACTTACCTCCTTAAAAGTTTTTGTATATTTAAATTATCAATTTTATTTTATTCGTATTGCATCCAATAAAAACATGAAAAGTGTCTAGCTAATATCGTGATTTGAGGTAAAATGTGATGAAATTGATAATTTAAGTGGCTAAGCGAGAATAATGATATATTTTGAGGATCACTTCATAATAATGGCTTTGCCCTTGCCCACGGGTAAGAATCGTGATTTCCGGATTCCATCACGATATTGGCACTATTTAAGCACGTTCATCTCCTAACCCCATTTTAATTTCATCAAAACTGTCGGTGTTTATTAAAAAAATGAAATTGCTTTAAGTAGTATAATGTGTTTTGTTGGAGCAGATTGAATCAACAGTATAACCCAATACAAATTAAACGCTATGATTTAATAAAAATTGAAAATTAAGATAAAATTATAGGTGTTCAACTTTATGAGATAATTTATTTCCACGAATCAACCGGTGTGTAGAAACCCTATCCTTTAGCAAATTTTATAAAGCCTGTTTCAGTATAATATATAGACATTTATATAACATTTAAATTTAATTTATACAACATTAAATAACATAATTCATACTTTTACTGTTTATTGATGCCTACTTATTTTCGTATACCCAATGAAAAATTCTTTTAATTTTATAAAATATATCTAAGAGAAGTCTTTTATAATATATATTTTAATATTTTTACTAATAATAAATTTTAAAAATAAGATGCCAAATTTGAAGAAAGAATGTAACTTTTGAGCTTAATTTATATATCATTAAATAAAATTATTAATTAAATAGGATACTTAATACTTTTTATTTTTTATACATCACTAATTATTTTCATACGGGAGAGAGCGTATGATAGAAAATTATAATTATTTATGAAATTTTAATCAATTGAAAAGTGATCCTACCTCACTTTTTTTAAATCTAGTCTTCCATTATCATAAACACGATAATATGACACGTGCAAGTTGGAAAGCTAAAAAGATCTTAAAAATAAAATTAACCTATTTTATTTTAGTTCAGGGTATTAACCGCATAAAAATAAAAATAAACTATTACCTCCTTCCACTACCAACCCTTTTATTATTTCAACTAATTCTTTGAAAGTAATTTTTTTCTAATTTTATTTTCAATATGTGTATTTATTATTTAATCATCTATATAGCAGGAGCGGAGCCAAAGGGGCTGGCAGGGGATCCGACTCCCCTAAAATGGGAATTTTTATTTTTAGTCTTTTTAGAATTTTAAAATTTTTAAATTAATATGTGGTAAAATTACACTTTAGCTCCCCAAAAATGAGAAAAAAATTATTTAATCATTTAAAAATTATAAAGATATAGACTATTAAAATAGTAAATTTTCACTTTTACTATCATAAAAATATACAACTTTATTCCGCCCTCCTCAAAATTTTTTTTGGCTCCGCCCCTACTATATAGTATATTGTTTACCTATTATATTTATTTTTATTGCTTTCATCTCTTTCCCCTTTAGTATATTGATTGAAATTCATTCCAAAAGAAGTTTTTATAGATGTAGGATTTTATAAAGGCATTGTTATATTTAGAAAATACATACAAGATAAAATATTTGTTTTCAATTAAAATTATAAACTAAATAAAATAATAATTTTAAAAGTTATCAAATAAAATATTATTATTTAATATTTAATTCAAAAATTTATTACTAATAAATTTTATTGTAAAATATTAAATACATGGATATTATTTTATTTAATAAAGGTAAATTTATAGATTATCATTACATTCTCAAGAAATTATATAGCGATTTTTTAGCAATCACATTATAATTTCATTACAATCATAACATGAAAAAGCACTAAATACTACTATATCCGAAGACATGTAGTTTTTTTATGTTATAACTAAATAATTATATCAATAGTGTTAATAAAAAATTATAAAAGAAATTGCGAACGCTCTTGTCCTAAAACATCAACTTTTGTCAAAACCTCATTAACCTCATTCAATTATTGTTTTATCATTTTCATTCTCATCATAAAAATCCAAAAATACCTTAGAAAATCTTTTTCTGAATGTGCAAGAAAGCAATGGATTTATATATTTTTGGTAAAAAAAACTTTTTAATAAAATAATTTGGATGTATACTAAAAGGAAAGCCAATGGATTTAAAATGAAAAAAAAAACGTTAAAACCCACATCCCATTATTCTTTAAACTATTTATTTAGGATAAATATCAAAATTATACATGAACTTTGATCCAATGTATAATGTCATACATGAATTTTAATTTTAAAATGTAAGAATTGATACATAAAATAATTTTTTATTTGATTGATAATCATATAAAGCGGAAGATATTTTAGCCATTTGCATCAAGCTCAAACATCCTTCTTGCATGCATGCTCCTCCGGAAGCACACACTAGAATAAGAGGTAAAAAATTATTGGTAGCATATTCGATCAAACGGGTGATTTTCTCGCCTACTACGGATCCCATACTCTCCCCCCATAAACTGAAAATCCATAACCCCGATTGCTAAAGGAACACCATTTAGTTGACCCGTGCCTGTTTGAATAGCCTCAGTTAATCCTGTCTTTCTTTGATAAAAATCAATACGATCTTTATAAACCTCTTCTTCAGACTGAAATTCAATGGGATCCAGAGAGATCATGTCTTCATCCATAGGACCCCAAGTGCCTGGATCAATCAAAAGTTCGGTTCTATCTGAACTCCTCATTTTCAAATGATATCCACATTGTTCACAAATATTCATTTTTGAATTAAGTGATTTCTTATAATTTACTCCATAACAATTTTTGCATTCGCATTGAACCCACAAATCCTTGTATAGATCGAGATCATTAGAACTTTCTTTATTAAAATTTTATACATGAATTTTGATTTGATCTAATTTTTATAAATCACTAATAATATTATCAAATTAGCATCATTTTACGTTAATATATTGCATACACAAATAATTATATTAATCTAATATAAAAATAAATATATATATTCGTTTCTTTAAACGTATACAACTGAATCGAAATAAAAGTTTTATATATACATATAAACTACAATTCAAATTTTATATGTATAAGTACGCCAAATTAAAATTCATACATTTTAATTTTCTTCAACTTTGATTCACCTTTTTAGGTGAGAATTTTTTTAAAGAACTCTCCATTCCCAATATCCCTCCTCCTACTCTTCAATTCCTAGGATCCAACACCTTCTTGTAAAAAAAAAAAAAAGATTGTTTTTTGGGTGTCCTTTATTAATTAATTAATGAGACAAATTGGAGGTGATGTTAGGGTTAAAGGGTTGGTTGGAAAAGGCATGAAAGAATATTTAAAGTTGTATGCTTAAAAAGCTCCACTCAAATCTAATCTAATTTATATATTCATTCTTTTCACAAGAGAATAAATCTATAACTAATATTACAACAAGATACAGAGTAGTCCTGTAGAAGTTTGGCATCATTCTTTATTATTTCGTTTAGGTTAGAGGGAAAGGAGAAAATTTGTGTCTAAATCTCTGCACTTTTTAAACTTTTGAAATTTAGTCCCCTTCTAATTTAATTCAATCTATTGAACTCTAATTTATGAATAAAACCTTTGAAAGTTAAAATGTTTCGTATTTAAAATTGGTACAAGTCCAATGTGTTATCAACTCTTGAAATTAAAAGCAAAAATTGAAAGACTAAACATAATTAAACCGAAAAGAGAGAGAAATGAAAGACAAAATTCCGTAGTGTTCTTTTATTTAAAATAGTTGGGATGTTACTCTTCATTCAACATAATAAAATGTTATTTGAAACTTTCAGTTTTTATTTTGAATGATGTTTTTATTGGTGCATCTTCATATTTGATTTTCTTGCAAATTGTTTTATTTGTTCTCACTATGCCTCAAGCACATTCATTCTTATAAAATATCAAATATAGATAATGTATTTACCGTAATTAATCTGTCTTTACTCGTGGATTGATTTAATCTTTGTCCACTACTCGCTCACAAAAACAAGTTTTTAAATTTAAAATAATTCATCCTTAAGTCCCTCAATTTAATTCTCACACAATTGAGCTCTTGCCCTATTAATGGTTTCTATCTTTAATCACCTTGACCGTTAAAATCAACTGACAACCCAATCAAATAGTTACACTTGGCAACCCCTATTTAATCTTTCATTTTCTAATAAAAATCATTAAAATATAAAAACTATTTAAAATTAATAAAAATATTTAAATTTTATGTATACTTATAAAAATTATAAAACTTATAAAAAATTCATAAAAACTTATAAAATTAATTTTAAAAATCAAAATATTTTAAAAATTATATAAAACCATAAAAACTTATAAATGGTACAATACTTCAAAAAAAATCTAAAAAATATAATAAACTATAAATGATATAAAAAAATCATTTATGTGTTGCTTATTTTAGAAATTAAACCCCTAAAATCAAAATGAATATGTTGCATCAAAATCAACTGTTGGATAATGGGAATAGTTGCCAGATAGTTGGGGTCATTTTCATGTTGAATCAAATGTTGAATTAAGGTTTAGTTTGGATGGACGGTGTGTTTACCTCTAGTGAGGTTAAAAACAACGGTAGCGGTGAGATTAGTTACTGTAGCAATGAGATTGGATATTATAACGGTGAGTTTAGAAACAACAGCGGAGTGTATGTTTCGATTCAAACGCAGCTGCAGTGGTCATGTGAGAATAGAAAATGACTATTAAGGACATCATATTAGAATTTATATATAATAGAAGTTTTTTAAATTATTTTACTTTTATAAAATTATAAAAATATGTAATTTATTAATTCATTTAATAAAATATTAAAATGTATCTTCCAATATTTTATTATAAATATTTTAATAAATTATATAATCAATTTAAATTATTTATTAGATAGAATGATAATTATTTTTAATTTTTTATAGTTAAATATTCTTTTATAACAATGATAAATATTATTTTCACAAATAATAACATTATACTTGGATCAAATTTTGAAGTATCTAATCGGATGATTTTTAATACAAAAAAATATAATAACATAAGACATAACAAGTTTCATTATTATTAGAAATTAGGTTATGATACAAAATGTCTTTACATATATGAATTCATTAAACTAGTTGCAATGGTTTCCCTTAACATCGCAATTTCAATGTCACTTTCACTGTTAGAAGAACTCGATTCACCTCAATCAAAATGGCCTGAAGAGACTGGCATGTCGGGTATATTCTCAAATTATCGAAAATCCTCATCATTTGACCAAGCATGTCTTCGAATGTAATTATGCAAAAACATTGTTGTAATAACTATTAAAACTTGCTTGTTGAATGAATAATTTGGAATATCTCTTAATATTGGCCATTTTTTTTCCACACTCCAAATGTTCGTTCAATCACAGAGCGTAATGAAGAATAGACATGATTAAAGATTTCTTTTTTTTCCATATACTCAACGATTACCTTGATGAAAATCAGGTAAATGATATCGTTCCCCCTATATGGACCTAAAAAAACCTGCCATTTGTGGATATCCTGAATCCATAAGATAATATTTTCCTACAAAAAAGTAAAACATAATATCAAGTTTAAAAATAAATTAAAATTTTAATATTTTTTTATGTAAATATTAATTAAAAAATTAAAGTTCAACCTCGTGAAGGGTGTGGAAACTTTAACTCTTGTTTTCTAAGTGCTTGCAAAAAAATTCTACTGTCATGTGTTGTTCCTTCCTAACCAGGAAATGCAAAAATAAAGCACATGTTGAAGTCACAAATTGTCATAATATTTTGAGTTGGTTCACTTTTCTGTTCGATATAAGGTATTTGACAAGAAGGCGAAATGCATGATTTTATGTGTGTTCCATCTATGGCCCCAATACAATTCTTTAAAATAAATACAAATAATGATATAAAAGTTAGAAATAATTTATATTTTAAAAATATAAAGATTGTGTAAATTTTACCTTAAAGTGAGACCAATATCTTGTGTCATGTCGAATATGTTTCAGTACTTCCACGAATTGACCTTTAATCGTGTCTATTCCCATTCGAGCAAATATAAGCAACATATCATTAACAATTCGACTAACAGTTTCCTCAGATCGTTGAAATCACTCTACTGCATTTGAATTTGATTCTTTATTTCCAAGAATGTACAATGATAATGCTAACTTCTCCATCGCCGATACTTTCCCATGCTTTAAGCCATAACTTGTTTGCAAATCATGCAACAAGCTGTGAAACATATTTTTTGGCATTCTAAAACTATTCATGCAACGGTCATCATGCCCATTTAATACTTCGTCCACCCACATGTGACCTGTATAATTTGAATCCATAATCAGTTGCATAGTAAAATAAGTTTCAAGGTGTACCAATACACTACTTAACACATATTCTTCCTCTTCATGATAATTGTTGTGCTCAACTTGTATAACAATTGTGGCTATTCTTCGTTGAGCTTCTTCACTTAATTCAAGGGTATCATAAATCATATCAAAACTATTATACATATTGTTAAATTCATCCATAACCTGAAAAAGTAATCAAATGAAAATAAATTAATATTTTGTGACATTCTATACAACACAGAAACTTGAATAAAAGCATAGCATAAAAATATGAAACATAAAAAATATCATACATTAGTTTTACACAAAAAAAAAGAAGTACAGTATGATTGAAAGGGAAATGAGGATGTTGCTACCAGGGATGAAAATGATGCAATTGGATTTTGTTCAGCATACTCACGTCGAAGCCACCAAACCCTAACATCTGGATCTAAGTTCAAAAACACTTCTCGTTTCACTAGTATTTGGAACATTTTGATGGCAAAATAGTACAATTCATCTATTTTTGGAATTTCATCTTCTAAAGCACACAAAGCATCCATTGCATTTGAAATAGTATATTGAGAGTGAGGAAAAATAATTTCATTCACTGACTTCCTTGGACTAGTCATACTCTCACACAATTTCTCAATATGAGTAGTTAATGTATTTCTTAATGATTTTCTACTTGAACTTGATTTTTTTCTTTTATCGTGTACAACCCTAAGTGTTTGCTTCATTCGATTAGGAGTTTCATGAAAAGGGTTTGATGGTGCCCCATTAGGAGGAATACCTTCATTCTCATTACTATGTTCATTTGAATCACCAAATCCATCATTATGTGTATCATCTCCTATAGGAACCCGCTTGGAAGAATACCAGACGAAGGTGCCCATACTCATTCAATTGTGGTTCAATTCCTTTCTTCTTCAATCTTTTAAAATCAAGATTTTCCTACATAACATGTTAAATGTTAAATGTTATACTAAGATTTTTATATTTGTAAATTATTAATTTCAATAAAATTTATGCATTAAAATAATGATAAATTTAACACTAACCTGTATTTTTTCAGCCCACCATTCTTTGGTAGCATCAATAGTTGTTTTAGATGGACACTATCCTATACCTGTAGATTCCTTAAGCAACTCCCTCCATAGCCTCCATTCCTTTTTTTAATGTATCCCACTTATTTTTCAATTGAGGTTTTCTATAATTTTTTTGTGTTTTTGCTTGAAAAAGAGCAATGACATTTTTCCATCCTTTTGAGTTTAGATGAGTTGTCAGTCAATTACCAACATTGACTTCATTCACGCAAAGTTCACAAAATATCAACGTCAGCTCATCATCCCAAACAGCTTTTGTTGCTAAGGTATTATCTCCTTCCACAAAATTTCGTGTCTTTACCATCTATTATTATTTTGATTTTAAATGTCAACCGACATAAAACCATAAGTATATATCATAATAAGCATCATTTAAATATCACCATTATAACAAATACAAGAAAACATATATATTAAGATATCATGGTATATATACATCCACGCATTTGTAAAGCTCCTTCAATATTTCTCACAAAAACTCTTTAACAATTTGATGTATTGGACTAAACAAAATAATAGAATATAAGTATTTAATTTTCACTCATATGGGACATGCATACATGTACAACAATTCGACCTCTCAAACACAAAGATCTGTAGGGAATTGAGAAGGCTAAAATTCTTTCAAAATGGGGATCTTTCAAAGTTGTGTTTCTCAAGATTTGTTGGTCTCAAAAGCTTACATCATTTGAAAGGAAAATTGAAGAAGCATAAGAACGTATATACCTATATGGAAAGACTACATCTCTAATATCATTAGAGCAAAACTCAATTGACTATTTAAATACAATAAATTAATTTTTAAACAGACCCTTTATTCTTAGCCTTCTAATTTTTTGTTCTTCAAGAACTTTCCCTGATTTTATCTTTTGTTTCATCATTTCAATATTGTATTAAGAAGAAAAACTACAATTGAGCACTACATTTCACTAAAAAGTTCTTAAAAAATTCCAACTACTAGCTAAATTTTTACATTCATTATAGAAGTGGAAACTACAACTCGTATTTGCAGATACCCCCAACTGATCAATAATCCGATCTAAACCCGAAAAATTTAGAAACGAGACGAAAACTTAACACGAACATGATACCATACTCAACACAAATATATAAAAACTAACATTTAAGCAAAGAAAAAAGTAGCATTCACAACCAAGAACAAAGCAAAAAAGTAGGGAGAAACTAGCAATAATCATTATTTTAGTTCCCAAATCTGAAAAACAAGTGACTTTTTTTTCCCAAATCTGAAAACAAATAAGGTTGAGAAAAAAATTAGTTTAACTTTCAAGGATAAAAAAGTAAAATAATAAATAAAAGTATGGGTACTTTTGTCTGTTAAAAATACCTACTACTTTATTGAGTTGAACTGCTGCTAAAACCTCCAGTCAATTTTAAGGCTATCAGTGTGATTGAAATAAATTTGAACGTACTGTTGATGTTGATCCAAGCAAGCTATCGCGAGGTTGATAGCAGTTATCTACCCCAACTGCACCACGATGACATTAAATGCAAAACCAAAAGAAGCCTAATTAGGGGTTCAATTTTCAAAATGATGAACTGATAAATGATTTTTTTTATAATTTTTGTAATTATATATTTTTAATTTATTATTTTTATAAGTTTTTATATTTTTATGATTTTTTTATATTTTTATAAGTTTATATTATCTCTAATATTTTTTTATTTTCTAGGATTTTTATATCTTTTTATAAGTTTATATAATTTTTTAATATTTTATAAAATTTTAAAAAATTTTACATAAATTTTAATGATTTTTATGAGAATAATAAAAAAATTAAATTAAGTGTTACAACATTTCTTCATCTGATTGATTCTTCAGTTAATTTTAACGCCAACATTATAACAACGAAAATTAAATGGACTTAATTAAATTTTTTTATTAAGAGCATAAGTTAAATTAATGGTCCGTTTGTTTACCAAGAAAACATTTTCCGGAAAATGTTTTCCTAGTTTTCTAGTGTTTGTTTGTTTGAAAATAACTTACATTGGTAAAACGTTTTCAGAAACACGGGAAAATGAGAAAGGATTTTAGGGAAAATGTCTTACCGATTTTATTTCTGCAAGACATTTTCCGTTTTTCCTCCTCCTTCCGTCCTTCTCCTTCTTCATCCAGTTGAACCATTCCCTTCCTAAAACAAAGCTCAAGGTAAATTTTTTATGCTTTACTCTATATTTCATTCAATTTGTCGCCTCTCACTCAAATCTTCTTCTTCCATTTTTTTTTGTTGAAGAATCTGTTTAGATTTTGCATCTGTTTGTTTAATCTGTTTGGATTTTGCATCTGTCTGTTGAAGAATCTTCTACTTCTTCCTTTTTTATGCTTTATTTAAAATCTATTTGTTTTTGGGTTTTGCATCATTTAGTTTATGCTTGCTCTTCTATTACCCTAGATTTGTTTTTTTTTCTTTGATTTTCTGAGGTAATAGATATTTGGTAACTTTCTCCTTGTTATAGTTGGTAATGCATTGATATGTTTGCAAAGATTCTTAAAACAGAACAGAAGATGCTGTAAAATTTCCCTTTTTCTCATCTAATAAAATTGAACTCTGACCTGAACTCATTTCTCATGTGATCCAACATATGAGTTCATGCATAAGTTATTAGCTATATATAGTCAAACAAATGGTTTTCTTTCTGATTTTCTATTTCTCTGTTCCTCTTTATAAAGTTACATTACCCTTAATAAGTGTTAACAAACAATAGAACACTACGGTTTTCACGTTGGGCTAAAATCAATCCTTGCCAAGCCAAAAACATTTTCCACTTCAATGGGTTTGTCTGTAAGCTATAAAAGACAAGCCTCACCACAAGTTTCTTCTGGTGGGGAATCATTTTCAAAACTAGCTACTTCTAGGGATTGGCTAATTCAGTCAGCAGAAACGCCAAAAGAATCAATGATGCATGATCACACTACTAGAACTTATCAAAATCAAAAGCATAACTGCTCCACTCACCATGAAGTTCAAAGAAATTCATATCCTGGTGAAGCTAGAAATTGTGGATATAATATATACTAAATTAATGTATTTCTCATGTCCATGTGCATCAGTTTAGTAGTTAAAAGCTGGCCACTGCCAATGCATTTTTTGTATTGTTCTGTCAATAATATATTATCATACATCATTAACTCAATGTTTTTATCCACAATCATCTTTTTGTTAGCTCTTAACATTATCCTCTGCTTTATGTGAATTTTGATATTATGTTTCTTCTTGTGAATTCATATGATAATATAAAGGTTGACTTGTGTTTCCAATTGTATCTACAACTGAGATTTTAATTGGAAGAGACAAATTGATACAAAATGTAAACATTAAAGTCTAAATTTGATATTTTGCCTATCTTCAATGTTTAGCCAGAAAGATACAATTAAAAACATTAATTAGAAGAATTTCACATTAATAAAAAAAATGTAATGAAATAATACCACCATTAAAATAAATTAAAATTTAATATAATAAAATATTTTTTACAATTTAAATATTTAATTTTAAAATTTATTTTGACATAAAATTTAAAATAATTAAGTCCAAAAATTTTGAAGTAAAAAAAATCTAATTAAATCATATGTACGTTCAAAAGGGAAAGTGTAATAAAAAAATATTAAATAAAAGAATAAAATATTAAATAAAATAACATTTTTACTACTGCCATTATACATTATGTCATCTACAAATAACTTAAAAAAAAGAAGAGGGAAGTGGTTGTAATATTTATTGAAGAATAGAATAACGATATGAAATGATGAATAAGTATAGGTCTGGTGTCCATTTTCAACATTACATATGTACATTATATTATAACCAATCATTGGTTTATTCTTAAATTGAATCATATCTAATTTTAGTTGTGTCACAAAATTGGTACAAAGAAACTAGTTGATACTTTTTAATTTCTCAAAAATTTATTAATGCAATTATAATTAGCTTAATATGTATGCATGCACTTTATTCATGGTAACTTTAGTCATATATGTGATCTTATGAAAATCTTGCATCTTTTTTGCAATGATCAAATATTTATGTGGCATTATTTTGTGTAGATGGATCGCAATCAATATCAAAATGCAATTGTCGGAGTCGTGGCTTCAGTTTTAGCTTTTGGGGATCTTTGGATTAAAAAATTAAAAACTAGAAAGGAAATTGCATCTCACCCTCGTGTGAATCGAGATTATGAAAGAGAAAATTATATTAATAGTATTTTATATAGCGGTGACCAGCGTTGTGTTGATGTGATAAGGATGAGACCAATCGCCTTTTTTAATTTCTGTGATATTCTTAGTAGGAATGATTTGTTACAATCAACTAAATCTGTGAATATTATGGAGCAAGTAGTTATATTTTTACATATAATTGGTTATAATGTAAGGTTTCGAGTGATTGAGTCTAGATATTACAGATCAACTGAGACAATTCACCGTTACTTTAAGGTTGTATTGAGAGCTATTTTGAAATTGTATAAACTAGTTATTAGATTACCTGATGAGTCAACTCCTAGTGAAATCAGAAACAATCCAAGGTTTTATCCTTATTTTAAAGATTGTATTGGAGCATTAGATGGAACACATGCTCGTGCATCCGTTCCACTTAGCATTCAAGAAAGATTTCGTAGCCGGAAAAGGGGGACGACACAAAATGTATTGGCTGCTATTACATTTGATTTGAAATTTTCCTATGTTCTAGCTAGTTGGGAAGGTAGTGCACATGATTCTCGTATTTTAAGTGATGCACTTTCACGCCCAAGAGGATTAAGAATTCCAGAAGGTAATAATTATCATTAAATACCAAATAGTTCTAGTAAGCTCATAATTTATTAGTATTAATTATGTTTTGTAAAATTGTAGGTAAATATTATATTGATGATGCTGGATATGGCATCCGAAATGGATATATTACCCCATATCGTGGTGTCCGATATCATTTAAAAGAGTTTAGTGCTCAGGGGCCTGAAAATGTAAAGGAACTCTTTAATCTTCGTCATTCATCATTACGAATCACTATTGAACGTGTTTTTGGGATTTAAAAAAAACGGTTTCGTGTATTAAATGCTGAACCATTTTGGAATTTTCAAACTCAAGTAGATATTAGTTTTGGCTTGTTGTATCATTCATAATCATATAATGGGAGTTGATCCTAGTGATTTACTTAATCAAGGATTATACGAGGAGCCTGAGTCTGATTTGATAATACCAACTCTTACGAAGCGAGAAGAAAGAGAAGAAGCAAGAGAATGGTCTGCTAAGAGAGACAAAATTGCACAAACTATGTGGACTAATTATATGGTTAGAAATATTAGGTAGGTTTAGGGCTTAGGGTTATTGTTTCTATGTTATGTATGTTTTAGTATTAAAATTGTTTTTTTTTGTTAATGTTGGTTGGATAATGATATTGAAATTTTAGTTTGTTGGATTTTGAAATTATTATGTCTTGAATTTGTTAGATATTGATTATGTTTTAAGCTTGTTAGATATTGAATTTATTATGTTTTAAGCTTGTTGGATATTTAATTTATTATGTTTTAAGCTTGTTGGATATTGAAATAATTGACAATGACAATTATCAATGTAGAATGGGTAAGGGCAACAAAGAAGGGACCTCCAAGCAATTCAGGTGGACAAAACCGATAGATCATATTTTTTCTTAAAATTCTAGCAAAGGAGGCCTAGAGAGGAAATAAGCCTTCTAATACTTTCAAAGCAGTTTCTATTAATCGAGTTGCTGAAGCTATTTCTGAAAGATTTCAAGTCCAATGCGATGCGAAGCATGTGAAAAATCATTTGAGGACTGTAAAAAACCAGTGGCAGATTATATGCACAATTCGGGGTGAAAGTGGTTTTGGATGGGATGATAACATGAAAATGATCACATGTGATAGAGCGACATATGATGCAGCAGTGATGGTAATATATGTATATATATGTTAAGTATATTTCAATTGCTTTTTACTTGTTATTCTAATTGTGTATAATATCCAACAGGCACACAAGAAGTATGAACCATTTTTGAATAAAAGCATTGATCATTATGATGAAATGGCTTTGGTTGTTGGCAAAGATATGGCAACAAGGAGTTTTGCTAGAACATTTGCTGACATAGATTTGGATGATGGTAACCAAGATTCAGTGTCTATAGACTGCGACAATGAAAAGACTGAAGAGGTAAGAACAAAAGTATCTTCATCTGGCACATCCAAACGTAAAAGAAAAAATGTTCAAGAAAGTGTCGTTGATGAACAAATTAAATTAGTGGGTGAACAACTTGGCAAAATTGCTAACGCTTTGGAACAATTTACTATGGATAAGACACCACATCTTTACGAAGAAGTGATGTCGATGGAGGAAGAAGGATTTGATGATGACTTCCTGTGTTCTGTGTTTGATTATCTAGTGAGTCATGAATTCGAGGCCAAAGCTTTTTTAGTTAAAAGTAAGAAGCATAAAAAAAATTGGCTTCAAAAATTTTCTCAAGTTTGAAGATATTGATACTTTTAATGTGGTGTAATATTAGTTATACACTTGGACAATGTTGTGTACTACTAATTATGCATTTGGATAATATTATTAATTTCTAGTATTAATTGTGGTTTGGAAGCTAATTTATAATTATTCAATCCTTGTTTTTTATTTTTTTATAACACAATTACAAATAATTTATTTGACTTTGTTGTTTTTAATTTATGATGGTTAATATTTTAGCTTAATAATTGAGTATTGTTATATATTTAATTTGATTTATTTATTTATAAATAAATCATTGTTATATATGTAAAAACAATTTAAAATATAAATTTATTAATATATGTAAAAACAGCTTTTCCGATAAATATTTTCAGGAAATCTGCCAAACAACAGAAAATATTTTACACAGATTCATCTAAACACCATAAAAATAAATCATTTTCTATAAATAATTTTACTAGCAAACAAACGGAGCCTAAGTGCAAATTAAAGTATACTTTAGATGTTTAGTTGGTTCCATTTTAATGTGTTTCAACTACTCTTTGAGTTGAATCTCAGTAGCACCAGTTGACTGTTGTTAACTGTGCTGCACCGCATTGGGAAAAATTTTATTTCTCAACATTGCTTTCTTTCTCAATTTTACCCGTGTCCTTTTTAACGTTTTTTCAGCCTTTTATTGTCTGAAGTTGAAAAGCTTTTATCTCTTGGTTGGGTAAATAACTAAATATATTTATTTCATATAATAAATTAATAAATATTATAAATCACCGTTGAGAAGAAATATAAGGGTTCTTTTTTTTTAAATATTATAGCCATCATTCAAATATATACAAATATCTTATTCATTTTTTAAATTTTAAATTTTAAATTATTTGCTGTTAGTTTATTAAATATAATTCTAATACGTTATATTAATATAAAATTTTTACTAAGGAAGTCTATTAATTATAATTTATTAAATAAAAACGATCTTAATTAAAATATTATTTCAATAAAATATTTAAATTTCACATAGAAAGTCTATTGATTATATTTTATTAAAAGACAATTATCTTTTATGAGTAGGGTTAACGATGTCAAGTTCCATGTCATGAATTTGGAACATCATAAATTTATAAATTGGTTACTTTAATTTAAGAGCTCATGGTAAATTATTTAATTTAATGTGATAACTCACATCGGTTATTTAACTTTGTTAGATTTATGAACTTCATAATTAATCATGTGAAAAAATGTAAAATAAAATATGCACAAGAGCAACAATACATGCACTTGTTATACGCCTTTTAATTTTATTGATTTGATTCTCACTTAAAAAAAAAACATAATTCTCACTTTTTTTTATTTGATAGAAATTCACAATATGAATTCTATTATATGCTTATCTCCCATCTAGAGGCAATACTCGATTATTTAGTATTGGACCGGCTATAATAGTCATGTCAATTTTACTAAGTATTTTCAGTAATTCTTTTTAGCTCTCGCCTTATTTTAGTCAATCTCAATATCGGTATTTTTTTTATGGATTGCCATTTCAAGTATTGCTCTCGTTGGAACAATTAGATCTCCATAACATGTTATTAGAAGTGTATAACAGGCAAAATCTTGATAGACAAATGTGGTTGTTATAAAGATAGTTGGCTTATATATATTAAGTTTCTAATTGAGTTAATGTTACGAGTCAAACGGAGACTAATACAATTAAGTAATTGCCAAAATAACATTACTTTATAAAGTAAAAAAAAATTTAGGGTATTTTTATCTTTTTATTAAAAAAAAGAAAAATACATATATTTCTAGTTTACCATTTCAATTAAACCCTCATTTATTTTTTATATGAATTTTTTTTAAAAAAATTTACTATATATCTCTGTTATTCAAGCTCTATAATCTAATATTTACTTAAATCAGCTTAATTTAATTATTAAAAATTAAAAGCTGAAACTCGAAAGTAATAATCCAGAATAATTATAACCCGGAAAAAAATCAAAATTTTAAATCTAAAAGTAATTCAATTATAATAAAAAAAATAACTTGATTTTTAAAACTTGAATTAATTATATTCAGATTTTTAAATCAAAGAGTCCAATTCACAACTCTACCCTAAGTTTGTCAAAAGTAGAACTCCAACCGAAAACGCATACATACACGCCACGGGATTTCAATATAAAGAAGAAAAAAAGCACAATGGTAGTTGGGAGTAATTTTCCCAAAACTCTGGGGGTTCCCTCAATTTTAAACAACTACATTTATACTATTATTATTTAAAAAGCTGTTTGAGTCAAATCTCATCCATCAACTGAGTTTTAATTTTTCTATTTTTTTTTTAAAAGGTGTGTTTATAAACTAAAGATTTAAAGTGTCAAAAAAAAAAATGAAGTATGATAAAATTTTAAGAGTTGAATTTATATTAGAAAACAGTTTGTTAAATTAGTAATATAAGTACTGTTTGATAAAATTAAATATTAATTTTTAAAATATTCTTAATTTTTATTTTTATTTTATATTATTTTGATTAGTTTTAGATGAAAGATAAATATGGTAATGTTGAATATTTCATTCTTTTTAAGCATAGCTAAATTAAAATTAAAATTAAAATTTTCTAAGTCATAAGTAGTTACCTAGCTGTTGAAGATTTTGTTGTTGAAAATTTTATAGTAAGTAAAATTTTAAAATAATTATCAAATATATTTAAAATATTAAATGTTAAATTTCTTTTATTTTATTGAAAATAATTTTTTAATAATTTATCAAACACTCTTTATAATAAAATTATCGAAACATTATATTAAAATTTTTAATAAGCATGTATGTGAGTATTTTGATTCTTTAATATTTTATATAAAATTTTAGAAAATACATATAATTAAATTTGAACTTGGAATATTATTATATAATAAAAAAAAGTAATATTTTTATATGTAATATGAAATAATATATATAAATAATAAATAAATAAAAATGAGAAAGCAAGCATCAACCACGAGGACGAGGAGGATCCTTGAAAGCAAAAGGTGATGCTATTTTGCTTTGCTTTCGGCTCTCTCGTTCGGTACAACCCAAGTTACAGATTTCTTCCTTTTTCATTATTTTATTTATTTATTTTCAATCGAAACAAGGAAACTAATATCGAATTTCGGCGCTTACCCATACCAGTTTCTCTTTAATTATTTTTTCTATAATACCCCGTCCCCATAGAAACCTCAATTATCTCTCTTCTTGTAAAAAAATCTGGCTTCTTTTTATTTATTTATTAAAGTTAGCCTAAAAAATGCTGTGCACAATGGTGTTGATGCCCCGGAAGAAGAAAGTTGGATCGGTTCCGGTTTATTTGAATGTATATGACTTGACTCCGATTAATGGTTATGCTTATTGGTTTGGCCTTGGGATCTATCATTCTGGGGTTCAAGGTTTGTTTTTTTTATTTTCCTTTGAATTTAGTCAAGTTTTTGTTTTCTTTTTTGGGGTGTTGCTGGAAAAGTAATGGAATTTTTTTTTAGTAATCAACAAGACTGGAAATTGAAGGGAAATTTTTGAAAATTTTTGTATGCAAATTAAGGTTGTTGTTGAATGTTTTTACGGTTTAATAACACTAGTCAAGTTAATTCCCTTGAAAGATTGATTTTTTATGTATATAAGAAATAAGAATATACATCCATGATTTTAGTGTGTATGTATATAAATGTATATATGTATATTATTGTACAAGATTTTGAGTATGCTGATTCTTGCTGTATGCAGTTCATGGAGTTGAATATGGTTTTGGAGCGCATGAGCATTCGGCGACTGGAATTTTCGAAGTGGAGCCCAGGCAGTGTCCTGGTTTCACGTTTAGGAAATCTATTTTAATTGGAAGGACCGATTTAGGTCCGAAAGACGTTCGTTCGTTCATGGAGAAACTCGCTACAGATTACTCCGGGAACACTTACCATCTCATCACAAAGAACTGCAATCATTTCTGCAATGATGTGTGTATCCAATTGACAGGGAAACCAATTCCTAGCTGGGTTAATCGACTTGCTAGACTTGGTAAGAAATCCACTTCTATCCTTTTAAACTTAAACTTTACTTCATGATCTCATTGTTTCTTCAGAAGATCGGTATGTGAAAATATATTGAAAGGAAAGTTTTGCGGCATTTTTGTAGTTCCTCTGTTTAGCTTATTATCTGATTTTAAAGTAAAGTAGCATATCGAAAAGAAAATTAATAGTAACAATAAACCGAAGATAAGTTATGTTTTGCTTTAAACAACTTTTCGAAGATAAGGAAGAAGTGGCATCAGGCATCAGCTTCCACCCACCATTCCCACTGAGGCATTTGACCAAACCTGTTACAGTGCAAGCTTTGTCGAATGCCATGGTGGGTCTACCAAATTTGAAAGGACAGCCATGTAAACCATCTTCACTGCCTATTGGAACCAATAATTCTCTTGCATATTCGTACCAAGACTGCCATGGTCGCCATAGTTTCTCACGTTTTTTACAACTTGAACGATGTTTGTTCTGTTTGGTCGTACTAATAACACTTGCTAGTTTCAACGTCTTCACGTTGATATGTTTTGTCAAGTATGAAACGATAACCCTGAAATGTACTGTACTTGATCTTGTCTTTGCTCAGAGAGCTGGAACTTGTTGGGAATTTTATGTTGGTTAGAATTCACTGTGATAACGTGAATGCATTAGGTTCATCCAACATCTCTATTTCAGTGATGAGGACATGGTTCTTTCAAATATGGACTATACTCGCATCCTGTTTGAATTTCATCTGTTCTCCTATTACCATCTTGTAGGATTTTATTGGTTCTTTCTCTGTAGACTATTGATGATGATGGTACTTGTGATGAATGTGTAGGTTTCCTTTGCAACTGTGTTCTCCCAGCAGAGTTGAACGAGACGAGAGTTCGCCAAGTTAGATCAGAAGGTAAGCTTCAACCGGTAGAGAAGAAGTTAAGAAGCCAACCAAGTAAGTTCGTACCTTCTTCTAAACCTCTACCTCCTTCATTGAAATCTTGCCCTCCAGGCCCTGCCATGAGTAGTAGACAAAGGCGATGTATTCCATCGTCGTCTTTGATTCATAGTTCTTCGACCTCGACTTTGAGTTTGAAGCTTTAATTAGAACTTTCAAGTATGGTACAGTTTTAAGGTTTTAAATTTTGGGAAGTCCAACAGTAGTAGATGAAATTAACAAATGCAAATATTTTTATATCTCACTTCTGTTTCTACTCGGTTCATGCATAGAAACAGGTGCCTGGAAAATTTGCAGCATTTCAATTTCTCTGTAATATGCTGTTTGATGTGGAATTGAATGGAAAAGATCCTTGTATTTTGCACACTCTTGCACTCCGTTTTGCCATTTCATTTACTCTTATCGAACTTGGTACCTCAAAGCTTGTAGGACCTCAACCTTGCCATTGAGTTTGTGATTCTAAAAGCGTACGTCAAAATCATGTTCCGTTAGAGCCGTTAGATGTTTGGAAACGGAACTCAACTATTAGCGTAAAGAATAGGGACCCATGAAACAGTAGTCTTTGGCTAATGTTGAATGTGAATGATGAGGGCCCCTGCCATTGGACCAGTTGGTGAGGATGGGAACATTGTTCCCTTTTATTATCATGAATTTGAGGATGGTCCCTTACTCCATGGAAACAAGTTTTCTTGTCGGCTATGGTTGAAGGAGGATCCCAGGAAAGTGACCCCCTGCCCTCGGGGGTGAATTTTCTTTTACTAAATTTAACCTGATTATTGATGACGTCAAATTTTGCTTGCTATGATTTGTTTATGAAATCGAATAATACCCCAATCTAATTAACCAAAATTTATAAATTCTTATTAACCGATGGTTAATTGACTTAACCAAAATTTATAAATATATATTTTTTTCAAACAATTTAAAACATAAAAAAATCTATGACAATTTTTTCTTTCTTTTTAATTCAAAAAAGTTTAACTGAAATTTAAAACAACAAATAACACAATAATAACACTAAATTAAAACATAATAACAAACCTTACATTAAAAACATCAATTTTAAAATTTTTTATTCTGTGTTATTTTGTTTAATTTTAGTTTCTTTTTTCAAATATTTTTAGTTTTTATAATGTTTTTCTAAGCTCATTATAGAAATATTTATAAATCCATTAATTTTATGTATTGGGCTTATGTAATGTATTAGACTTATCTCTAATATATTGGATCTATCTATAATACATTAGGCTTATAAATTATTAATAATTTTAGTTAATCATTTAATTCGGTTAATCATTCTGTTTCGAACTAAATTAATCAATAATTATAAATTTCAAAACCCTTTAATTGATTTCGATCAAATTAGATTCGGTGATCGACCAATTAAATTAACTAATTTAGTTTGATCTGTTAATTCGGATAAACTTAAAAAAAGCACACCCCTAATTGGTATGATTGCATCAATCAGGCTAGGAACTTATTAACAACAAAGGCTAACTTGTTTAAAATCTCGTGCATAATATTTGATTGTATCATATTCAGATAGGATATTATATTAACTCCCCAATATTCAATGTTCAAATTTGTTTACATCTTGCGGATAATGAATTCAAATTCACTTTTGAAAATAATGAGTTTGGATATTGGAATCTATTATCTATTTTATTTTATTTTATAACTTTCTTTTGGACATACTAAAATTCGATATTTAGTGAATTTGGATTTTTTGTTTTAATTCAATTAATTTGCATTTTTATTTGAACAATTATATTTAAATTTTATACTAATAATAAATATATTTGAATTTTAAGGTAGATTTATAAATTTGAGTTTAGATTTCATGAAAATTTCAAATATTATTTGAATTGTTGAAACCTTTGTTATAGATAAAAGGTTAAAAAAAAAAAAATTGGTCCCTTGAACTTTAAAATTATAATTAATTAAGCTCTTTGACCATTAAAATTAAAAGTTAACCGTTACAAAGTAACAACAATTGTTTTCTTCTGGACGTTTTTGTCACGTGGCGAAAATCATTATTGTAATAGGCCAATTTAGCCCGAGCTCACAAAAAAAATAAACCCAAAATAATAAAACAAATTCTAAGTTTGGTCCAAAATTGTATCATTTGGCCTGATTTGAATGACCTATTACTTGAAAAAGGATATGCAATCTTAGATATGATATGCAATCTTAGAAGATAAGATTTTGTAATCTTAAAAATTTAATTTGTAGATACCCTTTAAAACTTAGCCGTTGATGTAATTGATCTATACCGTTGGATTTGGGGAGGCTCAACTATAAATAGAGGCCTCTCCCTTCATTGTAAAACACTGGAGTTTGAAGTAATAATAATTCTTAAGAGCATTCACTCAAATTTCTCCTTCTCTTGCATTCTTATTTTCTGTGGCTTGTTCTTATTTTGTTTTTTGTTCATCTTCCTTTCTTTTTAAGTTGCTTTCATTTGAGTTGGATTTTGGTGGAGGAATTTCGTTAAATCTTCATATTGTGGGAGTATAGCTGACTTAAGCGTTTTTTTAACCTTTTTTATTTATCTATTTAATTGTTTAATCATTAATTATTCTTTTACTTTTATTTGTTTATTTATCCATCAACTTTCTTATTTACATATTGTTCATTCATTTAACCATTCTTATCATTCTTTTATTTTTTCCATTAATTATATACTTTATTTGTTTTTAATATTATGTCACACAGGTTGTTTATTTTTTAAAAACTCGTGTTATAAACATCCATTTTAAATTGTTTGATTATTTGCTTTAAATTTTTTTCCATATATTATCAATTGCAATTTATTTTTTTATACTATCTATTTTTTTCCATATTTTGGCCCTCAGTTTGGTTTTATTCTCATTTTTTTCCTTTTAATTCTGTTTTAAATTCAATTTAATCCTCACTAGTTTGATTTAATTTGCTTGTGTTTTATTTGTTTAAGTATTGATTATTATGTTTTTTTTTAAATTTTGAATCTGATATTATTTGAATGTTTATACTTACTATTATTTAATTAATCATTAATATTATCTAAGTGTATTGTATATTATTATTTTAGATTTATCATGTTTTATTATTTGTAATTTATCAATATTATTATTTTAAATTCATTGTTAACATTATTTTAAATTTATCATGTATATCTATTTCAAATTTATCATTAATATTTTTAAATTTATTATATACTATTATTTTGGAATTATCACATATGATTATTCTAGAATTATCATCAAAATTTTTAAATTTTATATGTGTTATTATTTCAAAATTATTATATATTATTTACTGTAAATTATCCAATTCATTTCAAACGGTAGATATTATTTTTATTAAATTGTACATTCATATATATTATTTGTTTTAACTCATATATATTGTTTATTTTAAAATTTTGAATGTATAATTTATTGATTATAATTTCTCCTTTTGCCATTGATTTCTTTAGTATATCTTTTAAAATTGATTATTAATTCATTTAATTTTAAAATATTGATATTGATATTTATATAATGTATGATTGCAATTATTGTTGCCATGCATGTTTATATTTGTTTATTAATTATTCGTTATTCATTAGTGTATGATTCATTTACAAATTATCCTTTTGCGTCGTATGTTATCATTTAATCACATTACATTTTATTCAAAAGTTTATAAAACAAGACTCGATATTTAAGATTTTCGAGAAGATTATGCCTTAACTTACTGGGCTTCAATTTTCTCGTTAAATTCAAAATAGTCGAGTATCCCTTTTTCAATAAAATCATACAAATTTCAAATAAAAACTTATTCTCGAGAATTCAAAATGTTATACCCTAACTCACTGGATAGGACGTTTTGTTATCTCAAGATGAGATTTTTAATAAAAACAACTTGGTGAGTTGTCATTGAAACTTCAAAGAATTGTACCCTAACTTTCGGGGTTTCGATTTCTTCATTAAAGTAAGACATTAAGACATTAAGACATTAATTAATCAACTAGGTACCAATTTTGGGCGTTACGAGGGTGCTAATCCTTCCTCGTACATAAGCGACTCCCGAACCTATTTTTCTGAATTTCGTGGACCAAAATCGTTATTTTTAATAAGATCAAATCTTTATTAAAAACAACTACTTTTCCAGGTGACCCAATCACACCTCATAAAAATAGATTGGTGGCGACTCCATTTCCGTTTTTAAATAAAAGTCGACCCTGTTTAAATAAAAATAGTTTCGACAGCTTGGCGACTCCACTGGGGAGATGTTAGAGAGTCGAGCCGTAAATTGATTAATTTTTGTCTTTCGATCGAGAAATCAAAATTTGTTTTAAAATCATGATTCCCCCCTTATGCATTATTTCCATGATTTTGATCATGGTATGTTTGTTTGGTTGGTCCAAATATGTTAATGTGTATATGTATTTTGCATTCTATAGATTGGTCAATTTTACCCCTCTAAGTGGGAGCGAGAAACTAGTCCTTCGTGAGGTGTTCACCTCCGTGTAGGATAGTGGACCGCTTTCGGGATACATCTATACCTATGTCTTCGTGAGATTTCCATCTCCGTGCAGCCATAGGGAAATGTATTCCCCTAAACTGAACTCGATCCATATGAGCCTATAATGGGTGGGGATCGAGGAATCTGTTGGTTCGGGTACCTTTACTCTAGAAGCCAAACCTCATATAGTGAACCTTAGAAACTCACCCTAGGTAGAACTACACTGAACCCTAGTAGATACCCGAATAGGTGTTTTATTATTTCTTGATTGCATTGGATTCTACGTTTATACCTGATACTAACTTGTGTTTTGTTTTGGCTGCATGACATTTTGATTGCATGGCATTTCATCATAGAAAAAGAGGTCTTAATTCATGTTTAGTTGCTAAATAGAGAGCTTGTCATGGAAAATGGATTTCTTGATAAAGTGGAAGTCAATACGGTTGTCTGAATATAGTCTAAGAAAATGTGATGCGAGAAGTGTAACAAGAGGAGTACACGACTTTGCTGCGTTGCCTGAAGATTTAAGTTAGCAAAGATTCTTCAAGAGTTTTCAAACATCCCAACCTTTTTAAAGAAGATCAGGAGCATGAGTGAGCAAGGAGTTGCGACCTGGATCAAGCAAAAGGAGCTAGTAGATGTCTATTGGAAAATTCGTGAGATGCATCTTAATATCCAGATGATCGAGGGCGAAGCCGTATATGTATCCGCTTTATGTAAAAAGATCTATTTTCTAGTAAAGTTATTTTAGTAAAGAATTGAACCGGAATCAACGTCTCTTTTTGCATTCATTTCATGCATTTGCACTAAATTACTTCATATGCATTAAAATCCATTAAAAGAGCCTAATTGATTAAAGTTATTTCAGTTAATCTGGAAAGCCAACACCCTTACAATACCCAAGCAAAGACTAAGGGAATGGACCAAAGGTTGGAGAGATTAGAGCAGATGCAAATATAGATGCTAGAACAATTGACCAAATTTCAACAAGATATGAGATCAGATGTTAGAATTCCAAAGAAATGTGATAAACCAGTTAACCCAGTTATTGGCTAGAGGGTTAGAAAGAGAGCAATGCCCAGTGGTCCACTTTGGAGAGGATAATGAAAACCCTGTTTATCCCTCAGGTTTTACCCCGATAAGTGTCCAGCCAGATATGCGTCCACAAGGGGCACTCCTTACTATCAAATCCTAACAATATCAGACCGGTACCTTAACACCAATGAATCGCCCGATAGGCTCAAGATCCAATCTGAGGAACAATCTAGCCAATCCTATTGCTCTTGATAATCTAGTAGAAATAAAACAGGCGAGGGTAGAGTACCCAGATACTATAAAGGCCCCAAAGAGGAAGGGGAATAAGGGGGATAATGCAGGCAAATATAACAAGGGCCACTCAAAATCAATCGCTGTGGGCACACCAAAGACAAAAACCACCAGCCATCAGGGCTTTTTAAAGCGAGAATCTTACATGAAGGAAAATACAAAAAGGCCCCAGTTCACGCCTATACCGATGTCATATAGTGAGCTATATCAAAGCCTATTTAATGCACATGTGGTGTCCCCCTTCCACCTGAAACCAATGTTGCCTCCATTTCCTAAATGGTATAACGCAAATGCTTAGTGTGAATACATGCAAGAATTGCGGGGCACTCGATAGAAATTTGCACCGCATTCGAAAAGATAGTTGAAAGACTCATTAATATAGGCATTGTCAAGTTCGATGAGGTCTCCAGTGCAGAAAATCTACTACCCAATCACATTGATAATGGGGTGAATACGATGTATGAAGAAGTTTTGGGAAGCGTTTACATCAACGCTGTATATGAAGACACGGCTAAAAGAGGGACCTTGTTAAAAATCTGCCCTTACGAACCTGAGAGCGAGCTAAATAATTGGACTGCGGAAGAAATCCATGTAGTCTTTAGAGCTTATTCAGAGTAATGTTCAGAACAATTCTTGTTGTTTTTAGCCTAAAAATGATAGGAATTCCTTTGTGAAACAGACTCATGTCTGAACGTCGTTGTTCTAATAAAATACATCTTTGCATTTATTTTTGAGCCAATATTCTTTTATTCTTTTCGAATAATTATTCTTTCATTCTCTTAGATTTTCTTCCACATCATTCATTTATTCCTTCTTAATCATATTGTACAAATAATTATTCATAAATTCATACATCCTTTTGTATATTCTCTGATACTTACTATAGGTCCCCAGATATCAATGACATGAGTGACGCTGCTACAGATTCAGAATTTTCTTTTGAGCGAGGCATGTGTTTAGAGGGATCTCATGACTTTGAAAATGACATAGATTGTAGCCTATCTTTGGACTTGTTGAGGATGGTAAAGCAGGAATGAAATTTTACCTCGTGAGGAGACAATGGAGATTGTAACCTTAAGGGAACGTGCATAATCGAAGAAGCGAAGCAAGACATTGTTAAGTTACTTCAAGAGTTCAAGGATGTCTTCGCAGGGTCATAATAGGATATGCCCGGGTTAAATACTGATATTGTAATATGAACAACAACACAATATCAGAAATTTGTAGTATGTTCAAGATTAACATCATGAACGATGCAGTGAAAATTCTTTACCGGGACAACGCTTTTCTCTATGATTTATCATAGCTTTGCCCATTGAAGTCAAGTTGCCATCGCTCCGCATTCTTTGCTGAATTTTACCCTAATTGAAAAAGAAGATCTGAAGTTTTTATTCATAGTCAAATGCTCCAAAAGTAAATCTCGCCCAGAAATCTCTATGAAAGAAGCATGATACCAAATAAGATCATTCACATACAAAATAAAAGTGGATGTGAAGGATCTTGTATAAAAGATTTTATTTGGAAAAGTATTTATTCTGATCGAAAGGGATAACAAGGACTTGCCTAAGCTTATGAGTTTCAAAAAAAATAAAAAAATGAAAATGAAAATGAAAATGAAAATGATGGAAAAAAATGAAAAAGAAAAGGAAAAGGAAAAGGAGAGGCCAAGGTGAAAACCCTCAAAGGGCGTTTTATGAAAAAATGTGGATTTGAGTTGAAAACCCGAAAAGGGAGACTTAAATTTTGAGCAAAATAAGGGCCTGAACGTCATCATCATCGAAGGCTTATCATGGGCATTGCTTCATTTTTTACTTCATCGAACGGGTAGAGGCTGCTTCATACCCCAATGTCATCATATGCTTTTATAAAATTCCAGAGAAGATGGTATCGATAAATGTGTTATCACGATAGCTGAGGTCTGTAATCAATTCAAACTCAGACATCGCGATTCATCACTGTATCACCCAGGTATAGATAATAAGAAGATTACGAAAAAAATGACTGAGACTTACAAGGGCTGGCATGAAAAATTACCATTTGCCCTCCTTACTTGTCGAACATCTATCAAGACTTCCACTAGGGCAGCATATTTTTCTTTGGTTTGTGGTATGGAGGTAATTTTACCCATTGAAGTAGAAATCCCTTCTCTTCGGGTATTAGTTGAGCTAAGAGTTGGATTAAGCAGAATGGATCCAATCACGATGTGATCAGTTGAACTTAATAGAGGGAAAAAGGCTAAAAGCTATTCAACACGGTCAGATGTATCAAAGGCGAATGATGTGGGCCTGCAACAAAAAGGTTAGTCCAAGAGAATTTCACGAGGGGGACCTAGTATTGAAAAAGATCATTCCTATACAAAAGGATTTTAGAGGGAAATGGATGCCATTGGGAAGGCCCATATGTTGTAAAGAAGGCCTTTTCCGGATGAGCTTTAATCTTGAGTGAGATGGATGGCAAAAACTTGCCAAACCCTGTAAACTCAGATGCAATCAAGAGGTACTTTACCTAAAAGGAGAGGGGATCAAGGTGAAAACCCGCAAAGGGCGCTTTGAGTCCCTAATAAAACCTTAATAAACTTTGAGGTTTATAGTGGGGAAATCTGATTAAGTTTCTGGATGCTAGCTGAGCAAGAAGGCGTTATAGCACGTCAGTGATAAGATCTTAATAAACTTTGAGTAATGACAACCTAAGTGAAAAAGAATGATCATTCTAAAAAAATGACATTCCGCATTCATGCAAACATCATTCATACATGTCTAGTTAGGAGCATTTGATTCATTCTGATCATGACACTAGGCATAATTAGGTTCATAAAATGAATTATATAGGTCATGTTCCCCAGAGAACAGATTAGTGAAACCACAAATCCTATCTCTCCAAAGTTGCAGTAGAGTGAATTGAAGATAGCAGATCTTATCTTCCTGTATTGACAGTGAAGTAGATCGAAGATATTAGATCTTGTCTTCCTGTATTGGTAGCGGAGCAGACTGAAGATAGCAGATCTTGCCTTCCTGTACTAACAGCGAAGCAGATCAAAAACGACGAATCTTATTTTCCCAAGGTAGTAGGGAAGCAGATTTAAGCCACTAGTCTTATCTCCCTGAGCAGCAGTGGAGTAGGTTGAAGATTGTAGATCATGTCTCCTAGAGCAGTAGTGGAGCAGATCGAAGACAGCGAATTTTTCTCTGACGTAGCAGTGGAGCAGATTAAAGCTAGGGGTAGCAAATCTTGTTTCCCTGGCGTTGCAGCAAAATGGGTTAATGCTAAAGTGGAGCGGATTAAAACTGTGGGCAGCGAATCCTATCTATTTGGCCTTATAGTGGAACAGATTAAAGCTAAAGGTAGTGAATCTTATTTCCCTGGTGTTGCAGCGGAGTAAACTAAAGCTGAGCGCAGCGAATCTTATCTCCCTGGTGTTAAGACTTGGAATAGCTGAGGTTGAGTAGATTAAAGCTGCGGACAGCGAATCCTAACTCTTTGACATTATAGTGGAACAGATTGAAGCTAAAGGTAGCGAATCTTGTTTCCCTAGCGTTGCAGCGGAGCAGATTAGAGCATAGGGCAGCGAATCTTATATCCCTGGCATTAAGACTTGGAATAGCTGAAGTGGAGCGGATTAAAGCTGTGGGCAGCGAATCCTATCTCTTTTGCATTACAGTGGAATTGATTAAGGCTAAAGGTAGAAAATCTGGTTTCCCTGGTGTTGTAGCGGAGCAGATTAAAGCTGAAGGCAGCGAATCTCATCTCCTTGGCGTTAAAATTGAAAAAAGCAAGTCTTATCCCTTAAAGTTGCAGTGGGGTAGACTAAAGATGGTAGATCTTACTTCTCTAAGGTTACAGTAGAACAGATTAAAGCTCAAGGTAGCAAATCTTGTTTCCATGGCGTTGCAACGAAGCAATTAAAGACTGAAGATAACCAACCTTATCTCCCTGAAGTTACAGTGGAGCCGGTTGAAGATATCAATCTTATCTCCCTGAAGTTGCAATGGAGTAGGTTGAAGAAAGTGAGCCTTATCTCTCCGAAGCTACAGTGGGTCAGGAAGAGGCTACTTGAAGAAGAAGCGCACCAATGTCCAACACGACCTGGCAAAATTGGCCTACTTTAGTCTTTGCTTCATTTTCGTTACACGACAATGAGCAAAGAGGGGCAGCTGTAATAGGCCAATTTAGCCCGGGCTCACAAAAAAATAATAAACCCAAAATAATAAAACAAATTCCAAGTCCAGTCCAAAATTGTATCATTTGGCCCGATTGGAATGACCCATTACTTGAAAAAGGATATGCAATCTTAGATAAGATATGCAATCTTAGAAGATAAGATTTTGTAATCTTAAAGATTTAATTTATAGATACCTTTTAAATCTTAGTCGTTGATGTAATTGATCTATACCATTGGATTTGGGGAGGCTCAACTATAAATAGAGGTCTCTCCCTTCATTGTAAAACAGTGGAGTTTGGAGCAATAATAATTCTTAAGAGCATTCACTCAAATTTCTCCTTCTCTTGCGTTCTTATTTTCTGTGGCTTGTTCTTATTTTGTTTTTTGTTCATCTTCCTTTCTTTTTAAGTTGCTTTCATTTGAGTTGGATTTTGGGGGAAGAATTTCGTTAAATCTTCATATTGTTGGAGTAAGGCTGACTTAAGCGTTTTTTTAACTTTTTTTATTTATCTATTTAATTGTTTAATCATTAATTATTCTTTTACTTTTATTTGTTTATTTATCCATCAACTTTCTTATTTACATATTGTTCATTCATTTAACCATTCTTATCATTCTTTTATTTTTTCCATTAATTATATACTTTATTTGTTTTTAATATTATGTCACACATGTTGTTTATTTTTTAAAAACTCGTGTTATAAATCATCCATTTTAAATTGTTTGATTATTTGCTTTAAATTTTTTTCCATATATTATCAATTGCAATTTATTTTTTATACTATCTATTTTTCCATATTTTGGCCCTCAGTTTGGTTTTATTCTCATTTTTTCCTTTTAATTCTGTTTTAAATTCAATTTAATCCTCACTAGTTTGATTTAATTTGCTTGTGTTTTATTTGTTTAAGTATTGATTATTATGTTTTTTTTTTAATTTTGAATCTGATATTATTTGAATGTTTATACTTACTATTATTAAATTAATCATTAATATTATCTAAGTGTATTGTATATTATTATTTTAGATTTATCATGTTTTATTATTTTTAATTTATCAATATTATTATTTTAAATTCATTGTTAACATTATTTTAAATTTATCATGTATATCTATTTCAAATTTATCATTAATATTTTTAAATTTATTATATACTATTATTTTGGATTTATCACGTATGATTATTCTAGAATTATCATCAAAATTTTTAAATTTTATATGTATTATTATTTCAAATTTATTATATATTATTTATTATAAATTATCCAATTCATTTCAAATTGTAGATATTATTTGTATTAAATTGTACATTCATATATATTATTTGTTTTAACTCATATATATTGTTTATTTTAAAATTTTGAACGTATAATTTATTGATTATAATTTCTCCTTTTGCCATTGATTTCTTTAGTATATCTTTTAAAATTGATTATTAATTCATTTAATTTTAAAATATTGATATTGGTATTTATATAATGTATGATTGAAATTATTGTTGCCATGCATGTTTATATTTGTTTATTAATTATTTGTTATTCATTAGTGTATGATTTATTTACAAATTATCCTTTTGCGTCGTATGTTATCATTTAATCACATTACATTTTATTCAAAAGTTTATAAAACAAAACTCGATATTTAAGATTTTCGAGAAGATTATGCCTTAACTTACTGGGCTTCAATTTTCTCGTTAAATTCAAAATAGCCAAGTATCCCTTTTTCAATAAAATCATACAAATTTCAAATAAAAGTTTGTTCTCGAGAATTCAAAATGTTATATCCTAACTCACTGGATAGGACGTTTTGTTATCTCAAGATGAGATTTTTAATAAAAACAACTTTGTGAGTTGTCATCGGAACTTCAAAGAATCGTACCCTAACTTACAGGTTTTCGATTTCTTCATTAAAGTAAGATGGCCAAATTTTATTTAGCTTTCAAAATAATAAATTTCAATAAGGATTCTAAAAGGGGAATTGTTTTGATCTCTTCAAATTTTCAATATTCGACATTAAGACATTAATTAATCAACTAGGTACCAATTTTAGGCGTTACGAGGGTGCTAATCCTTCCTCGTACATAACCGACTCCCGAACCCATTTTTCTGAATTTTGTGGATCAAAATAGTTATTTTTAATATGATCAAATCGTTTATTAAAAACAACTACTTTTCCAGATGACCCAATCACACCTCATAAAAATAGATTGGTGGCGACTCCATTTTCGTTTTTAAATAAAAGTCGACCCCGTTTAAATAAAAATGGTTTCGACAATTATTTTATATTTAAATCTTAAAAAATATGAAAACTATACAACAATTTGAAGTGCAAGAAAAATAAAAATATAAAAATTATTATAAATGATAAAAAATTATATAAATGATAAAAAATTGCAAAAAATTATTTAAAATTATTTTATATAAATTATAAAAATATAAATTACGAGAAAAATATAAAAAATTGTAAAAATATGAATTTTTTAAAAATACAAATTTATTAAAAGTATATAAAAATTTAAAATATATATTATAAAATATTGTAAGAAGCATAAAAATATATAATAAATTAAAAATATAAAAATATATATAAAAATAGGCATATTGTAACAACTCGTTTTCAGTGAAATCGGAACAGTGGTTTCGGGACCACAAATCTAAGGTCGAAAGAAAATTTATTTTAATATTATTTTGTGGTCTATGGTATAATAGAAATTTCGAACGAAAATTTCGTTAAGAAAATTTACCGATTACATGTCTAATTAGTTAAAAAGAACTAAATTGAAAAATATGTAAAACTTGCTAACTATAATAGTTAAGTGATTAAATAGCTTAACTAGTAAATAGGGAAGGACTTAAGGCATAAATATGCCTAAAATGGGTGGAAGAGGGGGCATAACCTGAAAAATTAATAAAATAAAAATCAATTAATGGCAAAATTTACAATTTTGCCAAATTAAACCATAACAAATGGAAAATTAAAGATTTCTAGACATTTCATTATCATTTTTGGTTCTAAAAGCAGACATTGAAGAGGGTTTAGGCTGGTTTTTCAATTTTTGCTCCATGTAAGTTCAATTCTTACCAGTTTCTTGAAATTTTTATGTTTTTTATATTGTTACAATTAGGTCCAAATAACCTTTACCTTAGTTTTTGATTTTATTGAAAACCTTGGAAGTTACCATTGATGAGTTCATATGATTTTAGTTATTAGATGATGAATTTGAGATGTTGATGGGTATTTAAAAGTATTTTCTTAAAGAATTTTGATGAAATCATGATTTAGGGATTAAATTGAAAAGATGTTGAATTCATGGAAAATTCTAAATTTTATGGAATTCATGGGTTGCTATTGTTCTATATGAAAATTTCTAGGCTTGGGGTAAAGATTAAATTTCATGAATTTCTTTTTCCAAGCCTAGGGACGAAATCAAAATTAATTAAAAGTATAGGGGCAAAATGGTAATTTTACCTAAAGTGTGAATTGGTTTGAATTGAATGTAAATTGTATTAAATTAATTTTAAATTCATTCATATAGATCTGGATAGATCGAATACGGTATTAAATCGAGGAAAAGAGAAAGTAACGGATTAGTAACTTTTGTGTGCACGAACATTGTCAAGGTAAGTTCATGTAACTAAGTTGTATATTTATATTTTTGAATTGAATATTATGTATGTGAATTAAATTGTGTAATTGACATGTATGCAGATTGAACACACATCCAAATATATCCGACAAGTATTAAGTCTCGTTTGAATAAATGAAATTCGATGGATACAAGGTTTCCGATTGGTTGTGGTCTTGCATGTGTTCCGGACACACCACAGCTCGAAAGAGCATCCCGTTATTAGCTCTCATGAGCTTCCCGTTATATGGTTCTTGCGAGCTTCCCGTCAATAGCTCTTCGTTGCATCCTGATTTGGTTGTGATCCTACATGTGTTATGGACACACCGCAGCTCCTATGAGCGTCTTGACATATAGCTCTTCGTGAGCTACCCAATTAAATGCTCTTCATAAGCTTCTAGTTAATGGATCTCCGGAGCTTCCCGATATTGGTTCGCTTGAACCTTCCCGACAATTGCTCGTATGAGATTCCCAATAATGGCTCTCTTAAGCTTCCCGTTACATGGCTCACATGAGCTTCCTGTTATATGGCTCGAAAGAGCTTCTTGTTTATGTGCTTGTATGAACATTTCTGAATATGAATTGACGGAGTATAGATTTTGTACACTTCGTATGTATTACCCGGGTATCCATCGATATTTTAAATGATTCAACGGGCAAAATCCTAATATGAGAAAAATAAATGAATTCAAAGTAAATCGTTACTTGTATATACACGAAATACATGGAAAATTGATATTTGATGAGCTCATACATGATTCTTGAAATTCATGTGAAATAAATGACTAACATGTTTGATGAATTTGTGTGTTTAGGCTATTAGCCAAATTGCTTGGATGTACTTTTCATGTTTATTTTAATGAAAATGAATGGTAAGTTAATTTTCCGTTATACGAACTTACTAAGCATTAAATGCTTACTCTGTTTTATTTCCTCTATTTTATAGTATTCGGAGGCTCGTAAAGGTTGGAAGCTGGTCAGAGCTGCATCACACTATCCCTCGGACTCTTCAGTATATATATAGCAAACTAATTTTGGTTATAATGACATGTATAGGCTAAATATGACCAATGATGACAATGTAAATGTTTGTTTGTAATTAGCTATTGAAATGACTTGTGAATGTCATATTTTGATGTGTTTATATATGGACATAATGTGGTTGATGAATCTTTGAATTGGTTAAATGATGGAGAATTATATAGGTTCATAAGTAATTGGTTTGAGTTAGTATAATTGATAAGATATGTATGTATGTGAATTGGGTTATTTAAGGGAAATTGAATACTTAGACATATGGGATGTTATAACATGTACTACACTTGGTATTAGCTTGATTTGGAATGATTGGTATTGCCTTGTGAATGTGTTAAGGTGTTGATGTAGGTGGAAGACAAATTGGGTGAGAAAAGTGGCCTTGAAAATAACCTATTTTCGTCCACACAGGCAGAGACACGGGCGTGTGTCTTAGCCGTGTGTGACACACGACCTAGCACATGGGCGTGTGGTGTGGCCGTGTGTCCCCTGCATCTTAAAAATTGAGAAACATAATGCTCAAAATTATCCACACAGGAGTGTGGCTTGGCCGTGTGACCACTGCATCTAATTAATGCAAATTAAATTGCTCACACGGGCGTGTGGATTGGCCGTGTAACCCAAATTAGAGACTTACACAGGCATAGACATGGGCTAGGAAAATGTCGTGTGCCCCACTTCGAATGCCAACACGGCCTGAGACACGGGCTTGTCTCTTGTCCGTGTGAACAACACGACTTGACCACACGGGCGTGTCTCCCCTGCATCTAGGAAAAATTTTAAAATTTTACGAAAAATTCTCTGAGCAACTGTTTAGTCTCGACTTGTTTTTAATGCATATTTTGGGCCTCGAGGGCTCATATAAGGGACAATATGATAGAATATGATTGACTTGTTATATGAATGTTAAATTGTATTTGATCTGTTAATTCTTGTAATACTTCGTAACCCTTTTTCGGTGAAAGATATTGTAACACCCCGAACCCGAAACCGTCATCGGGGTCGAACACGAGGTGTTGACTGGCTTTACCCTCTTACAAAATTTATTTTCCAGACACTGCCCAATCTGTGTACTAGTCGTTTTAAAATTCATATCTTGAGTTTCGTAACTCGAAAATCAGTTTCGTAATTTTTCCCAGAAACTAGACTCATGTGCCCATCTATGTATTTTTTTCTAGAATTTTTGGTTGGGCCAATTAGTACAGTTTATTAGTCAAAGTTCCCCAAGTTGCAGGGGTCGACTACACTGACCTTTGCCCATTACGACTGGGATATCTCCCTGCACGGGGCTTCAATACTGTTGCCGTTTGTTTCTATGGAAACTAGACTCAGAGAGGAATCTGCACATATATGGTACGACCCCTAATTATCTCTGGTTAATTTATAATGAATTTCCAAAGTTGGAGCAGGGAATCCAGAAACCGTTCTGGCCCTGTCCCACTAAAATCTGATTATCTCTTAATATACTGCCCATATGATCTTTTCGTTACTTCCTCATGAAAACAGACTCATCGAGCTTCGATTACATAATTTATTCATCAATTAATTCCACTCCTACTATTTTTAGTGATTTTTCAATCTCATGACACTGCTGCTGCCAGCATCTGTTACGAAAGTAACTAGGTCCATTTCATGCCTACCCTCGATCCAACTCAATCGAACATTCGTGCCATTTTCGCATGGCTTAAAGTTTACATGCCATAATTCAAACACAACGTACTAGCTTATACATGCCAAAATGATCTTCTAAGCACACTAAGAAGAAAGTACCAAAACTAGCTATCTGGTGTGATGACTTCGTTGACGGCCCGACCCCGCAAAGATTGATGAGTCCAAGCAACCTATAATGGGTGACAAGGAAACACCGGGTGAGTTTATAACTCAGTAAGTCATAAGCAATGCTCTACTATACATCAATAACATTATCACAAGAGGAATAAAATGGAATGAGACAATTTACTCCATCCATACCGAACCATACCATAGTTCCACCAACCTACCGATTCAATTTCATATCAATTCATGCCTTCACAATTCATATACTCATCAATAGGACATTGAAGCATTTTCATAAATCAATTTATTTTCGTTACAATCAAACCACAAAACGGCCTTTCACCCATCCTACGATAAATTTTTATGTACGTGACTTCAAGTATAGTTGTCACATAGGTTCAACTTACCGAGCTCAACACCAAGTATACGCATAGCACATATTAGCCATGTCCTCAAGACACTTACCCGATCCGCTGTCCGCGATCAGCTCAATAGTGTCGCACACGTAGTGTCCATAATGATTCACGAATGTATATTGAGCCCGCACACTCAGTGCTATATAATCAACTCGCACATTTAGTGCCACGTAATCAAATCGCACACTTAGTGCTACATAGTCAAACCCGCACACTTAGTGCCGCATGGTCAATTCGCACACTTAGTGCATCATATTCATTTCGCACACTTAGTGCAACAAAGTAGAATCGCACACTTAGTGCTGTACAATTTAATCCCGCGCACTTAGCACCAATCTCATGGTCATAAATGGTTATCCCGCACATTTAGTGCCGAGATCAACAACTCATTACATCTCACCTCATTTATTTCATTCAACAATTTCATCATCACATACGTACGTGCATATATATATGTACATTTATTCTTTCCATTCAGCATCAATACACAACATTATGACCATTGAAATAATACCAACTACATGCTTAATGACTTACCTCGTGTTGGGTAAGACGGTTCCAACTCGGCTACTCGATAACCTTTTCTTTGCCTTTGCTCGATTCACCTCCTTTAACTCCTTGAGCTATATCAATAATTTAACTAGTTTAACCACCTTGCTAAATATTTACAATCCAATCTCACATGTATATGTATGTTAGTATATTCGGCTAATAATCTCATGCAACTACCAAAGCCGAATCAACTAAATATACTTATGTATACACACATATATCATCATCGAAATCACCTAAGCTTAGACATCGATTTTTAATTTCAAGTAAGTTGCCGAATGCAACCTTACTAAATTCTCATGGATTCAATATACCATTACCATGAAATCAACAACCAAATTCATAGACAATTTAGGAAAATCACATTACAATTCTCATATTCAAGCAAAGACCATGGCCGAATGCACATATGACCTCATAACAAAAATATTGAACCTTTGGTTGCCCAATTAGCTTAACATCCATCAAATTTTTAAATCAAGAAGCTCACCTCATCTATAATCAACTCTCAATGCCCTAAGGCATCAAAAACAACATCAAAGAAATACAACCATCCATGGCCGAATGTCCTAGCCGAATTGTTTTAACCATGAGTAACATAACAAGCATAGATCGTGTTTATGGATATACCGTGGCCGATTCAAGCTAATCACCTCCAAAATCATCAACCATTTTCGTTGCATATAACATATATAAACATGAATAAGTTTCATATAATCCCTTAACACATTAATTTCTTTCATCAACAACCTTTTCCTTGAACACTTTCTCATGACCGATTGCTCATGTTATCAACAAGATTCAAAGTTTAAACATGGGCTATTTAAAACATGCATGCATCTCAAAGACAACATCAAACATACCTTAGTCTAACCACCACCATAGCCGATTTTTCTCAAGCCTTTTTCCCCTTCCTTTCTTTCCTCTATTCGGCCAAGGATGTTCAAGAATGAACTCTTTTTTTTTTTTTTGTTTTCTTTCTTCAATTCACGGCAACAAGGGGGGGGGTGAGACCATGTACTTTTTTTTTTTTTTTCTCCATCACCCTTCTTTCATTATTTAATCACCATGCTTATTATTTTATTATTCTTAACATGCATCACTAGCATAACATGTTGGAGACATGTTTCCACCTATAGCATGGCCGGCCACTACATATTAGGGAGGGGGAATTTGACATGCAAGTCCCCTTTTTCTTCCACATGCACTAATAGGTCCTCATGCATTGACCTATCACATTTTAAAATTTTCTCATATAAGTCCTATTGACTAAATTCACATGCAATCGACTAAATCGAAGCTTGAAATTTTTACACATTCATGATTACATATTCTAGACAATAAACATCACATTCAAACCTTTCGGTGACTCGGTTTAGCGGTCCCGAAACCACTTCCCGGCTAGGGTCAATTTTGGGCTGTCACAACTCTCCCTCACTTAAGAAATTTTCGTCCTCGAAAATCTTACCAGTAAATAGGTTTGGATATCGTTCCTTCATCGAGCTCTCGGGTTCCCAGGTTGCTTCCTCGATCCCGTGTTTGAGCCACAACACCTTAACCAACGGAACCCTTTTGTTTCGCAACTCTTTCACCTCACGAGCTAGGATACGTATCGGTTCTTCTTCATAACTCATATCGGCTTGAATTTCAACCTCTGATGGGCTAATTATATGCGACGGATCAGATCGATAGCATCGAAGCATCGAAACATGAAAGACATCGTGAATCTTTTCAAGCTCAGGGGGCAAAATCAATCTATACGCAACTGGCCCCACTCGTTCGGAGATTTCGTACGGCCCAATGAATCTCGGGCTCAACTTGCCCTTACGGCCAAACCTAAGTACCTTTTTCCAAGGCGAAACTTTAAGGAACACTTTATCTCCCACCTGATATTCAATGTCCTTCCGTTTCAGATCCGCATACGATTTCTGACGATCTGTGGCTGCCTTCAAACTTTCACGGATTACTTTTACTTTCTGTTCAGCATCTTTAATCAAATCAACTCCGAAAATTTTACTTTCACCAAGCTCGGTCCAAAACAATGGTGTACGGCATTTACGACCGTACAAAGCCTCGTAAGGTGCCATCTTAATACTTGATTGAAAACTATTGTTGTAAGCGAATTCAATCAAAGGTACATACCGTTCCCATGAACCACTAAACTCAAGGATGCAGCATCTCAGCATATCCTCGAGTATCTGAATTATCCGCTCGGATTGACCATCGGTTTGGGGATGAAAAGCGGTGCAAAAATGCAGCTGGGTACCCAAAGCTTCTTGCAATTTCTTCCAAAATCGCGAGGTGAATCTCGGATCTCTATCCGACACGATAGAAATAGGTACTCCATGTAATCTCACAATCTGAGAAACATACAACTCGGCTAGTTTATCCAATGAGAAATCCGTACGCACGGGGATAAAGTGAGCCGACTTAGTCAGCCTATCAACAACAACCCAAATCGCATCCTTCTTACTTGCGGACAATGGCAGTCCGGACACAAAGTCCATTGTGACTCGGTCCCATTTCCACTCGGGTATCATGATCGGCTGAAGTAACCCTGAAGGCACTTGATGTTCCGCTTTCACTTGCTGACATATTAAACATCTCGAAACAAAGTCGGAGATGTCTCGCTTCATACCATGCCACCAAAATCGACGTTTCAAGTCGTTGTACATTTTCGTGCTCCCCGGGTGAATTGACATTCGGCTACAATGGGCTTCGTTCAGGATCATCGGAATGAGTTCCGAATTCCTTGGAACGCACAAACGACTTCTAAACCTCAAACAACCATCATCATCAATCTGAAACTCCGATTCCTTGTTTGGAACACACTCAGCTCGTTTTGCAACTAATTCATCATCGACTTTCTGAGCTTCATGAATTTGATGAGTCAATAATGGTTTGGCTTTTAATTCAGCTACTAACACATTGTCAGGTAGAACAGACAAGTGTACATTCATCGCTCGCAAAGCAAACAGTGATTTCCGGCTTAAGGCGTCCGCAACCACATTAGCCTTTCCCGGGTGGTAATCAATGACAAGCTCATAATCCTTCAACAATTCAAGCCAACGTCTTTGTCGCAGATTCAAGTCCCGTTGAGTCATCAAATATTTGAGACTTTTGTGATCCGAAAACACATGGCACTTCTCACCAAACAAATAATGTCGCCATATTTTCAATGCAAACACAATGGCGGCTAGTTCGAGATCATGGGTCGGATAATTTCTCTCGTGTGGCTTCAATTGTCTCGACGCATAGGCCACAACTCGACCTTCTTGCATCAATACACAACCCAACCCGAGTAGGGATGCGTCACTATAAACGACAAACTCTTTACCCGATTCGGGTTGCACCAAAATTGGAGCTTTAGTCAGATGAGTTTTCAGTTGATCGAAGCTTTTCTGACATTTCTCCGTCCATTCGAACTTAACATCCTTCTGAAGTAGCTTCGTCATTGGTGTGGCTATCATCGAGAAACCTTTGACAAATCGTCGGTAATAACCGGCGAGCCCTAGAAAGCTCCGGACTTCGGTAACGTTTCTCGGAGGCTTCCAGTTAAGTATGGCTGAAATTTTGCTCGGGTCAACCCGAATACCCGATGCGGATACCACATGACCCAAGAAGCTAACCTCTCTTAGCCAGAACTCACACTTACTGAACTTAGCATATAACTGCTTATCCCGCAAAATTTGCATCACTAGCCTCAGATGCTCAGCATGTTCGGCCTCATCTCTTGAATAGACCAAGATGTCATCAATAAACACAACTACGAACCGATCCAAGTACGGCCTAAAGATCCGATTCATCAAATCCATAAACACCGCAGGGGCATTAGTGAGCCCAAACGGCATCACTAAGAACTCATAGTGACCGTACCTCGTTCTGAAAGCAGTTTTGGGTACGTCCGAATCTCGAATCCGTAACTGATAATAACCCGATCTCAAATCTATTTTTGAAAACACCGATGCTCCCTTTAATTGATCGAACAGATCATCTATACGCGGTAACGGATACTTATTCTTTATCGTCACTTTATTCAGTTGACGATAGTCAATGCACAACCTCAGGGTTCCGTCCTTCTTTTTCACGAACAATACTGGTGCACCCCAAGGCGAGAAACTCGGTCGAGCGAAACCTCTATCCGTCAATTCTTGCAACTGAGCTTTCAACTCTTTTAACTCAGTTAGTGCCATACGATACGGAGCGATCGAAATTGGCGTAGTTCCAGGTACAAGCTCAATTCCAAACTCTACTTCCCGAACAGGTGGCAAACCCGGTAACTCTTCAGGAAAAACATCCGGGTATTCACAAACCACCGGCACCGATTCGGGTTTCTTTTCTAACTCCTTGTCATCAAGTACATACGCGAGGTATGCTTCGCACCCTTTCCTTACATATTTCTGGGCCAACATTGCTGATATTACAGCTGGCAACCCCCTTAAGTCCGCAGACTCAACTCGGATTATTTCGTTATTTGCGCACCTCAAATCGATAGTCTTGCTTTTGCAATTCACAACCGCATCATGCGCGGTTAACCAATCCAAACCAAGAATAACATCAAACTCGTCGAACGGCAAAAGCATCAAATCAGCCGGAAAACAGGATTCTCGGATTAATAGAGGGCATCTCTTACACACTTTATCAACAAGTACGCATTGACCCAAAGGGTTTGATACTCGAATTACGAGCTCAGTAGACTCAACAGGTAGAGTCTTACTGGTTGCTAAGGTTTCGCATACATATGAATGAGTAGAACCAGGGTCAATCAATGCAATCACATTAGTATCAAAGAGAGTGAAGGTACCAGTGATGACGTCGGGGGAGGATGCCTCCTCTCGTGCGCGAATGGCATATGCTCTAGCAGGAGCACGGTTCTCGGCGCGATCGGCCGTATCAGAAGCCCCCCTCTGACTACCACCCCTGCCTCCAAAAATTCTCGGTGGTCTACCTCTAGATGTCACTCCACTAGGTCTTGCACCTTGAATCTTATTCTTCTCATCCAGCTCCGTGCAATCTCTAATGAAGTGGTCCTTCGAACCGCATCCGTAACAGGCCCTGTTAGTAGACTTGCCCCAACATTCACCTAGGTGTCGTCTTCCACATTGGGGACATTCAGGTTTCTCGTGCCGATTATTGCCCACACTAGCTACCGAAGTAGCTCGGGAGCCCATCGATGGTCTTGCCCTGATGGAAATTCCCGTAGTCGCCCTCGACTTACTAATGTCCTCCCTGAACTTCTTCACAGCTGAGAACGGAGCTTTACCCGTCGATCTTTTACGATAATCTCTAGCTTCAAATTCAGCCTTCCTCTTCTCCTTTCCAAGTTCCTCCGCCTTGCAGGCTCGTTCGACTAGTGTTACGAATTCCTTTATTTCCAGAATACCCATTAGTAGCTTTAAATCTTCGTTCAATCCTTCCTCAAATCTTTTGCACATAGCAACCTCATCAGCTACGCACTCCCGGGCATACCTACTAAGTCTTACGAATTCATGTTCGTATTCAGATACAGTCATACGGCCTTGCTTGAGTTCCAAGAACTCCTTACGCTTCTGGTCAATGAACCGTTGGCTAATAAATTTCTTCCGAAATTCCGTTTGAAAGAAGTCCCAAGTTACTCGCTCGTTCGGGACTATGGAAATCAATGTCCTCCACCAATAGTAGGCTGAGTCTCGCAACAAAGATACAGCACATTTTAGACATTCATCGGGTGTGCATGACAATTCATCGAACACCCGAATGGTGTTATCAAGCCAGAACTCGGCCCTTTCGGCATCATCAGTTACTATGGCCTTGAACTCCTCGGCCCCACGCTTCCTAATCAAGTCTACAGGTAGCTTACTCAGCCTCACAGGATCAGCGACTGACGGCCTTACAGGCTCTTGGGGTGGGTTATTCAAATTTGGGAATTGTTGGACAGCCGGGTTGGCTCGGGCATATTGCGCGACCCACTCATTCATCATGGTAAAGAAGGCTTGTTTAGCCCCCTCACCTTGATTATTCGCAGATGACTGGGGTTCAACAGGCGGCGTCCCTTGTGCAGGAGCAGCCGCTACGCTCTCAACGTCATCCGCTAGGGTTCTTTCTTCACCGGGATCCATTTACTAATCAAGACAAAAACATTTCAACCGTCAGAAGTCATCACCCTTTTAAACATTAACATTATGGCATGTATAGCTAGACTCATACGTGCTATGGAAGTCCTAGAACCGACTAAACCATAGCTCTGATACCAATAAAATGTAACACCCCGAACCCGAAACCGTCATCGGGGTCGAACACGAGGTGTTGACTGGCTTTACCCTCTTACAAAATTTATTTTCCAGACACTGCCCAATCTGTGTACTAGTCGTTTTAAAATTCATATCTTGAGTTTCGTAACTCGAAAATCAGTTTCGTAATTTTTCCCAGAAACTAGACTCATGTGCCCATCTATGTATTTTTTTCTAGAATTTTTGGTTGGGCCAATTAGTACAGTTTATTAGTCAAAGTTCCCCAAGTTGCAGGGGTCGACTACACTGACCTTTGCCCATTACGACTGGGATATCTCCCTGCACGGGGCTTCAATACTGTTGCCGTTTGTTTCTATGGAAACTAGACTCAGAGAGGAATCTGCACATATATGGTACGACCCCTAATTATCTCTGGTTAATTTATAATGAATTTCCAAAGTTGGAGCAGGGAATCCAGAAACCGTTCTGGCCCTGTCCCACTAAAATCTGATTATCTCTTAATATACTGCCCATATGATCTTTTCGTTACTTCCTCATGAAAACAGACTCATCGAGCTTCGATTACATAATTTATTCATCAATTAATTCCACTCCTACTATTTTTAGTGATTTTTCAATCTCATGACACTGCTGCTGCCAGCATCTGTTACGAAAGTAACTAGGTCCATTTCATGCCTACCCTCGATCCAACTCAATCGAACATTCGTGCCATTTTCGCATGGCTTAAAGTTTACATGCCATAATTCAAACACAACGTACTAGCTTATACATGCCAAAATGATCTTCTAAGCACACTAAGAAGAAAGTACCAAAACTAGCTATCTGGTGTGATGACTTCGTTGACGGCCCGACCCCGCAAAGATTGATGAGTCCAAGCAACCTATAATGGGTGACAAGGAAACACCGGGTGAGTTTATAACTCAGTAAGTCATAAGCAATGCTCTACTATACATCAATAACATTATCACAAGAGGAATAAAATGGAATGAGACAATTTACTCCATCCATACCGAACCATACCATAGTTCCACCAACCTACCGATTCAATTTCATATCAATTCATGCCTTCACAATTCATATACTCATCAATAGGACATTGAAGCATTTTCATAAATCAATTTATTTTCGTTACAATCAAACCACAAAACGGCCTTTCACCCATCCTACGATAAATTTTTATGTACGTGACTTCAAGTATAGTTGTCACATAGGTTCAACTTACCGAGCTCAACACCAAGTATACGCATAGCACATATTAGCCATGTCCTCAAGACACTTACCCGATCCGCTGTCCGCGATCAGCTCAATAGTGTCGCACACGTAGTGTCCATAATGATTCACGAATGTATATTGAGCCCGCACACTCAGTGCTATATAATCAACTCGCACATTTAGTGCCACGTAATCAAATCGCACACTTAGTGCTACATAGTCAAACCCGCACACTTAGTGCCGCATGGTCAATTCGCACACTTAGTGCATCATATTCATTTCGCACACTTAGTGCAACAAAGTAGAATCGCACACTTAGTGCTGTACAATTTAATCCCGCGCACTTAGCACCAATCTCATGGTCATAAATGGTTATCCCGCACATTTAGTGCCGAGATCAACAACTCATTACATCTCACCTCATTTATTTCATTCAACAATTTCATCATCACATACGTACGTGCATATATATATGTACATTTATTCTTTCCATTCAGCATCAATACACAACATTATGACCATTGAAATAATACCAACTACATGCTTAATGACTTACCTCGTGTTGGGTAAGACGGTTCCAACTCGGCTACTCGATAACCTTTTCTTTGCCTTTGCTCGATTCACCTCCTTTAACTCCTTGAGCTATATCAATAATTTAACTAGTTTAACCACCTTGCTAAATATTTACAATCCAATCTCACATGTATATGTATGTTAGTATATTCGGCTAATAATCTCATGCAACTACCAAAGCCGAATCAACTAAATATACTTATGTATACACACATATATCATCATCGAAATCACCTAAGCTTAGACATCGATTTTTAATTTCAAGTAAGTTGCCGAATGCAACCTTACTAAATTCTCATGGATTCAATATACCATTACCATGAAATCAACAACCAAATTCATAGACAATTTAGGAAAATCACATTACAATTCTCATATTCAAGCAAAGACCATGGCCGAATGCACATATGACCTCATAACAAAAATATTGAACCTTTGGTTGCCCAATTAGCTTAACATCCATCAAATTTTTAAATCAAGAAGCTCACCTCATCTATAATCAACTCTCAATGCCCTAAGGCATCAAAAACAACATCAAAGAAATACAACCATCCATGGCCGAATGTCCTAGCCGAATTGTTTTAACCATGAGTAACATAACAAGCATAGATCGTGTTTATGGATATACCGTGGCCGATTCAAGCTAATCACCTCCAAAATCATCAACCATTTTCGTTGCATATAACATATATAAACATGAATAAGTTTCATATAATCCCTTAACACATTAATTTCTTTCATCAACAACCTTTTCCTTGAACACTTTCTCATGACCGATTGCTCATGTTATCAACAAGATTCAAAGTTTAAACATGGGCTATTTAAAACATGCATGCATCTCAAAGACAACATCAAACATACCTTAGTCTAACCACCACCATAGCCGATTTTTCTCAAGCCTTTTTCCCCTTCCTTTCTTTCCTCTATTCGGCCAAGGATGTTCAAGAATGAACTCTTTTTTTTTTTTTTTGTTTTCTTTCTTCAATTCACGGCAACAAGGGGGGGGGTGAGACCATGTACTTTTTTTTTTTTTTTCTCCATCACCCTTCTTTCATTATTTAATCACCATGCTTATTATTTTATTATTCTTAACATGCATCACTAGCATAACATGTTGGAGACATGTTTCCACCTATAGCATGGCCGGCCACTACATATTAGGGAGGGGGAATTTGACATGCAAGTCCCCTTTTTCTTCCACATGCACTAATAGGTCCTCATGCATTGACCTATCACATTTTAAAATTTTCTCATATAAGTCCTATTGACTAAATTCACATGCAATCGACTAAATCGAAGCTTGAAATTTTTACACATTCATGATTACATATTCTAGACAATAAACATCACATTCAAACCTTTCGGTGACTCGGTTTAGCGGTCCCGAAACCACTTCCCGGCTAGGGTCAATTTTGGGCTGTCACAGATATGGGTTAAAGGTGTTACATTTGTTGGTATTAGAGCTACGGTTTAGCCGATTCTCGACTAACATAGCAAATACGAGTCTAGCTATACAT